>NW_004444151.1:2258670-2260529 GCF_000243295.1 Trichechus manatus latirostris
AGTCAAGAGCAAACCATTTTTGCCACGAGGGACCACTGTATCTTCGTAGTCCCAGTAAAATGAAGTTGCCTATATTTGGCAAATTTTTGGCCAATTCCAATAAAGAAAAAAAAAAAAAAAGAGTATAGATTTTCCTCAATTATATGGATTGGGTGTTTGTAGGACCTTGAATATCTCCGCTCCTCGTTGGACATCTCAATGTCAGTCCTGTACAGTGGTTATTCTTATGGACTCTGTGTAATCACATAGACTGGTACAAAGCGTCTGGGTTCAAATCCTGGCTCTGTTACTTACTCTCTTTTTAACCTTAGGCAAGCAACTTAGCCTCACTCTGTCTCAGTTTCCTCCTTTGCAAAGTGATATACGTTATCACCCTCATAAAGTGGCTGTGAAAATTAGATGAACTTCAAAAGTTCAGAACAGTACCTGGCACATAATAAGTGCTGTAATTATTATGCCAAACAGAGAAATTGGCTAATAGTCTCTTAGCAACACTAGAGAGATTCTCTATGTTAGCTAAATAGTAATAAATATTGGCAGCTAATATGGGGCATGGAATTTAAAACTTTGTGGAGAAAACAATAATAGTGCCTTCATTTAAGCCAATCACAATTAATTTCAAGGTATAGTACAGCATTTCTTGAAATAAAAATATCACCTGGACCTTGAAAATATATACTTTTTTAGATGAAAGTTACTTTTGTTCTTTTTAAGGTGGTATTCTTTGTCATGCTGGTAATCATTGCCTCTAGAAACTCTCATATTCAAAAGAAACACCACTGATCAGGACACCCAAAGTCAAGAACTGCTACCAACTAATGGATCGTAGTCCGGTGTATGCTCTGTTCTCTGTTGCTTATTTCTTTTTTAAAAAAAATTTAATGATTAAAATTGGTTTAGTAATGTATCTTGCTTGTGTAATAATATATAAGAAAGTGCTATAACATTTTAGAAGGCATGGATTATAACCAATTTGGACAGATATTATTTTAGTCTATAGAGATCCTACTACCTACACAATAGATTCCTAGTGTCTCTACTTCAACTAACTGACGTACTCATTTAAAGACATGTTTCCCCATATCTAGCCAAACCAGTACTATTGAGAAAAGTCAGAAATATTAAGGAACTGAACTGTGTAAAAATACACGCACTACTTAAGTTTTTCTCTTAAAGCAGAACCAATGTAACTTGAAAAAAGAGTGTCAACTGAGGGTAAAGAACCATGTGACTTTATAAAACAGACAAGCCAGAAGAAGACAAAACAAATAAACAATTCCAGACAGGAGGGTTGTGAGTTGAGGGGAGGGGACTCAGAAAACAAATATATAAGTGGCATCCTCTTGGGGTTAAAACAGTTTTAAGTGAGACCGCATTTGTAGTAAAATAGACTGAAAGCCTCAACTTATCTTTGATCCCAGCGTGCAGGCTGCATTGTATATCTAGGAAACTTCTCAGAAATTGGTCTGTGAGAAAATGACTTTTTCCCCTAGGCAAGTCCACTGTTGTGGAATTTCATCTGACAAAAAGCCTCCCTTGCTACTTCTAAATCCTTCCCAATTTCTACCTCTAGGATGTACTTCCTGACTCACATTAAGACTCCCAAAGGTGAAGATTTAATGCTATGAATAACTCCAGCTATTCACACCAAGGCTGAATAAACACAGGGCTGAGCAGTGTCCTCTTTGATTGGCCAGCCACTTCCATTGCCTCTTAAATAGCAGTTGAATACTGTCACCTTGTAAAGTCTACTTTTGTGAGTTAAAGGGAAAACTGAGGAGACAGAGAAACTCTAAAAGACCAGTGGGCTTAATCAACCTTTGTGGAGCTGTGAAAATAACTGTTGAGCTCTTTCATCA
>NW_004444151.1:2262613-2267500 GCF_000243295.1 Trichechus manatus latirostris
CAACATGGTCCCTTTCAATATCACAGAAGGGCAAGTTGAGTGACAGCCTGCTGCCACTGCTGCTCTTTGGAAGCAGGAAGGGATGAAGACTATAATGAGAGCACTGTGTTGCTGGTATTAGCCATAGGAGGCAGAGCCAAAGGGAATCTTGCCAAGAGAAGCTCAGTGATCTGATGAATAGAGACAGTAGTTTGAAGACATCAACTCCAGTTTCTTTTCTTCCTACTCCTGGTGACCTCTGACAACAGACAGGCTACCATGTGCCTCAGTTTCCTTATCATGCATACACAGCAACACACATGGATATCTATCTAATACAGGAAATTCCATGAAAATTAACTGCACTGATATCTGGGAGATACAGCACAGACAAGTGGGTTGAAAGAGGAGGTAGTTATTCAAGCAGTCTGCTCACTGCGGGTAATAAACAGAGTCAGGAGGAAAAGAGAATGGGACATACAGTCAGATCAACCTGATACCATTTAGTCGGTTGAAGTAAATGTTTATTAAGGTTCTTAAAAATAAGATCTGGGCCAGGGGTCCCCAGGTAAACTACTTCCAAGTCATCCTTTAAGTTCAGTGGTTTCCCTTCTGAAAACTGTTGTATCACAATTCGGCGAAGTGAAAGGGATTTTTTAAGGACAATGTGGAATTTAATTTTGAGCAACAAAGCATAGCTAGATTACTGAGATACAAGATTGGCATTGAAAATTGAGAGGCAGAATGGATTACTTATGGCAAAAGCTATGTACAACCATGAGTCATGGTAGTGGCTGGAGTTATAAGAATCCAAACCAAAAACCAAACCCACTGCTGTCGAGTAGATTCTGACTCATAGTGACCCCGTAGGACAGAGTAGAACTGCTCCACAGGGTTTCCAAGGCTGTAAATCCTTACAGAAGCAGACTGCCACCTCTTTCTGCCACGGAGCCACTGGTAGGTTCAAACTGCCTACCTTTTGGTTAGCAGCTAAGCACTTTAACCACTGTGCCTCTAGTTCTCCTTAGTTATAAGAACGGATACTGCAAAATATATCGGACAACAAACACAACATACAGGCTTAGGATGGAAAAGGATGCCTGACTAAGCAACATTTTAGTTATATAAAATATCAGATTAAAAAAATTATAAGCAGAATGTACTATGACTTGCACATAGTGATACTTCAAGATGATCCCTTCAGTTTGGATTAAGTCTGGTACGGACTGCCGAAATCAATACTCATTCCAAGGATTATCTCATCACCTCAGATTTTGGTGAATTCGGGGGACAGGGTAGGTGATGGGGGAAGAAAACTGAGAAAGAATCTCATATTCCAGCTCTTTCATTGTATAGCTCTGATACTTTCAGCATTGATTTAACACTATTTATTGTGCAACTACCATTATCTTGGTAGTGAACTAGGCTTTGGGTATACAGTGGTGGAGAATAAAAGGATAGACACAGCACTGCCTTCATGAAGCTTATTTTGAGACTAGTCTCTAAAAACAAATTTGTTTTCCCTTTTAGAGATAGTGAGTTCCTGAGCAACTTGAGTACAGATTTCAGCCCAATTTGTCATTGCACATCTCCATCCTTTCTTGTACACTTGTGCTGGTGCCTGATACACGCAGTAAGTGGGAAGAAACACCAAAAATCTCTGAGTGTGTACTATGGGTCAGGTATTAAGAGAGTCACTCAACGTGTCTTGTTTTATTTAATTATCCCAACAAACTGAAAGATATGTTTAATTACTTCTATTTTTCAAATAAGGAAAGCAAAGCTCAGAAAAAGGTAGATGTTTTTCAAGGTTATCAATGGAGAAAATACTAGAACATTGGTATAAACTCAGATCAGATTGGATTCTAAATTGCTTTCTACCATATGAAGATATTTGATAAATGCTTGTTGTCCAATGAATAGGTATATAGCACATTTAACTTAGCAAAGTGTTGGCAAATCTGTCACCTCATTTTATTAAAAACAATTCTGGTGGTTGGTGGGAAACTTGAAATATGTGGCAGAGACTGGCTAGATACATGCCAATCCTGTTTCTTCTTAGTGAAGACACTGGAAGACTCATTTCCCAAACTCCCTTGCAATTATGTTGGGGCCATGTAATCGGGTTCTGTTCAGTGGGATAAGGGTAGATATGATGCACACCACTTCCAAACCAGGCCACAAACCCCTATATGATTGTGCATACTCTTTTTCCATTTGTGCTGTTGGACTTGAAGGACTCCAAGATGGCAGAAGCCAAACATTAGAAGCAGCTTAGATTCCTGAGTCACCATCAGGAGGATAGCTGCCGGAAGAGCCAGCCAACCTTCTTCAGACTGAGGTAAGGGTGAGAAGGAAAACTTTCTTTTGTTAAACAACTTAGATTTAGAGGTTATTTTTTTTTTTAACTAGAGTTAATTAGTCTCACACAATATCTGTTTTTTACATTAGTAAATAAAGCAAATTTTAAGAATTCAATAAAACAGGAACAAATAACAAAGAAGGCTAGGGCCCCAGTTGACAATACTAAAAGGAAAGGCCCAGCGTTCAGCTTTCTAACCCAGACTACATCTACCATCTAAAGCAGACTCCAAGGGGATCTGAAGTGAATTGTTGTCCTTATTGTGTGTTCTCCTTTGAAGTTCCCTGAGAAGTGGTTACAGATGCACTGTGCCCTTCTAGATGTTCGCCACTTGGTAACCAGTTCCAAACCAATCTGAGAGTCCTTGGAGACCACTAAGAATTCAGAGCTCCCCGAAGAACCAGGAATATAATCCCTCAGTTAAGCATTCTGCACTGCCAAGAAACAAAGTCAGAAACTACAAGTAACTGGTTTAAACTTTGAAAAAGTTTGGCAAAAGGGCAAGATCCTCCTAGGGGATAGCTCATGTGCTTTCCATTGGACCTGCTCTGTGTCAAAGGCCAATTTCTACCCATTATGATACTCTAAGTTAGTTATATGAATATTATGTTTAGAGAAATTCACACACTGGGTCAAAAGCAAAATAATACCATATCCGTCACTGGGGAGTTTATCATTCCATCAACTACAAAATTCTTTTTTCTTGTATTCAAGGCTGATTTTCCAGATAAAATCAGCCACTGGTCTTTCAAGAATGGTCTTCCAGGTTAATAGGAACTGCCTCCTGGGAAAATATTACACCCCACAAAGCATCTGGCCAATTCTGTGGTGCCATTCAAATGGTCAGGGCAACAGTGGGAGAATTCCTTCCTGTCCTTTGAGACTATCATTTTATGCCCCAAAGCTTCAACATCATTATTCTTATCTCAAGGAATAATTACAATGTTATTATTGGTCATAAAATTAACCAGATTTTCCTCTCTTTTCTTATCCTCTTCAGCATTTGACTCCCTGACCTTCCTCAGCAGAAAGGTCTATGGGCTAATTATACACTAAGTGTTGAAGTATTTCCTTTTATTTGTTTAAAAATTTCCCACTGTTAATTTCATTGAGAGCATATTTGTTCTCATATTATAAAATGGTGTAAAGAAAAGAGAAAATAAGAAGAAGAATTTTTCACTACTCCAGTGAAATGTGAATTTTTTTTACCATCTCCCAATGCTTATAAGACTGTTCACTTCCTGTTAACTCACCATCCAGAGGCTGGATGTAACCTGTAAGTACATGGTTTGGATAATAACCCAAGATCCTTTGCAATTACCTTCCCTGTACTCTGTGCAAAAGGAACCCTGGTGGTGCAATGGCTAAGCGCTCAGCTGCTAACCGAAAGGTCAGTAGTTCAAACCCACCAGCTGCTCCTCGGTAGAAAAGACCCAGCAACCTGTTACGGTAAAAATCAGGAAACCCTGTGGGGCAGTTCTGTTTTTTCATATAGGCTACCTATGAGTCAGAATTGACTCAACAGCATGCAACAACAAGAACTTGGTGCAAACTTCACCTTACTATTTTCCAAAACAACTTCTTTGTTCTAGGTAACCCAGAATGGCAAGTAGGCTTCACTTCAAGGGCAGGTGTCCATATGTGCAGTGGCTTCCAAAGTATTGTCTTAAGAAGATTATGGGGTCATGTGAGGACTTGGTAGGAAAAGCATTGAGATAGATTAACAATCTACTGGGGTGAAGATGGCATGCACTGTGGACTCTCAATAAAACTGCCTAAAGACAAACACTGCTTCACCTCTTATGTAAACACCTTGCTCACTAGCACTCCTATGAACTTTCCATACCACTGCTTTACCCAGAATTCCATCCAATTCCATTCCACCTATGCACATCTGATACTTTTTAAGGTTCTAAAAAGATTTTTCTAACGTTCATTCTGTGCTGATCACCGGCTGACAAAACTCATTCCATAAGTTACTCTATAATTGAAAATTGAAACAACTAAGAACCATAATCATTGGCTGACAAGATTCACTACTTAATGTATTCTAAAACTGAAAGTCTTGTCCCAGATGGATGTCAGGTTTGGCTGGTAATACCTAAATTTTACCTAGCCTGAATTTAGAAAGGCATTAGGGACTCAGGGTGAGAAGTCTTCTGAAGCATTGATAAATGCTACCTTTGTAAAGAAGGATGATTGCCCTTCTGCTTTATATATTAAAATGATTAGACTTGGTGATTATAAAAGCCACACCAAAGGCCGGACAGCTTTGCAAAGAACCGGGATGCTTTACCTCCGAACGAATCTTCTGCTACTTTTCCTCTTCTCACTCTGTTCAGGCCGCTCTGGCCTTCTTGCTGACTCTCAAACATTTCAGGCACATACCACATTTGGGGCTTCTGCAAGGCAGATCCTTCTGCTCTTCTTCCAGATATTTGTGGCTCACTCTTACACTGTCTTCCACTTCACTCAAATGTCTCTTTCTTGGTGAGGCCCATCCTGTTCATCTTATCCACACACACACTTTTTTTTTCTCTTATTGT
>NW_004444151.1:2269897-2271326 GCF_000243295.1 Trichechus manatus latirostris
TGTCCATAGAACTTATCACTTTCTAACCTAGAGATACCTAGATAACTTACTTATTTATTATTTTTATTGACTAATGTCTCTCTGCTGCAGAAGGCAAGCTCCATGATGGCACGGATTTTATCTAGTTTTTATACTTACATGCCCAACAACCTAAGTAGCCCTGGTGGCACAGTGGTTAAGCGGTTGGCTGTTAATCAAAAGGTCGGAGGTTCAAACCCACCAGCCACTCTGCAGGAGAACAGTTGTGCCAGTCTACTTCTGTAAAGACTTCAGTCTTCGAAACCTATGGGGCAGTACTACTCTGTCCTATAGGGTCACTATGAGTCAGAATTGACTTGACGGCAATGGGTTTTTTTTGGTTTCTTTTACCCCAACTACCTAGAAGAGTACTAGGCACAGAGTAGACACTCACTAAATATGTGTTGAATTTAATACATTTAACTCATTCATTTCTTTCAATTACTAACTCTAGAGTTTTTCTGGTTCACTCACATTCAAGACTGAATTTTTTTAAGTTGAGATAATTTCAAGGTAAATTTTCTTTACACATGGAATGTAGGTTTAAAATCTACAAATTCATCAAAAAATGTTGTCCAAGAAAGACTGAGGATCAAGCTCATTCTACACTTTTCAGGTATCAGATATGAATTTAGGTTTTCTCAGACATTCTATTTTCCCTTGGTTTCCAAAAAAAGTTGATGTTTTTGGCTTCCTGAAATCCCAGCACCTAAAATGAAGATGTAAGTTATTTCATCGCCAAAAGTCAATGAAAAGGAGAGGGGCAAACAGGATCAGGGAAAGAATAGAAGATACTATTTCTAGGACCATTTCTCCAGAGTGGAATGAATGCAAGGTAAGACAGTCACTAAGTGAGGTATATGAATTTAACCAGACTGAATGAAGAAAAGGAATATGGAAGGCAGGGAAATTATAGCAAGAAATGGAAGAGAAAAGGAGAAAAAGAAACGTTGACATTTGTGTGGTACACTTTAATAATAAAATAATTATAACTCTTGCTATTATGTGCTAATAATACTCCCTTTTGTGTAATAGATACATTATGCATCGTATACGTTGTTCTTATTAGGTGTCCTTGAGTCAGTACTGACTCATAGCAACCTATGTTCAACCGAACAAAACACTGCCCGGTCCTGCACCATCCTCACAATCGTTGCTATGCTTGGGCCCATCGTTGCACCACTGTGTCTGTCCATCTCGTTGACGGTCTTCCTCTCTTTCACTGACCCTCTACTTTACCAAGTATAATCTCCTTCTCCAGGGATTAGTTCCTTCTGATAACATGTCCAAAGTACATGAGAAATCTCACCATCCTCGCTTCTAAGGAGCATTCTGGCTGTACTTCTTCCAAGGCAGAATTATTCCTTCTTCTGGAAGTTCATGGAATATTCAACATTCTTTTCTTTCTCAA
>NW_004444151.1:2272982-2274233 GCF_000243295.1 Trichechus manatus latirostris
GCTTCAACTTGAACTTCATAGGAGCAACTGATGGTCTGTACTGCCATCAGCCCCTGGCCTTGTTATGACTAACGATATTGAGCTTTTCCATTGTCTCTTTCCACAGATGTAGTCGATCTGATTCCTGTGTATTTCATCTGGCGAGGTCCACGTGTATAGTCGCTGTTTTTGCTGCTGAAAAACAGTATTTGCAATGAAAAAGTCATTAGTCTTGCAAAATTCTATCCTATGATCTCCAGCATTGTTTCTATCACCAGTGCCATATTTTCCAACTACCAATCCTTTTTCATTTCCAACTTTTACACTCCAAACATCAGTAATTATCAATGCATCTTGATTGTGTGTTTGATCAATTTTAGACTGCAGAAGTTGGTAAAAATCTTCCGTTCCCTCATCTTTGGTCTTAGTGATTGCTGTGTAAATTTGAATAATAGTCATATTAACTGGTCTTCCTTGTAGGTGTATGGATATTATCCTATCACTTGACAGTGTGGTACTTCAGGATATATCTTGAAATGTTCTTTTTGACGATGTATGTGACGCCACTCCTTTTCAATTTGTTATTCCTGGCATAGTAGACCATATGATTATCTGATTCAAAATGGCCAATAGCAGTCCATTTCAGCTCACTAAAGCCTAGGACATCAATCTTTATAAGTTCTATTTCACTTTTGACAACTTCTTATTTTCCTAGATTCATACTTCGCACATTCCAATAATTAATGAATGCTTGCAGATGTTTCTTCTCATTTTGAGTCATGCCACATCAGCCAATGAAGGTCTTGAATGCTTTACTGTATCCACGTCATTAAAGTCAACTCTACTTTGAGGAGGCAGCTCTTCCCCAGTCATCTTTTGAGCACCTTCCAACCTGAGGGGCTCATCTTCTGGCACTATATCAGGCAATATTCCGCTGCTATTCATAAAGTTTCCCCTGTCCAGTTTTTTCAGAAGTAGACTGCCAAGTCCTTTTTTCTAGTGTGTCTTAGTCTGGAATTTCTGCTGAAATCTGTCCACCATGGGTGACCCTTCTGGTATTTGAAATATCGATGTCATAGCTTCCCACATTACAGCCACATGCAAGCCACCACAGTACAAAAAAACTGACAGATGAGTGGTGGATGCACTGTACAACCACCCAAACAATCACATAAAAATATCTTTATTCCCACTTTATAGATGATTAAGGTGAAGCTCAGAGTGTTTAAATAACCATAGACACCCATCTATTCAGTGGCAGAGTCAGGACTG
>NW_004444151.1:2290812-2298650 GCF_000243295.1 Trichechus manatus latirostris
GAATGATATGTCTATTTCTAGCTTTTTGAGGAAGTGCCATATCATTTTCCAAAATGGTTGTAGCATTTTGCATTCCTACCAGCAGTGCATAAGAGTTCCGATCTTTACCACTACGCCACCAGTTTCCCATTAGCTATAGAGAGATGCAATCAAAACTATAATATCTTCTCACCCTGACATTACTAGCACTAATCAAAACAAACAAACAAACAAAAAAAAAAAACAGAAAATAGCAAATTAGCAAATGTCGACAAGGTTGTGGGCAGACTGGAACTCTTATACACTGTTGGTGGGAAGGTAAAATGTTACAACCACTTTGCAAAATGGTATGACACATCCTCAAAAAGCTAGAAATAGAAATACCATATGATCCAGCAATCCCACTCCTAGGTATACACCCTAAAGAAATAATAGCTGTGACATGAATAGACATATGCACATCCATGTTCATTGCAGCATTATTCATAATAGCAAAAAGATGGAAACAACCTAAGTGTCCATCAGCAGATGAATGGATTACCAAACTGTGGTATGTATACACACAATGGAATACCATAAAATGATAGAGAATAATGACAAATCCGTGAAATATCTTACAACATGGATGAATTTGGAGGACATTATGCTGAGTGAAATAAGTCAGTCACAAAAGGACAAACATTGTATGAGGCCACTATGATAGTGTAGCAACAAAAAGTTTACACACAGGAAAAGAAAAAACATTCTTTGATGGTTACTAGGAACGGAAGGGGGAGGGAGGGAAAACTACCAGTTAGATGGAAGATACGAGTTAATATTGGTGAAGGGAAAGGCAATATATAATATGAGGGAAGTCAGCACAGCATGACCAAGGCAAGAGAGGACACTGAGACAAATACACGAACAAAGGACAACTACGTCAACTACTACAGCTTAGACAGTCCTTTAAAAATAGTATTAACAAATATAATATAGAAATGGATAAATAGATAGATAGATATGCCAAGAGGTGTGGGAGGAAGTAAGGGAACACACCTGCCGGCAGATATAGGTTTGGTGGCAGATTTTTCTACATACATGACTGTAGGTGCGGCTCATGTAGAGCACACAAGGGGTATAGTCAGGAAAACCTCTTAGACATAACCAACCACTTCACAGGATGATGAAATTCCTAGGTTATTAGACAAAGGACGATAGACTTGGGGGACATCTACATCAACTGGCACAACATAGTTCATAAAGACAATGTTCTGCATCCTACTTTGGAGAGTAGCATCTGGGGTCAAAAGCTTGTGAGTGGCCATCTATCTATTGGTCTCTTACCGTCTGGAGGAAAGGAAAGTGAAGAAAACCGAAGACTCAATTAGTCCAAAGGCCTAATGGACCATATGAACCACAGCCTAAACAATCCAGACCAGAAGAACTAGATGGTGCCCTGCTACCACTACCAACTGCTCTGACTGGGATCACAACAGAGGATCCTGGACAGAGAGGGAGACAATAATAGAACAAAAAATAAAATTCACAAAAAAGACCAGACTTACTAGTCTACCAGAGAATGGAGGAATCCCCAGGGACTATGGACCTAAAACACCCTTCTCACCTGGAACTGAAGCCATTCCCAAAGACCACCTCCTAGCCAAATTATAAACCCAACAAAAAAACCAAATCCATTGCGATCGAGTCAATTCCAACTCATAGTGACCCTATAGGACTGAGTAGAACTGGCCCATAGGATTTCCAAGGAAGAGCTGGTGGATTTGAACTGCTGACCATTTGGTTAGAAACTGTAACCCTTAACCGCTGAGCCAGACAAGCACATAAGATAAACAACAAGACCCAAGAGGAACATACTGCTTAGAACAATCAATTATACGAGATCAAAAGGGCAATATCTGCCCCAAAGCAAAGATGAGAAGGCAAGAAGGAGTAGAAAATCTGGACGAAAGGTAACAGGGAACTAGGGTGGATATCGGGAGAGTGCTGACACTTTGTAGGGAATGAAACCAAGATCACGAAACACTTTATATACAAACTATCAAATGGGAAACTAATTTTCTCTGTAAACATTCACCTAATGCACAATAAATAATAATAATAATAAATATAGGAGATAGACTAAAGAGAAGCTCAGAAATTTGATAAACAAATCAGTGTGATAAAGACGGAATCCTATCCAGCCTGTGCGGTTGCAGAGTTGCTCAATGTGCTCTACTGCCTCCAGGAGAGAGTATTGTAGCTTCACTTAAGGCACTGGATAACAGTGGTGTAGTCACTATATCCTTTATTCATTTTAAACACTAAGAACAACAATAATAATAGCAGACTACATGTATGTGTGTTTATGATAAGCATTGTTTTAAGTGCTGTGTAAGCATTAACTCATTTAATTCTCATATTAACTCTATGAAATAGGTATTATTATTCCCATTTTACAGACGAGGAAAATGAAGCATAGACGGTTTAAGCATCTTTTCCATTTTTAAACAGCTTGGGGAAAATGAATACCAGGCAGCCTGATTCTAAAACTCACGCCCTTGACCTCTATATTATACTATCTTGCTATTTAAGCATTTTATCGTGTTTCTCAAAGTAATATTGAGTGCCTGGTCCTATGCATTCCCTGCTTCTTCCTACCGTACCATTTGGCTTTATCCCAATAATTAATAGCCCTGCTTTTATGTGACTTAATTTTTTTTCCTTCCCTCCTTTTGACTTGTTACTTTATAACAACATCTATAAACGTTTTCTTTGTCAGTTTCCAAACCCCCCTACCATACCTTGTCTCATCTTAGATAATCTAATTTTTACTGATCTTTTGCACAAGCTCTCCTCTCCCCACAAAAAATAAAAAATAAAAAAAATAAAGAACCACTTGAGACCATTACCACTTTCTCCTTGTAACCTTCAAGTCTAGAGTGACAATATAAGATATCATTCAAACTAGGGTGTTTTTGAAAGAGAGTGCTATTACAATTCTGCTGGGACAGCAGGTATAAACTTGGACTCCCCTGGCACACAGGAGGTACAGTCACATTACTTCTGAACCACAGAAAATGATGCAGCTGCACATTGTCAACTGAAGGGATGTCCTAGCTAACAGCTGTCCCACTAGCAATGACATCGCCACTTCTTTCAACAGCACCGATGACAGGAGAGTTGGAATTCTGCTGGGACCTTCAAATAAAAGCAAGCACAAAGAACACAATCTCACCAAAATTTTAAAATAGAAAATGAATAAAATAATAAGATTTAGAGTTCTAAGTCTATAATAACCAATGGCAAGTAAACAAAGCTGAATAAAAATGGCCTTTAAAGTATTTAGTAATATTTCTTTAAATCAGCAGGGTTTAAACAACAGAGACCCTACTTCTTAAAGTCTTTTCAATAAAATCCATAGTTTAATCCATTGAAAACACTCATTTCTTGTTAAATAAACTTTAGCTAATGAACAAAGGGTTTTGACAAAATCCTTTCATATCTTGTTATTTTGAAGCATAAATAAAAGCTTTTAACTTGTCTTTATAATGCAACCTCAATTTCAATCCTCTATCCTTTCACCATAGCATTTTCTACTGTTATTTCTGAAATAATAAGACTCCTTTGCCAAGAAAAAAAATAAAATGAAATCCTGAAATGCATAGTTGATTCAATTGGTAGTGATCAGGACATTACTTTTATCTACCCAACCAGTTTTTAGGATTCATGCCTATAGTTCTTCAGCTTGAAGCAATCTTGCATTTACCTGAGCCTCAGAAATTAATGCTCTTGTCATCCTGAGAACATTTTTTCATAGGGTGTGTAAGTCATGACTGAGAGTTTTCTAAGACTTTTGGGTTAAAATAATAATACAGATATATGTGACTACTGCTGGGAATTACATTAATTACAAATTTCTAGGTTTTATAGAGGCTATGAGGTAAATAAAATTCTATCACATACCAGTGAATTCTACAATGGAAATTTTAATCCCTTCTCTTCGTGCTTTTTGTGTCTGCTGGAGCACTGATGGCACAGTGGTTAAGTGCTTGGCTTCTAACCAAAAGGTTGGCAGTTTGAACAAGGACTTTGAATTGGTTTGTTCTGGTGAACTCCCTGCTGAGATCTTGCATTGCCACCCCAGATATACTGAATCAGAATTTACAATTTAAAAAGATCTTATGTATACACAAGAATCACCTGGGGGTCTTGTTACACTGTAGATGTATACATAAGAATCACCTGAAGATCTTGTTAAACTGTTGATTCTGATTCAGTACAGTCACGCATCACTTAACTTCCACAATACATTCTGTGAAATAGGACATTATGTGATTTGGACATTGTGCAAATACTACATTATGGATGAAGTTCCTTCCAGGTGTTGGCTTCCAGAATAAGGAGCTTTCATCCATATTAAAAATTTGCTGTGGCAAATAACCTCCCTTTGCAATTAGTTGATCTAAGGTTTCAATAAATTCTTCTGCTGCCTTTGCATCAGCACTCACAGACTCATCACACACTTTCACATTATGCAGCGAAAACATTGTTTGAAGAGCTAGAACCACCCAGAGCTAGCATTAAACTCCCTATCATAGTCTGGTCCTGCTTTTTTCTTTAAGCATCTCGAACAAACTTCCTACCTTAGCAGTAAGTCAATGTGTGAGAGATTCGCTTTTGTGTTTGGTCCTCAGTCCACATCACTAGCAATTTCTCCATATCTAATATAGCCTTGTAGCTTTCAGTGGAGCCAATCCTTTAAACAGCTTGGAGAATTTTTTCTTTGTTTTTGAGGATGGTAGTGATTGTCGAGGGCAACATGCCTAAATCCGCTACATCCCATTCTCCGATCAGGATTTCTGAACTCCATTATAACTTAATGGGACTACAGACCTATATGCAGTTAGATACTGCCCAAACAGACATTATTCGGCTCATCGATTCTGACTCATAGTGACCCTGTAGGACAGAGAAGAACTGCCCCATAGGGTTTCCAAGGAGCAGCTAGTGAATTCAAACTGATGACCTTTTGGTTAGCAGCCTGAGCTCTTAACCACTGTGCTACCAGGGCTCCACGTATCTGGGATGGAAATGCAAATTCTCAGCAGGGGGTCAAATTGGAACTAACAGGTTCAAAGCCCTGGTTTGAACCCACAAGCTGCTCCTCTGGTGAACTATGTGGCAGTCTGCTTCCGTAAAGATTTACAGCCTTAGAAACCCTATGGGCAGTTCTGTTCTGTCCTATAGGGTCACTATGAGTCAGAATCAACAGCAATGGCTTTGACTTTTTGGTTCATATATCTAGATGTGAAGAGCAGAAGAAAAATGGCACAAGCCCAAAATGAAATTTTTAAGCAAGAAAAGCTTGCTTTTGATGACCTTTTCAGTCCTTGGAAAAATAACTTCTCCCATTTTGGACTTCAAAAATTATTCTCTACTCCCATCCAAGGAAGAAAGATTCTGTTATAATTACCTGAAGTTTGATGAAAACTTGTTCTAATAAACTAGCACTCTCAGTTTGCATTTACGAGTTTGAAGTCTTAAAACATTTCTAGTTGTTGAATCAAATGTCCATGTTCATGTACAGGAATTAGAAGCACAGAGTTTCAAGTACTGCCAAGGTTAAGCAAAAATCTGACCAGGATGGGGCCATCTTCTGTCCCAAACCGAGTCCTGAGATACTCAACCCCTTCTCTTGTGCACTCTCCCCTGGACAGTCCACTATATAATCACCTCCTTACCCTTCTATTTCCTATCTTTTCGTAAAAAGCTTGTAGTCAAGATCAAGTATTGAGAGAGAGAGAGAGAAAACACTGGATTTCCTCTCCAGGGATCAGACGGCTAAGGAGACGATTAGCAAACTAAAAGATTCCAGGTGGAACAGGGAATTGTAGCCATGGAGAACTGTAGGTGGAACAGGGAATTGTAGCCATGGAAAACTGTAGGTGGAACAAGGGAACCCCAGCTGGTGGGACATCAGCTCCAATGTGTGTCATTGAGAGTTTCAGACGTGCAAAAACTGATGACCAATACTTGGAAACTATGACACAGAAGAAAACAACACTTGATCTCACAGGTTAAAAATGATACTAGTAAATAATCCTCTCGATAAGCAGCTTTGCATGTGTGCTTAGTTGACATGCTGTGAAATAATGGTAACGCATATCATGAAATTTGAGTTAGATTAACACTGTTTCAAAATTTACCTGATTACAATACTACTACTACTATGCCTCTATACCCTGAGTCTGATTTGAGAAATCCCATGTGAAAATTCCATCAACGGTTTTTCTGCATCTACGGTATTGAAGGCACTGGGCTCAGTACTAGAAAAACGCTCTCTTCACTTTAGAGGGAGGTTTCTCAACCTTGGCACTACTGACATTTTGGACTGGATAATTCATTGTTGTTGGGGGTTATCTTGTGCATTATAGGAGGGTTAGCAGCATCCTTGGCCTCTACTCACTAAATACCAGTAAGCACACTCCCCCTCTCCCAGTTGTGACAACAAAAATGTGTCCAGACATTACCAAATGTCTCCTGGGGGGTTCAAAATCATCCCAGTTGAGAAACCACTGCTGTAGAGGGATTCTTTACATACTCCATCCTTAGGTTACTGTTCATGGGTCATAGTTGCCTCTCACCAATCAGAAACCTCAGCTAGAACTTTACTTGTAAACAACAACAATAGCAACAACAAAAACAAATATTATCATTGAGTAGGATGCCGAAATTCCAACTCCTGGGCATTTGCAGGAGGGTTTGTCTCTTACCTCACATTCATCTAAAAAAAAAAAAAAGTCATTATGAAAGTGTAAATGCTAATTCAGCATCTATCAAACAGATAAGAAGGCAGACAGGATCACATTATATCAGCCAATTAAACTGTGCCATTCTTAAGATACCAAAGGAATATATTAGAAGGAAAATGGTACAAAGTACCTGTCTAAAGAATTATCAATTAGCAATTATTTAGAAATAAAACACAGAAAGCACTTAACAGCCATATTACAAAGGTGGGGAGGATGATTTGCTTCTCAACTTACAAAACATGGGGCTTCTAAAAGTATCATACCCGGTAGATTAGAAGGGATTATTATCTAGTCATTCTTGCAGCTTCACAGTAGAGTAGCGAATCCTTGAGAATTAGATCAAGTGTATCAAACTTTTCTTATCATTTGGGATCTAACCAGTATCATCAAAATGGTCAGAACAAAATTGTACTTTAAAACCATGTAAGAATTTAGTTGAGCTGTATTGTTTATCTTCAGCCATGTCTCTCAACTACGCCTCAACAATGAGAATTTATGCTATGTGGAACAGTGGTCAAATACTTTGTAAGAATTAAATGTCCCTCAAAAGCATAGATAATTACTTAAGCCAGAAGCAAGATGTTAGACTAAGCAGACTAATGATCTGATCTAGGATGGTAATTCCCATGGTTCCTAAGGAGCACAAACATTAGTCATTTAATAAATATGTGGTTTCCACTGGACTCCAGACCAGATGAAAAAAAAAATCTCAGTGGTGAGAAAATTGTCCAAGTTTTCCTGGCATATCAATATGCATGTCCCTTAAAGCAAGGCTATTTCTAACATAACACATTTGTAATATTTCTGGCAAATCTTGTTATATTAAATAATGCCAGAATAAGCATTGGAAGGGGAGAAATTCATGTAACTAGACAATAAAGTGATGAGTGCAAATAGGATTTCACAGCTCTTCCTTTTGAATAATTACAAACTTCCTTTTTGATCATACCAATTTTATTTCTTTTTTAAAAGAATTATAGCTGACTTTTTTACCCTTCCATTTCTCAGATAACTATATCACAGATCTCAAAAACCCATGGTCTCCAGTTGTGATGTGTGTGAGAAGAT
>NW_004444151.1:2307220-2329366 GCF_000243295.1 Trichechus manatus latirostris
CCCATAGGGTTTCCTAGGCTGTAATCTTTACAGCAGCAGCTCACAGGGTATTTTCTCCTGCAGAGTAGCTGATAGTTTCCAACTGCTGCCCTTTTGGTTAGCAGACAAGTATTTTAACACTTGCACCACCAGAGATACTTACATCTGCTAGGCAATTCAACTGGGATTCATCAGCACTAACCTGGGAGGAGAAGGCCTGGGCATTGATAAGATCAGAAAGGAAAAGAATAAAAGGGAGGGGAAAAGATGGTTAAGGATAAAACTTTAGAGATCATTAACACTAAGGTATAGACAAAATTCAGATGGAGAATATAAAGAGGTGGCAACAGCTGGAGCCGTGATGGCTCCAAAATTCCTATCTTGAAAGGATTCAGAGAAGTAATCTGGTCAGAAACAGGCTAGAAGATTTATCTGCATAGAACTTGAGATAAGAATTGAAAAAATTCAATTGTTCCTGTTAAAGAATGGAGGATGCTGATGGGCATAAGGTTCTGACCCCACCTCTACCTTTCAGTTATTCTAATACTGAAAGGTTGGTGAATCAGGAGAGAGCACTGCCTTGGAAATCAAAAGAGGATGGGATTTTAAGAATCAGGGTGTGAACTCAGTGTCAAACCTCCCAGGGATCATATAAATAAGGATGAAGTATCCAGTCAATCTGGCAACTGCTAATGTTTGCCAGTACAGTTTCAGTGATGTAATGGGGAAGAAACCCCACAGCAGTGGAGAGAGACTGAGAAGTCAGGAAGAGTCAATGAGGGCAGACTTTTCTTTAAAGAAGTTGGACTGTGAAGAGAAGAAGGAGGATATGACAGTAGCCACAGGGGGATGCAGGGTCAAAGTGCCTTAAGAATAGCTTGAAGACTCAAGTTGAGACCCTATTTCAGAGCTACTCCTCAGAATCCTGGCAATACACCTGCAATGCAGGCAGCACAAATTGATGGCTGCCCTGTTCTGGAAAATGCCTTTCCCATAGGGCCCTGTTTCCATCTAAAAGTCCACTATGAAAGATTCATTTAGTTGGACCTTAAAGGCTTTTTACTGGCAGCAATTTTCTATTAAAGTATAAATACCCAGGAAGCAACTGGAAATGAGGCCAGGACAGATGCTTGAAGCAGAAAGGGGAAGTGAGAAGGTGAATGCCAAAGCAATCCTTGACTACTTCATGGTTGTGCCTGAGCTGGCCCGGAATTCAATCCCTAGTGATAGCAGAAAATTACATGTTCTGCTATGGGTAGAGCAGGCATTTCTGATTAATCAGGCAGTGCTGGTTAGTTTATGCCCTACATACAGAGAGGCATTAACCACAGAGTACCAATTTCTAAGAATAAAAATTCAACTTAATAAACTTGATACTAATTTGGATCAAAATTAGGTTATACAGATTGCACTTACAAATGTTAAATGACCTGAGGTCAAATGTATTGTGATCTATTATAATTTTCCTAATTATTACCACAGAAATAAAGGAAGTACACATGGAAATTTAAGTCTGATAGTGGTTACTAGGTGACTTTCCTCTACTGAAATTTCTTCAACAATTCAAACAACTCACTGATGCATGTGTCTGTGGTATCAGCTGCTATCCCCACCCCCAGTTCTCTGTCTTCCTATCAGAGTTACACAAAGACAATATAAAAATTCTCTTATATATTGAAGAGAGGTTATTCACAATTTATGTATGTCCCACCTATGTGGTTGTTGTTAGGTGCCACCGAGTTAGTTCTGACTCATAGTGACCAACCCTATGTACAACAGAATGAAACACTGCCCAGTCCTGTGCCATCCTCACAATTGTTGTTATGTTTGAGCCCATTACTGCAGCCACTGTGTCAATCTATCTCATTGAGGGTCTTCCTCTTTTTCACTGACCCTCTACTTTACCATGCACAATGTCCTTTTCCAGGGGCTGATCCCTCCTGATAACATATTCAAAGCACGTGAGTTGAAGTCTTGCCATCCTTGCTTCCAAGGAACGCTCTGGCTGTATTTCCTCCAAGACAGACTTGTTTGTTCTGGCAGTCCATAGTATATCCAATATTCCTCGCCAACACCACAATTCAAAGGCATCAGTTCTTCTTTAGTCTTCCTGATTCATCGTCCAGCTTTCTCATGCATATGAGGCAATTGAAAACACCATGACTTGGGCCAGGTGCACCTTAGTCTTCAAGGTGACATCTTCACTTTTTAACACTTTAAAGAGGTCTTTTGCAGCAGATCTGCCCAATGCAATGTGTCATTTGATTTCTTGACTGCTGCTTCCGTAGACGTTGATTGTGAATACAAGTAAAATGAAATCCTTGACAACTTCAATATTTTCTCCATGTATCATGATGTTGCTTACTGGTCCAGTTGTAAGGATTTTTGTTTTCTTTTTGCTGAGGTGTAATCCATACTGAAGGCTGTAGTGTTTGATCTTCATCAGTAAGTGCTTCAAGTCCTCTTCACTTTCAGCAAGCAAGGTTGTGTCATCTGCACATCGCAGGGTGTGTCCCACCTATACATATCCTTTATGTACATAAGGGCGACCAAAAATAACCCTTTTAACCTATCAAAGAGGTACTGCAGCTCCAAGAAGGAGCTTCCTTAATACTTCCAATTGAATGTCCTTTCCTACCCCTGTTCAGGACATCTTTATATACCATCTCTAACTCTCACCTTACCCCAGGACTGGTCCACGGTAGAAAATGACTAGTAAAACAGGGAGGAAGAGAAGAAGGAGGAGGGGGAACAAAAGGAGAAAGAGGACCAGGAAGAGGAAAAATTGTTAAATTCCAGAAACCGTTTTTTATCTATTCAATCACTAACACTCCTGTTCACTTCCCAAACTCTGGCCCATTTTATCACCTATCCATTTTCCCCATAGTCCCATCCCAGGCCAAACTCTTAAGAGAAAATGCTTAGGAAAGTGTGACTCTGATTCTCCTCTGAAATGTAAATGAATTCTACTACAATTCTTTGGCAAGCCAAAGAAGTAGCATTAGCTTTTCTGTGACTTGGCCTTTCCCGAAAGCAATAGGTCTGCCTGTACTCTGTCTTTTGGACCTTGGCTGAACAGGCAGTATAGTTACATTTAATGAATGCCTTTATCACAAGTTCTTTTTGGGGGCATGTCATATACAGTTAAGTCATTTTTTTTTCTTTTTGCATGATGGGGAGAATCAGATATTCTAGCTAATAATCATTCAGGAAGGATGGAATAAGAGTTATTTTTGGATATAAAATTTAAGAATTGAAATTAACTTCAGGAATCATCTGGTTCAATACTCTTATTTTATGGATATGGGCGTGAAGGAAGAGAGAAACAAATAATCCTGTAGCATATAAGGCTTTTTTGGAATCAGTGACAAACCTGGTTAAATTTTTTTTTTCATAAATATAAGCAGAATTAAACATGCTTAATAATCAAACATATTTATATCATACTCCTTTTTTAAAAAATGATTTGAAAATCACTTTGGAATCCTCATGCCTCAGATTCATCCTAATAAACAGAAATCTATTTTGTACTTTGTAAGTATCTTACATATCCAATGGAAGGTTAAGAATCCTGTGTCTTTTCACTTTCTTCTCTAAATAAGTGGTTTGCATCATTCCACCACTGCTCTGAGCTGCAGGCCAAAATCATCAAATATATGTCTATCACTATTATCTATTAATACTATTGTCTATTAATAACAATGATACCAAGTATTTTTTGAATAGGTACAATGTACTAGACATTAAGCTTATGTGATTCATTTATACATCACAACAACCAGTTGAAGTAAGTGTCATTTTTTAGCCTCTATTAAAAATGAGAAAACTGGGGCTTAGAGCAAATGACTTGCCTAAGAAAACACAGCTGGCAGGTGATATAGATGGGGCTCCAACTCAGATCTCTCTGCGTTGACTATGAACCACCACTCTACAATAACCATCTCTTTAGGGAGTTGTGTTAGGCACTTGTGTGCCACTTCGAATCCTCTTGGCCTATCTCTTACTCTAGCTACTAATGTGGCTACCAGTTCCATGCAGGAGAAAGAAGAAAGCATCTTGCCTTCTGCCCCCAGGCTTCTCTGATGCCAAACATGAGATGCTCACATGAACCACTTAGCACTCATGCATTTCCAACCAGGAAATGTGAGAGTTGGTGCTATCCTTGACCAAATGGAGACATAAATCCATGTCTTCCCTTTTTCTCCACAGGCAGTACTAAGATATATTTCATAAGGGCTATCAGAAGACCACATAGGACCAAGCACCTCCTGTAGGCACCTTGAGTTGCTTTCCCTCCTTCTTTGTTTCACCACCACAGTCCCCTACTCCTGCTCCTTGGAATCCCTTCCAAATAAATAACCTAGGTGCAAGCCTTTGTCTCAGGCTCTGCTTTCAATGGAATCCAGGATAAGAAGAAACTATTTCCCACCATCTGAAATCACCTTGTCTCTATTTCTGAGCTTTCTACCACTAATATGCAACAGCTAACATACTTTATTTGAAGAGGAAATCCCCTGTCTCTGATGGACCTGACTTCTTCATTTCCTGTGAATAGCAGAACTATCTGCATCTGTAGGGTCTCAAGACCACGTTGAGAATGTTTGTCTACCTCTGTTGGAAGCCCTTCTGATTAGTCAGGCTCCTTGAGTTGGAAACATAAGGATTTATAATGAAAAAGAATCACACAGTAAAAACAGAAAGAATGAAAAGAAAACAAACCAATAAAGAACCTATCCTATCATAACATCGGAGGTTCTGGTATTTGCTGGCTTTGGAATGAGTTCAAAATAAATGAAGAGAAATGTGTATTTTATTAAATGCTAATATTTAGAAGATGTGGAGGGGTAAAAAGAAAGATAAAATACTTCCAATCATATTTGCAAATATGAGGCATCTCCTACCTCTTCCAAGATGGTTAGATGTTTTCCTTACATTTGAGCTACCTACCCAGTTTGGAAGAAACTCCTGGAACCAACCGAAAAACCGTACCAGGAGCAGCAAGGTTGCACGTGCACCCAACCAGCAGTGATGGGCACCACACTGCGCTCTCAGCTTGGGCTGTAATACAATAATGAGCTCATTCTAGCCAAGCTGCAGCTGCCCATCCTACTTCCTCGGCAGGAAGAGCCTATTGCTTTTGACCCCACATAGATCAGCCTATAATAAACTTTATCCTTCCCTTGCAACATCTGCTATTGTTAACATGATCTCTGTTTGTCCTGAAGTATAAATAGGCCTCAAATTTTAAGAGTTCAGAATACACTGAACCGTAACAGCATAGCTTCTTCCTTTTCTTCTTGGTAAGAGCCTTATCCCTCTCTTGGGCTTTGGAATTCATTTTAAGAACAACAACGAGAAACGAAATAAAGTGGAAAGCAAGAAGATCTGCGAGGGCCATGAGTACTCAAGGGGGTCAGAGATGAAGAGCTGCCCCTTGCTTTTGGTTTTGTATGTATGTAGTAATACACACATTTGAGCCATTTTGGTATACTCTTTTCTCCACATCAGTGTTAACAGTTCGGGGCAATCATCAAGAAAATTCAAGAGAAGAAACTAATTTTTCACTAATTATTCTTTATTCAGTACCCAAAGTGGTTTATAATGGCCAAATGTACCAACTTATTATTTGGCTTGAGCAAAGCACCTTCTTGTTCCTTATAATGTATTTCTTTTCTTCTTCAAGAAGAGGAAACAAGTGACTGTTAAGCCTTTCCTTTGATGTAGAGAATTGATAAAGAGCAAAGCACTGAAACTTTCTGGCTTTAGATTTCCAACCTAGTCTTGCCGTTGGGTAAACTGACTTAACCTCTCTGAAAATCAATTTACTTAACTATAAAATGGATGAAATGAGAGTGATTACTTCATGGTATCACTGAAGTATTGTCGTGGATTGAATTATGTTCCCCCAAAAATGTGTGTATCAATTTGGCCCGGCCATGATTCCTGGTATTCTGTGGTTTTCCTATAAATTGTAAATCTTGCCTCTATGATGTTAATGAGGGAGGGTGGGCGGCAGTTGTGTTAGTTGAGGCAAGACTCAGTCTACAAGATTAGACTGTATCCTGAGGCAATGTCTTGAGATATAAAAGACAGAAGTGAGCAGTGAGACAGGGGGACCTCATACCATCAAGAAAGCAGTTCCAGGAGCAGAGCGCGTCCTTTGGACCGGGGTCCCTGTGCCAAGAAGCTCCTAGTCCGGGGGAACATTGATGAGAAGGCTGACAGAGAGAAAAGCCTTCCCCTGGAGCTGACACCCGGGATTTGGACTTTTAGCCTACTTTAACTGTGAGGAAATAAACTTCTCTTCATGAAAACCATCCACTTGTGGTGTTTCTGTTATAGCAGCACTAGATGACTAAGATAAGTATTAAATGAAATAATGCATATAAACTGTTTGGTAAGCATATTTAATAAATAGTAGATGGTATTTTTTCCAGTAAGCATGTTTTTATCTTCCAGTATTACTCATAAAGTCTCACAGTACAGTCATCTGAACTAATTTAGAGAGAAATCAGCTCCTTATGTATTTCCAGCTGAGGAGTTAAAACAACAAACACTTAGAAGAGTGCCTAGCAGGTTGTAAACACTTGGTAAATGTTAACTATTCATCATCATCACCGATGTATCATTAAACCCACTGCCGTCAAGTCGATTCTGACTCATACCAACCATATAGGACAGAGTAGAACTGTCCCATAGGGTTTCTGAGGCTATAAATCTTTACGAAAGCAGACTGTCACATCTTTCTCCCACAGAGCGGCTGGTGGGTTCAAACTGCCAACCTTTTGGTCAGCAGCCGAGTGCTTTAACCACTGCGCTACCAGGGCTCCTGATGTATCATTAATAATGTACAATTATCCTTATTATTATAATCATCAGCTTACTGAACAAGCCGGACCACAGAAGGTGCAATAGAGGAAATTTAGTCTTTCTAACCAACTCCCATTTAAACTAACTCTGTCAAATAATTTTTCTCAGATCCCGGATGAAACCCTAGGCAGATCACAAAGTTTTTCTGACTACTTTCAGAAATGAAAAAGTTCAGTCCAATATAATACCATCTCAAATCCTTGTGAAAACTTCTTCCTTCCCTCAGCTTAGGTCTGCCTCAGGCTGTGAAATCCGTGATGGGGAATAAGTGTGTGGTTCGATTTGTACCATTTTTCCACTTTGATGTTCTATCCCTCATCCTCCTCCACTCACTGAGATGGGGCCTGGAGTTGGGAGAAGGACGAGTAACATGGGATATAAAGAGCCTTCCTTGACTAAGAACAACTGTAATCCAGCACTGTCTTCTGCGTACTGCAGATGTTTAAACTAGTCAGTTACTTCTGTGGGTTCTTCTGAGATTTACCCTAGGTACCTAAAGTTGCCTGCCTGGTATGGGTGATTCCTGCTTCTGCTGTCTACTTAAGACTTATCTACCAGATACAGGCATCCAATGTCTCCTCACATCTCTTGGATGAGTCTCTTTTTAAATGATCCGTGATACACTCCTATAAAGGGTCCACACTTGGTCCACAGTTGGCCAACAGGAAACACACAGGCATCATTGCCCAGCAAGCTGGGACGTGCAGCCCTCTTTACCAGGAGTTGCCTCAACCGGTTTCTCACCTGTAGACTCTTCTTCAGTGTGTCAGAAAACAGTCCCTATCTATCTATAAACTCCTCCTAGTGGTACTGTACAGAACAACTCATCTGGCATGAGTTAGGAGGGGAGATACCATGCTCCCTCCCTTATGAGAAGAGATGGAGAATTCATTGCACATTGAAAATTGTCTCCAAATGATGCTCACAGGTGTCCTCTTTCATGTCCCAATGAATTCGCATCTTCTCTTATCTACCTTTGAAGTGGATGATTGGTTAATGCTAGCCACACTAGATTTTAGCCACTTCCTATGCAAGATTAGCACAGATGGTCTTAGTCTGTACTGTCCAACACAGTGGTCACTCACCACAGGAGGCTATGTAAATATAAATTTTGATTCATAAAAATTAAATTTTCAGTCCCTCAGTCTCACTAGTCATATTTCAAATGTGCAATACCCATATCTGGATAGTGATTACCATTCTGGACAGCACAAGTACAGAAAACTTCCATCATTGCAAAAAGTTCTATGGACAGAGCTACAACTCTGGAGCTTCATTTTAGAAGGTGAAGGTTTTTGGCATCCGTTGTTTTGTTCTCAGGTCATGGAGCCTCTGCTGAAGCTACAGTTCAAGGGAAAAAGTCATATTTTACATTAACAAGTAGATTTTTACATCTGGGTTCTGTACTACAAATGTGAATCTGATTGTGTCAAAGCATATGAATACAAGACAATTTTTCCAGATGCTGAAATCATACATGAAAGTGGAAAAACAATTAGAATTGTTATGATAGGGAGTCAAGTCTAAAAATCCACTCACGTAGAATAAGCATCTCCATTATTTCCATCCCTTTAATGAGACACCGAATAGCACCAACTGAAGCTATTATCCTTTATACTTACGGTGTTTTATAAGTATGAATTATCTCATTTTTACCTAAAAGCAACTCTGAAAAGTAGATAGAACAGGTATTATTCAACCCATTTTACAGATGAGGAAACAGGTTCATGGAACATAAATGCCCTTCCCCAGGTCACACAACCAGTAACAAGCAGAGTCAGGCCTCAAGCACAGATACAAATTACATTAGCTCTCAAGGCTTGAAAATAATCCTCTGTTCTCGGGACCATCTGGGCAATGGCACTGCCCTCCAGACTCTGGGTGTTGGCCATGCTCTCTGAATTTTGGGTGGAGGTCTCTCAGCCCTGAGCTTCAGTCCTGCCTTCTAGGCCCACTGGGACAGCAACTCAGCTCCCTTGACTTAGGGCGGCTCCATTCTCCTAGTCCATCTGAGTGGCAACCCTACCCCCTCGGCCCCAGCATGCTCAGCTCTCCTGCCCCTTGGGCATGGCGGCCCTGCCCTCTCAGCTTTGGACAGTGGCTCCATCCTCTTGACCCACCTGAATGGCAGCCCCATACTCTGGAACCAAGTTGGTGAAGATCTGACTCTTTGAAAGCCAAGAGGCTTTGGCTCCACCCTTTGAAACCTAAGAGACCATGACTCCACCCATTGATACCATGGAAGCCCTGCTTCCCTTATTCCTTCTAATAGTTCTACTGATCTCCCAATTGCTCCAAGGGTGGTCCTTTGCTTTTTTTGAAGGTCATCGGATGTTTGGAACCAAGTTGCTCCACTGGCCCATTTCCTGCCTGTAGAATTCCAGGAGGCAGGCAGTTTTCCTTCATCTTGATTTAGAAATAATGTTTGGAATCATTATTCCCTGACCTTGAGCATGCAGAATTGTGACCCAGCTGGGGCTGGGCCCTCACAGACTCGCAGAGACACATCAACTGGGCCCTGAGATAGACAATAGATGGAACAATCTCAGAAATTATTTTAAGGAAGTTTTCACAAAAGCCCATCAAACAGAACACAAAAGACTTTCCACTCTTATCTGTCTCTATTACCATTTAGTGAATAGAAATTTGTTGGACCAATGAAGACCCTCCTGACTCTCATTACTGAGACCTGTACCAATGATTGTTAAAAAAGACAATTCAAAATGTAGGATCACAGTTTCTAGCCAATCTGTGAAAAGACTAAGCTTTCAATGGTTTTGCCCATTTGTAACGTTAATATATACTGATGGCTCTGTAACTGTTCTTTGGACTCGGGCAGACGTGGCTGTGGCAGCATGCTTATCTGTTTTCCCATTCTTGCCGATTCTGTGATATTCTTTGGACTCGGGCAGACATGGCTCTAGCAGCACGCTTGTCCGTTTTCTCACTTTTGTCTGTTCTGTGATATTTCCTTGGATTCAGGCAGACATTCTAGCTCTGGCAGAATGCTTGTCCATTTCCCACTTCTGCCTTTTTGAATATATGCCGAATAAAGCTTTCTTTTTACTTTACTAAACTTTGTGATGTTTTTCCCCTCCAACAATTTTGTACTGTCTCTTTCCCTTTCAGTCTAAGCTGACAGGATTTCTGCTTTGGTGGTTGAATGGATCTATCAGTCACAGGCTTAATCTCTTTAACAAAAGTCGGAGTCACCAAGTCCTTGGTGAGAGTTTTAGGGCACATGACCTTAGTTTGTACAACAGAATTTTCCAACTCTTTAAGTTTTGGTTTCATTTTGCACCATTCATTTTTAAGTCCATCTCTTCCCTCCTGTATTCTACTGTAAGTAGCAAGGAGAAATCATGCTGCTCCTTTAAGATCTTGCTTTGAAATCTCCTCAACTAAATATTATAGTTCATCACTTACAAGTTCTACCTTCCACCGAATATTTGAAGATAAATCAGATATGCTCTTTGCCACTGTATAAAAAGAAACAACTTCCCTCCAATGTCCAATCACATGTTAATCATTTCCTTTTAAAGTCCCACCAGAAGTACATTTATCATCCACATTTCTAGCAACATTCTGTTTATAACACCATATGTATTCTCTTAGAGAATTCAGTAGAGACTTTCTCTATAGCTTTCCTCACTTCTTTCTGAGCCCTCACCAAAATTGCCTTTGATGTCCATAATTCTACCAACAATCTCTTCAAGGAAATCTAGGGCTTTGCTATGAAGCACATCACAATTTCTCCAGATTCTGACCATTACACATTTTAGGTATTTGTTAGAACAGCACCCTACTCTCAGTACCTTTTCTGTTATCTAGTGCTGGTATAACACAAATACCACAAGCGGGTGGCTTCAAAGAACAGAAATTTATTTTCTCACAGTTTAGGAGGCTAGAAGTCTGAATTCAGGGTACCGGCTCTAGGGGAAGGCCTTCTCTCTGTCCACTCTGGGGAAAGGTCCTTGTCTCTTTTTAACTTCTGTTCCTAGGTCCCTTGGTGATCACGTGGCTTGTCTCTGCCTATACTTGTGCTTGGTTGTTTAATCTGCTCTTTTATATCTCAAAAGAGATTGACTTAAAACACACCCTGCACTAATACTGTCTCATTAACATAAAAAAGGAAACCCATTCCCTAATGGGATTATAACCTCAGGTATAAGGGTTAGGATTTACAACACATATTCTGGGGGGACACAATTCAGTCAATAACACTAATGTTCACAGCCTATAAATGAAGGTCTAGTCACTTTTACTTACCCATACCTGTTTGTCATCAAGTCGATTCCAACTCATAGCGACCCTATAGGACAGAGTAGAACTGCCCTACAGGGTTTCCAAGGAGTGGCTGCTGGATTCAAACTGCCAACCTTTTGGGTGGTGAAATTTTAAAGAATACATAGAAATATTTAAAACTCCTTTTCAAATTATCCATTTGAAGTTTAAGGAATAAGGGTATTACTGGTAGGATTTGAAGCTGAGCACACAGAGAAGATTATACTACTGTACTATGTCATGATCGTTAAAACAAAACAAAACCCATTACCAACAAGTTGATTTTGACTCGTAGCGACCCTATAGGACAGAGTAGAACTGCACCATAGGGTTTCCAAGGCTGTAAATCTTTAAGGAAGCAGACTGCCACATCTTTCTCCTGGGGAGTGGCTGGTGGGTTCGAACTGCCAAACTTCTGGTTAGCAGACAATTGCTTAACCACTGCACCATCAAGGCTCCTTGTCACAATCATTAAATAACATTTATTATCTGCTATCTGATCTATAGATAAATTCAGATGGTCTCGATGAAATGATCTATGATATTTCAAGCATCTTTCACATAAAATGAGAACAACTATAAATAGAGACATAATCAAATAAAAAAACATGGAAACAGCATTTAAAGTTGATTATGCAGTTCAATGTGATGACATATGCAAGTATACTGTATCAAGACAAGGGACAATACAAATACAATGTTCATGTGTTTGGAGTTTATTTCTTATTTATGTTGTGGGAAATTACCATTTAAGTACTGAAAATATGGTATGAAGGTTATACATTTTTATGCTTGAACTGTTTGGAGATTTCATCACTTTACTTAATTTAGTATATAGCCCACACAGGCTTGTGATCAGTAGTTGACTAGAATGACCAGGTATTCATATACTGATGTAGCTACTTCATAAAAATATGCAAGAAACAGATAATTTAAAAAACATATACATTATACAGATTTAATGAATGAATGTCAGTAAGATACCAAAGCTTTTGAGACAGGTAATGCAATATAATAGAGAATGTGCCAAATTAGGAGTTAGATTATGTTTTCAGCAATGTTTTTAATAGATAAAAAAGGAAATAATAAATTAGAGTTTTGTTTCTCAATTTCAACATTATTGACATTTTGGTCTGGATAACTATTTGTTGTGGGGACTATCCTGTATATAGTAGGATGTTCAGCAGCATCCCAATCTCTACCCACTAGAAGCCAGTAGCACCCCCTCCAGTTGCGACAGGCAAAAATGTCTCCATACATTGCCAGTGTCCCTTAGGGGATAAAAACTCTGACCTGGAGAGCTGTGAGAATCAAAAGTGATAATATATGTTATTGCCTTTATAAATTGTAAATTACCTTACAAATATCATACCTATTTATATAATAATAGAACTAATTTTCTAATCTTTTAATTGGACTAATTATATTTTACTATACAATAAATAGCATTCTTCCTTTGCAGCAAAGACTTAGTTACATTCTCGGCAGCTCTTAAGAGCAAGAATCATACCTTATGCACATCTGTATCCCAAGTGCCTAATACAGTTCATGACACATGGCATGTCTCCATAAATCTTCTGTGAATGAACAAGAAAGTCTTAAAAGAGATTTTACTACGCATATTTTTAAGAACGCTTAACTTCAGCGAGTGCCAATGAATTCTGTGTATTTGGCACCCCAGTCATTAGGAAAGCTTTCAGAAGTATGTGCATGAAAGCAGGGGCAGGGATACATTGTCAAAAGAACAGCATATTCTTAATTCCATTTAGCAATCATATTTTTATATCTTGAGGGCATTGGTGGTTTAGTGATAGAATTCTCGCCTTCCATGAGAGAGACTCGAGTTTGATTTCCAGCTAATGTACCTCAGCACAGCAACCATCTGTCCGCCATGGAGGCTTGCATGTTGCTATGATGCTGACAGGTTTCAGCAGAGCTTCCAGAGTAAGATAGACTACAAATAAAGGCCTGGCAATCTGCTTCCAAAAATCAGCCAATGAAAATTCTATGGATCACATCGGTCCAATCTGCAAGTGATCGTGGGGATGGCACAGGACTGCGCAGTGTTTAGTTCCATTGTGCAGCTAATAACAACAATATCTTTACATCTTATATCAAATATTTTCAAAATCATTAGAAAATTAATAGATTTCCACTGCCACCAGAGTAATCCACATCATCATTACTTCTTGCCAGGATTGCTGCCATAGAATTGCTAATTCACGTCTCTCTTATTCACTCTTGCAAATCTCCATTTTTCCAGTTTTAAAAATATAAATTATGTCAGTGCCCACTGCAAGAAGAATAAAATCTCATTTTCTTAAAATGCCCCACAAGAGTCATGATCTGGACCTTGTCCACTCATCGTAGGTTCCTCATTTGCATGCCTACCATGATTCAGTCCCTCTAACCTTCTTTCTCCAATGTGTCATACTTTTCCTGCCTTAGTGCTTCCAAACGAACTGCTTTCTATGTCTAGAAAGCTTTTTCCTCCACCTATTACCTGGCCAACTCTTATGTAACTTATTTTGTCTCAGGTCAAATATCTCTTTCAAGAGTATCCGTGAACGCCCCCTCCCACTCCTACCATTCTAAATTATCATGTACTTATGATGTTCCTATTTTCTTCTGTATAGCATATAACATAACATATAGTTATATATTTGTCTTTTTTTGGTTATTTTCCCTACTAGTATATGAGGGCAGAGATCATGTCATTTTGTACACTGAGCTTTTATCACAAAACCTGGCACATAAGAGATGCCCCGTAAACATCTGCCGAATGAATGCATGAATGAATAAATGAATGAATGTGCACATTTTAACACTGACTTTCTGAAAGATAAGCTACAGCATCAAAGGTAGCAATTTCAGGCTAGAAAGGAGACGACAGCATGGGTACAGGAGGGATTTGGGGGTCAGCAAGGCCCTGGGGGAACCAATCCCTCAAATCACACTGTCTCTGCACCTATCGTCTCCATCAGTGCACAAGGCTGGCTCAGCTTCTCCTCTCACTGGATGACTCCTCCTCTCTCATTTTTGTTACAGATTATTGTTTTCCTTAAGACACATCAGAACACAGCCAGTAAGCATGCAGTGAGAGCTTTTGCTCCCACATTGAATAATCTTCCTTTGTGCCCCCCTATCTATGTGACAGTGAAATGTCATGGCCACTCATCTGCTTTCACATGCTTTCAGACAAAGTCCCTCCCCAAAATGCCATGCATTCCCCAAAGTTCTGGCTTTGGTTTATTTTCTTTCTCTCTTCTTTAGCAACTGTTTCATCTACCACCTTGTGCCAGGTAATTTTCAATTTTAACTCTAGCTCCAGTTTACCTCCCAAGATCTAGTCCCAGAGATTCCAGTCACCAGTTGAATATCTGAATAACTCCTCTCCTATATTGAGGGCACCCCAAACTCACCCCATGCTCTTCTTTCTTATTTCCCATATCAGCTATCAGAACCTCCACTCCCGGAGATATCCTGACTCTGGACAATGGAGTCACTGTTGACTTCCCCTCCTCAGTCCCCAACAGTCAGGCATTAGAAAACCCTTTTTATTTCCTCTCTTTTGGATTTCTTTGATCTGTACCATCCTCTCCATTCTGATTGCCATCAATCTCCTTCAGGTCCTCAAAGGATTTCCTCTAAATCCAAACAATTGAAACAGTGTCCTAACAAGTCTTTTCAATTTGGTCCATACTTCAACTCATTCTTCACCCAGTTTCCTGCTGCCTGAGCTAATCTTCCTAAAATACAGCTTGCTACATGTTCTTCCTCTATTCTGATATCTTCAAAGGCTTCTCAGTGATTATTGAAGCATATAAGAGAACTTCAGTTAGGCATCCAAAGCTCTCCAAAAAATATGACTCCATCTTCCCTTTCTTTTCGGTAAGTTTCCCGTACTGCTGTCAAATGAAAAATATCCCACACCTTGTGATGTCTATGCTGTTTAGTAATGCCTTCCCTCAATCTGGAAAGCCCTCTCCTCCCTCTGTCAAAATCCCACCCATTCTTCCAACGCCATCTTCTTCATGATATAGTCCACTCAGAGTACTATTTATATATTTGCAGTTGTCTGTCTTATATTGCTGCATATTATAGTTGGTACTTGGATTATTCCTCTTACTAATTTGTCATATCTTGAAGGTCAAGGCTGAATCCTACTTATATCTAAATTCTCAGAAAGCCTACACACAGGAAGGGTCATGGGCACTGATGTCATACAGACCTGGGCACAAATCCTAGCTTCACTACTTGATAAATTATCTTAAGCAAAGTTCTTAAACTCTGTGAGTCTCAGTTTTGTCATATTTAGAATGGTGAAAATGTTACTTTCCAAGTTATTGTAAAGATATGATAAAGTGCCTAACACAATGCCTGAAATGTAAGAATTATCCAATAAAAGGAGCTGCTGTAACAAAAGTAACTATTATAAAGTAATAGAAAAATCAGTTCATATTAGTTAAATTAAACTAATATGAGCATAATCTTTCCTACCCTCCAGGAGGTTATAATCTAATTGTGGAAAGAAGTAACCAACACTTGTTAACCTAATTAACTATTCTAAGCAAAATGTAACATGAATGAATGACATCATCAGTAAGTCCTAAGGTTGTCTGAGGAGGAATACCCCACTTCTTCCTGGGGAGTATGGAAAAGGTGTCTCCTTGAATGACACAAAGGACCTCCCAATACTCCCTGGACACACAGAACACCCACAGGAATGGGCTCACTCTGAACACTCTCATCTGTTTTATCTGTAAAAGAAATAAATAAAGCTTGTTTAAATGAGTCATTAATCATTTATTTACTTCAGTAATTACTGATATCTTTCTTAATTACCTTTTTATTAAAAGGTCTCCTAATACAGGGGAAAATACTGGCTTGAAGAAGGACCCAAAAATCTGATCTGATAGGTTATATGATCCTAAATGAGTCATTTTCCCCTTGGGACCTACATGATATCAGCTGTAAAGTTAATAAACATTGGATATGGTTTCTACAGGAAATTTCTAGGAAGGAGTGAGGTGATGAGCCCCGTTTTACAGCAGATCCAAAAATGAGTTCATATAGTAGGCCTAAATGGCCTTTCTTCTTGTCATAAGCAGAGACAGCCTCTATTAGTACTCAAACTCCCATGTCGCTCATTCTCCAGTAGAGACAGCCCAGTTTGGAAGGAGGAATATGAGGGATTGGACTGGCTTTCTAATTACCGGGTATTATCATATAGACCAGTGTTAGAGCTTATACTGATAAAACTGTTGACTATTGAAGAACAATTCAGGTTTAAGTGGAAACATTTTGAGAGAAGTGGGAAAATAAATGATGAAGAATTTCAAAAGCTGATGATATTTAAAAAAAACAAACAATGATGAGATGTTATTTTTTTATTTAAAAAATGAAGATCATAAAACATGTAAATAAACCCATGTTGTGCTACAAATAATTACTACAGTCTTTGTTAACATGGTTATTAATTAATTGTTGATTTTTTTCACTTTCTTTTGAATAAGAGATTTCTGTGCCATAAACTATGGTGAATCACACATTTCTGCCAAAAGATTATGAAGTGGGAGGAATCATCAATAAGTCCCAAAGTTGTCTAAGGAGGAATACCCTGCTATATGAGGACTGCCTCCAAAAAAGACAAAGATGGAACATTTTATAACCCTAGAAGAACAGTTTTAGTAAAAGCACTTGTTTGCCATGGTTCTGTAGTCAGATTTTTATACTAACAATCTGAACTTTATACAATTTATTAGTTTCTTAAGGCTGCTCTAACAAATTATCAAATTTAGTGGTTTAAAATGACAGAAATTTATTCTCTTCCCAATTCTGGAGGACAGAAGTCCAAAAGGAGTCTATAGAGCCACAAGTTCTGGCTTAGTGATTTCCAGACAATAAATACCTTGTATCCTTCATCCCTCTCAAAAGAAGAAATAGGAGAGAAAATACTCTAAATCACTCTTGATTACACACACACTCATATAATCTGGCTTTCCAGGTTGGGCTGTGTATGTGTGTATGTGTGTGTTTATGTATACACACACATAAATATGTATGTAATTACATGTACATGATCTTGGAATCACTGTGTATGGAAGGCTAAATACTGGCCCTTCAAAATATCCACAGTCTAAATCCACAGAAACTGAGAATGTTACCTTATATGGTAAAAAGGACTTTGCAGATGTGATTAAGTTAATGATCTTGCAATGGGAACAGTAGCCTGAATTATACAGGTGAGCCTTAAACGTAATCACAGTGCCCTTATTAGAGGAAGGCAGAGGGAGATCTGATCAAGAAAGAGGAGAAGGCAATGTGACGACAGAAGCAAAGACTGGAGACAGGTAGCCACAAGCCACGGAATGCCAGTAGCCACCAGAAGCTGTAAGAGGCAAGGACTAAATTCTCTCCTGGAGCCTCCAGAAATAACTAGCTTTGCCGAAACCTTGACTGTGGCTCCATAGACTCCTTTTGGACTTCTGGCCTCCAGAATTGGGAGAGAATAAACTTCTGTCATTTTAAACCACTAAATTCAATAATTTGTTAGAGCAGCCTTAAGAAACTAATAAACTGTGTAAAGTTCAGATTGTTAGTGTAGTATAAAGATCCAGATTTAGAGGTGGATATCTGCCTTATCACTTACTAGCTATATGCATTAAACTCAGTGAGGCTTGTTTTCCTCACCTGTAAATTGGGGATGCCTATAATTAAATTTTAGTACAGTACTCTTGTGAGGATTAAATTAGGTAACATGTAGAAGTACTTTTTGTAAGAGCTGGCACAGAGTATGTGCTCAATAAATGGGAACAGATATTGTGGTAGGAATAAATGAATACTACACTTTCATCATGAGCACAACACGGCTTCAAATCAAGTCAAAGTCTCACAACCCAAATGAACCACACCTCTACTACTCAGCTACATGACCCAAACACCTTCCATTAGCTTCTGCTCTTGTTTTATCTGTGATATTAAGATCCTACTTTATATCCATCAAGACTGCCTGGGTAGTGCAAATGGTTAATGTGCTTGACTGTTAGCCGAAAGGTTGGAGGTTTGATTCCACCCAGAAGCTTCTTGGAAGAAAGACCTGGCAAGCTACTTCTGAAAAATCAGCCGTTAAAACCCTATAGAGTGCAGCTCTACTCTGAAACACATGATGTCGCATGAGTCAGAGTGGCACTGGTTATATCCGTCTGGAGGACTGAGAGACTGAAAACAGTGCCATGGAATTTACCACGTCCTCTGACATGCTGACCAAGCTAATAGCAAGGGGCAAGATGGACAGCAAAAATCCCTACCCCCAAGTGAAGTAAACTGAGAAGACCTCATCTGTGAGGCTGTAGGGCAAAGTGGTTAGAGAAAAGAAATACAGTAGAAGTACCTCTAATGCCATGTGGCTCAGCTGTTCTTGGTGGGATCTTTAGTTATGAGGAGCCTGGTTGGTGTAGTGGTTAAGTGCTCAGGGGCTAGCTGAAAGGTCAGCAGTTCAAACCCACCAGCCACTCCACAGCAGAAAGATGTGACAGTCTGCCTCTGTAAAGATTCCAAAAACCAAACCAAACCCATTGCCGTTGAGTTGATTCTGATTTATAGTGACCCTGTATGACAAAGTAGAACTGCCCCACAGGGTTTCCAAGGAGCAGCCAGTGGATTCAAACTGTCGACCTTTTGGTTAGCAGCTGAACTCTTAACCACTGTGCCACCAGGGTTTCAGCCTTGGAAATTCTATGGAGCAGTTCTACCCTGTCTTATAGGGTCCGTATAAGTCAGAATCGACTTGACGGCAAAGGATTTTTTCAATGGGTTAGCTATGGAAAGTTACAGCAGGTCCAGGAATAAGGCAAAGAGATTCTAAACTAGTCAGGCTCCGGGAAAACAAGGGAACTTCCTGTGACCTGTGTGTTCCTTCTGGGTGAGGACCCTCCTCCCCAAGTCAGTGAAGGCACTTAGCCCAGCTGTATGGTAGCTGCCCAGTGGTGGTTATTCAGCACACCCATGTAGGGGGATGTGTGCCCACCCATCTGGAATAAGCATCTGACTCTTTTTTAAACAGGACTAAACAATCACTCTTCATTTTAAAAGAGTTCCTGTGTCCGTAGCTTTTCTCCTGGCCAAGACAAACAGAGAGCCAGGTGGATGCACAGCAATTGCTAACTTGCCCCAGTTTTGAAAGTAACTCAATGTGTCCTCCAAAGAAATTTCTCACCATGTATCCAATTATGCCCATATTTTACTTGGAAAAATGGAAGAAAAGAGAAAACATAAAGAAGAAGAAAAACCAGGAGTATGGGGGCAAGAAAGTCCGAGAAAGAAAGAAAAAGACCATCAGTTGCTTGTGCGTGACTCTCTTTCATATGGAATTAATGGTGGTTTAATGGGGTATGAAAGGATGTTTTACTGGAAACAATGAGGAACAATTGTCTAGCTCACGTTTCATTTCACAGGTCATTATTGCATTAAGAAGTAAATTGACCAAGTCCGGTAAATAACAGTCTGTATATTGCCGAGAGCTTCAAACCAACAATTTTAGCCATCACCAACTAATATCTCTGTCATTTTAACCCTTGTAGGGTTGTGCTAGCGGGCTAAACAATTACAGTCTTCACCCAGCTCTAGCAGGTTAGCATAATTCATTGTGCCTCTAGTCCCTTCTTTTGCAAAACCTAGGAGGCCATATTTTAGCATTGTTGTTTTGTTGATGAGCCAGCCTTAGCCAACTTCAGCTCTGATGGCCTTGAAAAACAACCTCCATTTTAGGGAGTGCTACAGGCATCTTTAAACAGACTGCTTACTCTGCAAAATTAATTGCTGCAAAATGCAGTGCTCCCTCATCTAAGCTTTTGCAAGCTCATACTCAGCTATTTGGGTGGGCCATAGATGTGTCTGAAAGATCCAGGGAAAATGAGCTGCTTCCCTTTATTATAGAAGTTTCTGGTTGTTATCACCAAGCATCATCAGGCACTGGACATCGAGGAGTTTCTAATGCCTAAATTCTGATTCCATTAACTCAGGGGAAATTGGTAGATGAAGAAAATGCTGGCTATATTTAGAGACTATAGCATAGTAAACAAATACCTCAAACAATAGTTTATAGTAAATAATCATATTTAAAATACATAAAGTAAATACACATATCAAAATATTTTCTTGCTTTAACTGTGACAAGAATGATGCAAAAATTAGGTTAAGCATCACACACAGTGTTACTTAATCATATCAAAGACAACTAGGTTGTGTTAACAGTTTTACCATCAAAACCTGATGTTCACTCTACAGAGTGGATATGGAATCCTCTCCATTTCCACAGTCTCTCTGAGGGGAAAGAAATCTTGTAAAGATAGCATCGGCATTCCAACTTACTATTTCTTATTTTATACTATTTCTTATTATTTCATCTTCCACACTAAAGTGAGGCCTCAAAAAAAAAAAAGGCCAAATAATAGCCTCCCAAAGATTTCTACGCCCTAAAGCTTGAACATATGAATATGGCAAAGTGGATTTGCAGATGTGATTAAGGTTATGGATTTTAAAGTGAAGAGATTATCATGCATTATCTGGATGGGCCCAATCTAATCCCATGAGCCCGTAGAAGTAGAGAATTTTCTCTGGCTGGAATCAGAGAGATGTGGTAGAAGGGCAGGCAGGAGAGATTTGAAGCATTAGAGGAATCCAAGGGTTGTTGCTGGCTTTGAAGATGAAGGGGGCCACAAGCCAGGGAACGTGAGTGGCCTACAGAAGCTGAGCATGACCCCAGATTTACAGCAAGCAAGGAAATGGGGAGCTTAGTCCTACAACCACATGGAACTAAATTCAGCCAACAATGTAAGTAAGCTCAGAAGAAGATTCATCTCCAGAGACTCTAGAAAGGAATGCAGTCTTGTAGACACCTTATTTTGGCCTTGTGAGACTCAAAGCAAAGATAGCCAAGTCCACCAGACTTCAGACCTATAGAACTGTGAGATAACATATAGGTGTTGTCTTAAGTGATCAAATTTGTGATTATTTGTTATAGGAGCAATAGAAAACCAGTTGATGTGACACTCAAATGTTCAAGTCACCACCCCAGCCAGAACCATGATAGATGGTGACAATGGTGGCAACGTAATAGTAGTCACTAGCATTAATTTCATATTATCCTGTGCCAGGCATGGTGCTAAGAACTTTATATTTGTTGTCTCTTCTGTGGCTCTAGGATCTGCTCCTTTGGCATTAAAGTGGTCAAGCAGAAAAAGAATATGACCTAGATGTATGAATAGGCTGGTTTCCACATGGACAATGTATCCAACCAACATTACCTAAAGGGAAAAAGACTGTTATCCACACCAACATAAAAGAATCAGCTTCAATTCCCTTTATCTGTGGTGATTACTTTCAGGGAATTATATTCAATTTGTATTAATATTTCTCCTGGAGGGAGTCACTAATTCCTTAGTAGAAAGGTTGGCTTCTAGGTCTAGGAAAATTTCTTTTCTTCTGTGTCTCATTTCTTGACTTGCTTTAAACAATAATTAACTCATTTTTCAGGACTTCCATTTGGCATATAAATGATGTATACTATCATTATTTTTATTAAGTAATAACTAATACACACACATGACTTCAAAAAATGTCAATATCGCAGTTGTTCTCTCTGGGTAGTAGAACTGCAGATGGGGATACTGTAGAGATAAGGGGCAGGAAGTCTTTTCTTCTCATTGTATACTTTTCACTGTTTTATTTATTCTTTCAATAAAAATCTTTAACGATAAACTCTTAAAAGTAGAGTTACTGAGTCAGAGGTATATGCCATTAGATGGTTGATAGATGTAAAGAAGTTACATCAAGTCACATCCAAGAACAAGTTTAAAAACTATTTTCCCATACTTTCCCCAACACTAAGAATTAATCACTGCCAATCAAATTGGTAAAATAATAACATTATCACCAAAGACATTCAAATGGCCAACAGACACATGAGGAAATGCTCGCGATCACTAGCCATTAGAGAAATGCAAATTAAAA
>NW_004444151.1:2330910-2336219 GCF_000243295.1 Trichechus manatus latirostris
TATGTGTACTACTGTTTCATGAGAAACTATTTGTTCTTTAAGCCTTCACCTGAAGTACAATAAAAAATTAAAAAATAATAATAATAATAACATTGATAATAATTATAGCAGCAGTGGTCATCATTGTCATAGTAGTGGTAATGGACACTTCTATTGAGATCTTACAGTTTTCTGAGTTCTGTGCTGAGTGCTTTAAATAGCTTATCTCTTTTAATCCCTACAAGAATCATATGCGTATATAATATTAATATCTCCACAAAATGAGATAAACTAAGTGATGAAACTAAGGCTTAAAGAGTATAAGCAACTTGCTTGGAGTCACACATCTAATAAGTGGGCAATGTCTGATAGTCTGACTCAGTATCTAAGCTCTTAACCTGTGCTCTGATTATGAGAAACAATGGGTCTTTTTGTATGTTTATTAGTGTTTGCATTTATGTCTCTGCAAAATGCCTTTTGGAACACTTTGCATATTTTTTCAATTGGTTTGTTGCTTTATCTTAAATATTAAATAGGAATATTTTTTGTACATTAAATAAATTAGCCCTTTGCCATATAAGTTTCAAAATTCTTCCTACTTTTTTGTTTGTTTGGTTGTTTAGTTTTTCAAATTCTTTACTTTGCAGAGATTTTTACACTCGTTCTTCACTTATCGACATGGTAAGGTTCCAAAGATGCAGGTGGTTATGCAAAAATGAGGATGACCACAACAGATCACATAATGAAGGATGACTACATAATTACACAACTTTCAAATTATGTCATTATATAACTGCCAACTTACATCATTACATAACTGCCAAATTATATCATTACATGACTGCCAAACCACTGAGAATCATGGCCCAGCCAAGCTAACACATAACCTTAACCATCACAGCCAGCATTACTCTTGCGTTGCAGCTTGGTGTTAGTTACTGCCAGATGTATGCCATTAACGTGCAAAATAGCAGGATAGGAGATTTTTTACTATTGTTGTAAACGTGAAATGTTAGATAACGAGGTAGTCGTTAAGTGAGGAATAGGTGTAGTTCTTATGTAGTCAAATTTTTCCATATGTTTCCTGGATTTGATATCGCGCTTAGAAAGTTCTCCCCATACTCTAAGACTATATACCCTCACCAATATTTTCTGGTAATCTTATGGATTCATTTTTCCTCATCTTTAATCCATATGGAATTTATTTTTATGAAGAGAAAGATATGAAATTCCCAAATATTTTCCCTAATAGATCAATCAAATGCTCCACCATCATTAATTGAATAATCTCTCTTTTCCCATTTCTCTAAAATGCTATCTTTGTTATAGACTAAATCGTTAAATGCATTTGGATCTATTTCTAAATTTTTAAAAATTTTATTCCATTAACATATCTGAAGCCCTGGTGGTGCAATGGTTAAGAGATTGGCTGCTAACCAAAAGGTTAGCAATTCAAATCCACCAGTCACTCCTTGGAAACCCTATGGGGTAGTTCTGCTTTGTCCTATATGGTCGCTATGAGTTGGAATCGACTCAAAGGCAACAGGTTTTCTGTTCTTTTTTCTTAATGTATCTACTTCTAGGATGTTTTCAATGAATGTATTCAAACTTTCACAAATTAACATTATTTTCACAGTTAGTGAGCATGCAAATATATGGAGTTAAAACTGCAAACTAGATCAGAGAATCTTTCAGATCCATAATTTTGAGATGAGAAGGTCTTAATCATGAACTTGCTTAGTACTTATTGGGAAGTTTTACATATTGGTGGGACCGCTCAGGTATTCTCCTCCGTTAAAATGCATACAGAGACATGTACATATATACAAACACATAAACAAATCGACAAACAAATGTCTATTTGTCTTACATGTAAAATAAGTTGAGGTTTGAGTTTCAGCCTTCTAAATATTTTTATATTATTGTACCAAAGGAATGAATCGGCCATGCAAGGTTTCTCCACTATCAAAACTTAAAGCACAGGGACACAGGTTACTTTTCAATGACCTTTTAGAAATAGTACAGAAAAATATAAAGGAAACAAAGAAAAAACAAAATGAAAGAGAAAGGAGAGAGTGAGTACCTTGTTATGGCAAAAAGTAAAGTGATTTTCACCTACCTACCAAAAACCCACTGCTGTCAAGTCTCATAATGACCCTATAGGACAGAAAAGAACTGCCCCATAGAGTTTCCAAGGCTATACATCTTTAGCAAAGCAGACTGCCACATCTTTCTCCTGTAGAGCGGCTGTTGGATTTGAACTACCGACATTTTGCTTAGTAGCCAAGTGCTTTAACCACTGTGATACAAGGGCTCCTCATCTAGCTACAGGTATTCAAAACTAGTCCCTCTTGTGGAACATTAGTATTACAGCTTCTTATCCCTCAAAGCATAAAAAATGTGAGTAGACTTCTCAATAAAACATCGTTAACTTGGGCAGTAAAATTTTCAGTCACAGAAAACCTTAAAGCTTTACTTGCAGAACTGGGTATTTAAACAGTAGCTCCTGCTAATGGCAGATACTCCTGGGCTAGACAAGCCTCTTTCTTTTACTGACTGAGTTATATGCTCAGAATCAATTAGATAGTTTCTAGAATAGTCACTAATTCTGGGATTAGTTTCTAATCCTAGAAACTCAAGCTACATCTGATGATGAATGACTTATAAAAATGGACTTTAAAAGGGATGAACAGAAAGGTGGGGCCAAGAAGACGAAGTAGTCAGACACTTCTGGTGGACCCTCTTACAACAAAGATCCAAAAAAACAAGTGATTCGATTATATGTGGCAATCTGGGAGTCCTGAACATCAAAGGCAGAGTTCAGGAACTGGACTGAGCAGCAGAGGGAGGGAGAGATGGTTCAGAAGCAGCAAGGAGTTGCCAGACCTGACCCGGCAAGAGCCTGAGCCCTTCAGGCCTGATCAACTTGGGGGTGAGTGGTGAGGCAGGCAAGCATCGGTGCTCGGGAGGCATATTCCGCACTGGGAGAGACCCATCCACTGAGAGTCTACATGGCCACCCAGAACCAGTGAGAAGCAGACCTCATCAGCAAAAGATAAGTAATTGCATACGGCCTACCACACAGATCAAAAATACCCCCCTTAGGGAAAAACCTCTCGCCCATTTACCTTCCCACTCCCTGCTCTGCACTGGGTCCTGGACTGGCTTCAGAAATTGCTGAGTCCTCTGGGCCGGAAGGAGGATCGGTCACATGCCCAGAGCCATTCTCCCTGCCTTGGAGAGTGAACAAATTAACAAATGGGAAAAAATAAACTGCCGGCTCCCCTAAGCCAGGAACCCAAGCCAGGCACGGCTCCTTTCTCTAGGCACAGGCATAAGGGATCCACAGAATTTGAGTACCTTTCCCCCTGCATAGAATTGTGTGGGCCCATTTCAACAGCGTAGGCCCTCATTACCACTGTACAACATGGTATATACCAGAACTCTAACTTCAAATGTTTCAGCAGTGAAGTGGCAGGTTCTTGACATTTGACACTGCTCTGCCCATTAAGCAGGGTCTTCACCAACTCACATCAGGAGCCTGAGGACTGGTGGCTCTACCCACGCCACCTAACCACCTGCGATAGGGGCCTGTGAATAAGAGGTGCCCCCAAGTCCTTACAGCCAACAGCACTGGGTGCTCATAGTCCAGCTGCAAAACACACTCACCTATGCACTCTAGGGACCAGGGACACACCTTCCTCCTGGACACTCGGGGGCGGCCGTCAGCCTCCTGCCTTGCTTAGAGTGTGTCCACCTGCTGCAGCCAGATGCCTGTGCCCACACCAATCACCCATGCCTGTCTAAGACTGTGAGGGCCTACACCACACACTTGGTGCTATCTACCTGGGCACCTGAGCTGACTCCACACAGGAGGAGTGGGCAGACTCCTGAGCTCACACACCTAGTAACAGATCTAACCACCTGGTGACAGGACATTAGACCTTCAAAGGTGCCAATAATCAAACAAGTCTTACGAGCAGCCTATTTGGGCACATCAAAACAAAACAAGAAGCTAGGACACAGTAAGCAAACATAAAATAAATAAATATAATAACTTATTGATGGCTTGGAGACAACAGTCAATATCGAATCACATAAAGAGGCAATCCAAGATCACTTCAGCAAGCTCCCAAGATAAAGAATCTAGAAATTTTCCAGAGGAGAAAAATTTCTTGGAATTACCGGAGGCAGAATACAAAAGATTAATATACAGAACTCTTCAAGAAATTAGGAAGGAAATTAAGCAAAATGCAGAACACACAATAGAGGAAATTAAAAAGATTAGAGAAGAGCATAATGATAAATTTAACAGGCTGCAAGAATCCACAGAGAGACAGAAATCAGAAATCCAGAAGATTAACAATAAAATTTTAGAATTAGACAACTCAATAGAAAGTCATAGGAGCAGAATTGAGGCAATGGAAGTCAGAATTAGTGAGACTGAAGATAAAGCACTTGAAACCAACTTATTTGAGGAAAAATCAGATAAAAGGATTAAAAAAATGAAGAAACCCTAAGAATTATATGGGACTCTATCAAGAGGAATAACCTTCAAGGGACTGGAGTACCAGAGCAGGGGGAGATAACAGAAAATACAGAGAGAATTGTTGAAGATTTGTTAGCAGAAAACTTCCCTGATATCTCGAAAGATGATAAGATACCTACCCAAGATGCTGATAGAACCCCACGTAAGGTAGATCCCAAAAGAAAGTCACCAAGATATACTATAATCAAACTTGCCAAAACCAAAGACAAAGAGAAAATTTTAAGATCAGCTAAGGATAAATGAAAAGTCATCTACAAAGGAGACTCAATAAGAATAAGCCTGGACTACTCAGCAAAAACCATACAGGCAAGAAGGCAATGGGATGACACATATAAAGCCCTGAAGGAAAAAAACTGCCAGCCCAGAACTGTATATCCAACAAAACTCTCTCTCAAATATGATGGTGAAATTAGGGCATTTCCTTCAGATAAACAGAAGTTTAGGGAATTTGCAAAAACCAAACCAAAATTTACAAGAAATACTAAAGGAAGTCCTCCGGTTAGAAAATCAGTAACATCAGATAACAACTCAAGACTAGAACACAGGACAGAGCAGCCAGATATCAACCCAGATCAGGAAGTAACAAAAGTAACAAAAAATTAAAACTAAAACATTGAAAATAGGGAAACAGATGTCAATATGTAAAAGATGACAACATTAAGACAAAAAAGAGGGACTTAAAAAATGTAGACATAGATTTTTCATATGGAGAGGCAGTCAAGGTGATATAAAGAAGTAAAAGACTGGTATAAACTTAGAAAAATAGGGGTAAATATTAAGG
>NW_004444151.1:2337353-2339541 GCF_000243295.1 Trichechus manatus latirostris
AAGTAGAAAGAGAGCAGCAAAAGAAGCCCTCAGGCACCAGAAGAAAGGAAATAATAAGAATTAGAGCAGAATTAAATGAAATAGAGAATAGAAAACTAATCGAAAGAGTTAACAAAACCAAAAGCTGGTTCTTTGAAAAGATTAACAAAATTGATAAACCATTGGCCAAAATGACAAAAGAAAAACAGGAGAGGAAGAAGATAACCTGAATAAGAAATGAGATGGGTGATATCACAACAGACCCAACTGAAATTAAAAGAATTATAACAGACTACTATGAAAAATTGTACTCTAACAAATTTGAAAACCTAGAGGAAAGGGACAAATTTCTAGGAATTCACTGCCTACCTAAACTTATACAAACAGAGGTAGAACAACTAAATAAGCCCATACCAAAAGAAGAGATTGAAAAGGTTATTAAAAACTCCCAATAAAAAGAAGCCCTGGCCCGGATGGCTTCACTGGAGAATTCTATCAAACTTTCAGAGAAGAGTTAACGCTACTACTACTAAAGGTATTTCAGAGCATAGAAAGGGATGGAATACTCCCAAACTCATTCTGTGAAGCCAGCAGAACCCTAATACCAAAACCAGGCAAAGACACTACAACAAAAAAGAAGATTATAGACCGATATCCCTCGTGAACATTGACACAAAAATCCTAAACAATTTCTAGTCAATAGAATTCAACAACATATCAAAAAAATAGTTCACTATGATCAAGTGGGATTTATCCCAGGTGTGCAGGGATGGTTAAACATTAGAAAAACAATCAATGTAATCCATCACCTTAATAAAACAAAAGACAAGAACCACATGATCTTATCAATCGATGCAGAAAAGGCATTTGAAAAAGTCCAACACACATTCATGATAAAAACTCTCAAAAAAATAGGAATAGAAGGGAAATTCCTCAACATAATTAAGGGCATTTATAAAAAACCAACAGCCAACATCATCCTAAATGGAGAGACTTTGAAAGCCTTCGCCTTGAGAACAGGAACCAGACAAGGATGCCTTTTATCATCACTCGTATTCATCATTGTGCTGGAGGTCCTAGCCAGAACAATTAGGCTAGAAACAGAAATAAAGGGCATCTACATTGGTAAGGAAGAAGTCAGAGTACCTCTGTTTGCAGATGATATGATCTTATACACAGAAAACCCCAAGGAATCCACAAGGAAACTACTGGAACTAATAGAAGATTTCAGCAAATTATCAGTATACAAGATAAACATAAAAAATCAGTTAGACTCCTCTACACCAACAAAGAGAACTTCCAAAAAGAAATCACCAAATCAACACTATTTACAATAGCCCCCAAGAAGACAAAATACTTAGGAATAAATCTAACCAGAGACATAAAAGACCCATACAATGAAAATTACAAGGCACTACTGCAAGAAACCAAAAGAGATCTGCATAAGTGGAAAAACATACCTTGCTCATGGATAGGTAGACTCAATATTGTGAAAATGTCAGTTCTACACAAAGCGATCTACAGATACAATGCAATCCCAATCCAAATTCCAATGGCATTTTTTAATGAGATGGAGAAACAAATCACCAACTTCATATGGAAAGGGAAGAGGCCCCAGATAAGTAAAGCATTACTCATGAAGAACAAAGTGGGAGGCCTCGCACTACCTGATTTTAGAACCTATTACACCACCACAGTAGTCAAAATAGCCTGGTACTAGTACAACAACAGATACATAGACCAATGGAACAGAATTGAGAATCCAGACATAAATTCATCCACTTATAAGCAGCTGATATTTGGCAAAGATCCAAAGTCCGTTAATTGGGGAAAAGACAGTCTCTTTAACAAATGGTGCTGGCATAACTGGACATCCATCTGCAAAAAACCAAAACAAGACCCATACCTCACACCATGTACAAAAACTAACTCAAAAAGGATCAAAGACTTAAATATAAAATCAAAAATGATAAAGATCATGGAAGAAAAAATAGGGACAATGCTAGGAGCTCTAATACATGGCATAAACACAATATGAACCATAAGTAACAATGCACGAGCACCAGAAGAGAGACTAGATAAATGGGAGCTCCTAAAAATCAAACACTTATGCTCATCCAAAGACTTCACCAAAAGAGTAAAAAGACAACCTACAGACTGGGAAAAAAATTTTGGATACGACAAATCCGATCAACGTCTAATCTCTAAA
>NW_004444151.1:2340544-2355180 GCF_000243295.1 Trichechus manatus latirostris
ATGAAGAACACCAAAGACACAAGGAAAGTATTAGCCCAAGAGACAGAAAGAGCCACATAAACCAGAGACTTCATCAGCCCGAGACCAGAAGAACTAGATGGTGCCCAGCTACCACAATGACTGCCCCGACAGGGAACACAACAGACAGTCCCTGAGACAGCAGGAGAAAGATGGGGTGCAGAACTCAAATTCTAGTAAAAAGACCTGACTTAATGGTTTAATTGAGACTGGAGGGACCCTGGAAGACATGGCACCTGGGCTTTCTGCTAGCCCAAAACTAAAACCATTCCTGAGGCCAACTCTTCAGACAAAGATTAGACTGGACTATGGGACATAAAATGATACTCGTTAGGAGTGTGCCTCTTAGCTCAAGTAGATACAAGAGACTAAATGGCAGCTTCTGTCCAGAGGTGAGATGGGAAGGCAGAGAGAGATAGGAACTGGATGAATCAACATGGGGAATCAGCGGTGGAAAGGAGGAGTGTCCTGTCACTGTATAGGGATAGCAATTAGAGTTACATAACAATGCATGTATAAATTTTTATATGGGACAAACAAAAATAATTTAAAAAAGGGATAAATAGAGTCTAGCACATAGGTTAAAAGAAAATAATCAATTGTCTTTAATATGCGTCCCTGCAGAACAAAAGAAGAAAGATATCCATATGGTAGCCACCAACCAATGAGGCTCTTGAGCCCTTGTAATGGGACTAATGCAACTGATGAACTGAATTTTAATTTTAATTCATTATAATTTAAATTTTACAACTGATAATTCAATTATTGAAAATGTTTAGATATGTTTGGAACAACCTGTATATGTGAATCTAATTTCCCAACTATAAAGTTTATGAAATCTAAATACAGACCAAATAGTTATGATGAAAATTTAGTTTCTGAATTGATCAGTGCTGTAACTGTGAAATACACATCGAATTTCAAAATATTAGTATGAAAAAAAGGAGGAATATAAAGTATTAAATTTTTATATTAACTATATCTTAAAATAATATTGTTAATATATTAGGTGAAATAGAATATATCATTAAATTTAATTTTATCTATTCATTTTTACTTTTTCTTAATCTGTCCACTAGAAAATTTTAAATTACATTGGTGGTTTGCAGTGTATTTCTATTGGAAAATGCTATTCTGGATGGATAATGCTCAGATTTTGTTTCTACATTTGGGAAGAACCACTGACAAGTGATTCGGTAAAGCAGAGGATTAGCGAAAAACAGGAAGACCCTCAACGAGATGAGTTGACACAGTGGTTGCAGCAATGGGCTCAAACACAGCAACGATTGTGAGGGTGGTGCAAGACCAGGCAGTATTTCATTCTGCTGTCCACAGAATGGCTAGGAGCCGGAACCGACTTGATGACACCTAACAACAGCAACGACAACATTGTCAAGTTGAAGAACATCAAAAATAAGCCAGCCAAGAAAGTGGAGAATTAAAAAAAATCTGTCATGTTGACTAACTGAAGGAATGTAGAATTTTGATGATTGAAAGAGACTTAGAAGGTTTGTGAGATCACTGTCTTATGTCTTTGAATATGTAAAAGTATAATATGGAAAGAATTAGACTTACACTGTCATGACAGAAGGCAACTAGATGATTCAGTAACAGAAATAGGAGCAAAGTCCTAACGATTAGAGTTATTCAAAATATATTAGAAAGCTTTGTAAAGGAGTGAACTCCCAATTACTGAAAAGTTAAAGGTAGATACAGTTTGTGCATTGGATGGGAAGTGATGCTGACTTTTAGGGAACATCCAAATCAAAGATTCTATAGTTTTATAATTTCTTTTCAACTGGTATGTGTTCTTGAACTCGGGGTAAATGATTAATACGAACAATATTTCCAAAAATGTGGTCTGAAGTACACTAACTCCAAAGAGCATAAATGGGCAGTATCAACAAGTATTTTCTAGTCAAATAAGTTTGATAAATACTGGGAAAAAATTAAACATTTGTTATTTAATTGCAGGACTTATCAGAGTCTAATATTTTAACGCACATGGTATATCTCCAAAATGGGAGTAGAGCAGTCAGGGTTTTCAAAATATATTTGACCATGGATCACTTTTTTCACAGAGAATCTCCTGAGATTAGTGAACAGAGGAACATTTTTGATAATGTTAAAACAAATTATACATTAATTAAAAATATGAAATTTACTGTATGGAATAATTGGCTAGCAAACTAAACTTGAATTCTTGACTTTTTGACTCGGGTGTTGTTGTTCTTAGGTGCCCTTGAGTCACTTTCAACTCATAGCGACCCTATGTACTACACTGTGCTATCCTCACAATCCTTGTTATGCTTGAGCCCATTGTTGCAGCCACTGTATCAATCCATCTCATTGAGGGTCTTCCTGTTTTTCACTGACAGTCTACTTTACCAAGCATGATATCCTTCTCCAGGGACTGGTCTCTCCTGAAAACATGTCCAAAGTATGTGAGAGGAAGTTGCATCATCCTTGCTTCTAAGCCGCATTCTGGCTGCACTTCTTCCAATACACATTTGTTCCTTCTTCTGGCAGCCCATGGTATATACGATATTCTTCACCAACACCATAATTCAAATGCATTAATTCTTCTTTGGTCTTCCTTATACATTGTCCAGTTTTCGCATGCATATGAGATGACTGAAAATACCATGGCTTGGGTCAGGTACACATTAGTCCAAAAAGTGATATCTTTTCTTTTTAAAATGTTAAAGAGGTCTTTTGCAGCAGATTTGCCCAGTGCAGGACTTTGTTACATTGACATATTGACTTATGTATTCATTCATTTATTCTTTTATTCGGCAAACATCTACTAAATATTCAAAAATGTTTGCCTTCAAGGTAGTCACAGTCTGTTGGAAGAAGTAAACTTGTAAAATAATGGCAGTTGTTGTTAGGTGCTCTAACGTAGCTTCTGACTCATGGTGACCCTATGTACAAAGAAGAAACACTGCCCAGTCGTGCACCTTCCTCAAAATCATTGCTATGTTTGAGCCCGTTGTTGCAGTCACTGTGTCAGCCTATCTCATAGAGGGTCTTTCTCTTTTTCACTGACCCTCATTTTACCAAGCATGATGTCCTTCACCAGGGACTGGTCCCTCCTGATAACATGTCCAAAGTACTTAAGAAGAAGTCTCACCATTCTCCCTTCTAAGGAGCATTCTGGCTGTACTTCTTCCAAGACAGATTTGTTCCTTCTTCCAGCAGTCCATGGTATATTAATATTCTTCACCAATACTATAATTCAAAGGCTTCAATTCTTCTTTGGTCTTCCTTATTCATTGTCCAGCTTTCACGTGCATGAGACAACTGAAAAGGCGATGGCTTGGGTCAGGTGCATCTTAGTCCGCAAAGGGACACCTTTGCTTTTCAACACTTTAAAGAGGTCTTTTGCAGCAGATTTGCCTAATGCAATCTGTCTTTTGATTTCTTGAATGCTTGTTCCATGGGTGTTAATTGTGGATCCAAGTAAAATTAAATCCTTTCAATTTCAATATTTTCTCCACTTATCATGATGTTGCTTATTGGTCCAGTTGTGAGGATTTTTGTTTTCTTTATGTTGAGGTGTAATCCATACTGAAGGTTGTAGTCTTTGATCTTTGTCAGTAAGTTCAAGTCCTCTTTGCATTCAGCAAGCAAGGTTGTGTCATCTACATATCACAGGTTGTTAGAGTCTTCCTCCAATCCTGATGCCGCATTCTTCTTCATATAGTCTGGCTTCTTGGATTACTTGTTCAGCATACATATTGAATAAGTATGGTAAAAGATACAACACTAATGCACAGTGTTCCTGACTTTAAACCACACAGTATGTCCTTGTTCAGTTTGAATAACTGTCTCTTGGTCTATGTACAGGTTTCGCATTAGCACAATTAAGTGTTCTGGAAGTGTTTGGAAAGTGTTCTGGAATTCTTCACAATGTTATCCATAATGTTCTATGATCCACACAGTCAAATGCCTTTGTGTAGTCAATAAAACACAGGTAAACATCTTTCTGGTATTCTCTGCTTTCAGCCAAGATCCATCTGATATCAGCAATGACATCCCTGGTCCCACGTCCTCTTCTAAATCTGGATTGAATTCCTGGTAGTTCCCAATAGATATACTGCGCAACCATTTTTTGAACTATTTTCAGTAAAATTTTATTTGCATGCAATATTAATGATATTGTTTGATAATTTCTGCATTCCGTTGAAGCACCTTTCTTTGGAATGTGCCTGTAGCTGGATCTCTTCCAGTTGGTTGGCCAGGTAGCTGTCTTCCAAATTTCTTGGCATGGATGAGTGAGTGCTTCCAGCATTGCATCCATTTCTTGAAACATCTCAACTGGTATTCCATAATTCCTGGAGCCTTGTTTTTCACCAATGTCTTTAGTGCAGCTTGGACTTCTTCCTTCAAATACCATTGGTTCTTGATCATATGCTACCTCCTGAAATGGTTGAACATTGACCAGTTCTTTTTGGTACAGTGATTCTGTGTATTGCTTCCATATTCTTTCGATGCTCCCTGTGTTGTTCAATATTTTGCCCATAGAATCTTTCAACATTGCAACTCGAGGCTTGAATTTTTTCTTCAGTTCTTTCAGCTTGAGAAATGCCAAGCCTGTTTTTCCCATTTGGTTTTCTAATTCCAGGTCTTTGCATATTTAATTATAAAACTTTACTTTGTCTTCTCAAGCTGCCCTTTGAAAGCTTCTGTTCAGCTTTTTTACTTCATCATTTCTTCCATTTGCTTTAGCTACTCTACGTTCAAAAGCAGGTTACAGCGTCCCTTCTGACATCCATTTTGGTCTTTTCTTTCTTTCCTGTCTTTTAATGATCTTTTGCTTTCTTAATGTATGATGTCCTTGATGTTATCCCACAGCTCCGACTCCTCTGGTCTTCGGTCATTAGCATTCAATGCATCAAATCTGTTCTTGATGTAGTCTCTAAATTCAGGTGGGATATACTCAAGTTCGTACTTTGGCTCTTACGGACTTGTTTTAATTTTCTTCAGCTTCAGCTTGAACTAGGATATGAGCAACTGATGATCTCTTTCACAGTCAGTCCCTGGCCTTGTTTTGACTGATGAATTAAGTGTCTCCATCATCTCTTTCCACAGATGTAGTTGATTTGATGCCTGTGACTTCCGTTTGGTGAGGTCCACGTTTATAGTCGCCATTTTTGTTGTTGTAAAAAGGTATTTGCAACGGAGAAGTCCTTGGTCTTGCAAAATTCTATCATGCGATCTCTGGCATCATTTCTATCACCAAGGCTATATTTTCCAACTACTGATTCTTTTTGTTTCCAACTTTTACATTCCAATCACCAGTAATTATTAATGCATCTTGACTGCATGTTTGATCAATTTCGGACTGCAGATGTTGGTAAAAATCTTTAATGTCTTCATGTATGGCATTAGTGGTTGGTGCATAAATTTGAGTAATAGTTGTATTAAGTGGTCTTCCTTGTAGGCGTATAGATATTATCCTATCATTGACAGTGTTGTACTTCAGGATAGATCTTGAAATGTTCTTTTTGACAATGAATGCAAGTCTCTTTAATTTGTCATTCCCAGCATAGTAGACCACATGATTGTCTCATTCAAAATGGCCAATATCAGTCCATTTCAGCTCACTAAAGCCTAGGATATCTATCTTTAGGAGTTCCATTTCATTTTTGATAATGTTCAATATTCCTAGATTCATACTTCATATAGTCCATGTTCTGATTATAAATGGATGTTTGCAGCTGTTTCTTCTCATTTTGAATTGTACCGTATCCACAAATGAAGCTCCTGAAAGCTTGACTGCATCCATGTCATTAAGGTTGACTCTACTTTGAGGAGGCAGCTCTTCCCCAGGCATATTTTGAGCACCTTCCAACCTGAGGGGATCATCTTCTGGCACTATATCAGACAATGTTCTGCTGTTATTCTTAAGGTTTTCACTGGCCTTTTTTTTTAGAAGTGGATCGACAGGTCCTTCTTCCTAGTCTGTGTTAGTCTAGAAGCTCTGCTGAAATATGTCCATCATGGGTGACTGCTGGTATTTGAAATACCAGTGGCATAGCTTCCAGCATCACAGCAACATGCAAGCCACCACAATATGACAAACTGACAGATAAGTGGTGGAAATGATGGCAGTAGAGTATGATAAATGCTATAACATAGGTGAATGATAGCTTAAACAAGGGCATTAAGGAGGCAAAGATCCACACTGCATGTGAAAGCCAGGGAAAACTTCACAGGGAAGGCACATAGCCTCCATTCCCAACTACACATGACCTCTCCAGTGAACTTTGTGCCAATTTTACACCAATTACATTCCTTCACCTCATCAACTAGTCTTCTTCTCCTCATATGCTAGGTCACAACTCCATGAGGGCAGGAATTATCTCTTATTCATCTTGATATCTGTCTTAGGCTGTGTTCTCTAGAGAAGCAAAACCAGTGAAGCACATATATATATATATACAGAGAGATTTATATCAAGGAAATGACTCACATGGTTGTAAAGGCTGCAAAATCCCAAGTCCGTGGGTCAGGAAAGAGGCTTCTCCTGATTCACGTAGCCGCAGGGGCTGGCAAACCCAAGAGCAGCAGGCCAGAGAGCAGGGCCATTGCTCACAGGCTGTGAAAATCAACAAATCCCAAGATCGGCAGGCAAGACCACGGGTAAGCTACTAGCTCAAGTCCCAAGAACCAGAGGTCAGATGAACAGAAGCCAGCTGCAGGATCCAGAACAAGCAAAAACCCCAGCAAGGAGGGAAGGAAGAAGATGGTGGTGGAGGGTGGAGAGATGAAGGCTGAGGGGGGCAGTGAGCTGCTTCACGCCTCACTTCCACCAGCACAAACTCACAGTGGATCCCATTATGGGGGTGATTACACATCAAGTCTCAATAGGGAAGTGATCACAACGTTATACGACTGCCAAAACACTGAGAATCATGGCCCAGCCAAGTTGACACATAATCTTAACCATCACGATGTCCCTTCTTTGTTATCCCAACAGAACATAGTACTTTGCTCTCAGAGAGTATTCAATAACCATTTAAGTCGTAAAAAATACCACATCAATTCCTTAAGAAAAGTGGGGGTGGGGCTATAGGACAACAAAGCCTAAAGTAACATGTTGTTGTTGTTAGGTGCTGCAAATTTTGACTCATAATGACCCCATGTGACAGAGTAGAACTGCCCCATATTGTTTTCTAGACTGTAATTTTTTTAAGAGCAGATCACCTGGTCTTTCTCCCACAGAGCTGCTGGATGGTTTCTAACCACCAAAATTTAGTTAGCAGCCAAGTACATAAAGTTTGTGCACCAAGGTTCCTTAAAGTAACATAGTGCCACACACACACACAAAAATTTTTTTGACATCATGGCCAAAGCTGCTACTCTATACTAGGCTCCATTATCATCATAACTGCCTTTGGTTAACACTGCTTAAAATGCTTTCCTTGGGTATAACATAGTTAATTTATTTTGTACATTGAGAAATGGCCACATTTAAATATATATATACATATATATATATATACGTATATATATATATATACGTATATATATATATAAATATATAAATGTGGGAAAGAAGAGAAACTAAATGATGCTTTTTTGTAGTTTTTGTTTCATTGCCTTTCAAAATACTAAAGTCATTACAGTTACTTTTAAAAATCTACAAATCTATTTGCTACCAAGTAAAGTAGAAATATGTGAATTATTCAGTTAAATGTATCTGTGTATAGAATCCCACCAGATGATTCAGACCACACAATGACAATTATCTAGGAGTGGTTACAAGCTTAGGCTATGGACACTGTCAAATGTAGATTTAAATCATGTTTCTGCACATTCTAGCTGTAGGACCATGAAAAATTAGTTAACTTCTCTAAACCCACATATCCCCAAATGCTGAATGGTGATAACAATCCCTACATGTTAAGGTTGTTCTAAGGATAAATGGGAATGTTTATAAACCACTTAACATAATGACTGGCACATGGAGTGTGCCAGGTAAATGGGAACTATTCTTATTGCTAGCTTGGATGGATAATTGCTGGAAAAATTGCCCAGTCTCATTTTGATTTGTTTTCTGTAGACAGATTTGCGTGTGAGAAAGGCAGATAAATCTAAGGGAGCTAAATTTGGAGAAGGCAGAGAAAGAAGGAAGAAAACTTGGAAGGAAGGTATCAAGTACAATACAGTATATTGGTTTTGTGTGCTGTTGAGTGGATTCCAACTCATAGTGACCCTATAAGACAAAGCAGAACTGCCCCATAGGGTTTCCTAGGCTGTAATCTTTATGAGAGCAGTTCACCAGGTCTTTTCTCCGGCGGAGCTGCTGGTAGGTTCAAACTGCCGACTTTGCACTTGGCAGCCAAGCACTAAGCATTGTGCCACCAAGGTGTGGTGTTTAATTAGTTATTTTCTGTTAATTAGTTATATAATTTGGGGCAAGTTACTTAAAGTCTCTACCTCAGTTTCCACATCTATAAAAGAGAGGGAATAGGAATACCTATATCATATGATAGACCTGTTGATGGGATTCAATAAGATAGCTCATCTAAAGGTCTTAGCACTGAGCCTGGAAATGGTGGATACCATGTCAGTTGCAGTGGCTATTAGAGGAAGAATTGAGGAGCAAGATAATCATAGTAATAAATTCTCTAGATTGCGGAAAGGAAAATGAAATTATTCCCATGGATCACATCCCTTTTTCACATCTTCCTTAACAAATCACATATGAAAATCATTCTGAGTCCCGCTATGGACTCTTTCAAAATGCAATCAAATACTGTTATGGCATCTAGTGCCCTGAAGTCCAGGCAAAGCATGGCAGAGAGAAAGAATAAGGTGGAGGAAAAGTGTTATTTCGGTTTTACAAAGTATCACCGGAAGCTTTAACTCTCTTCTGCTTGGGATAAAAATCGCTTGCAGCTACATATCCCAAAGATTGTAATATTTTCTGAGACTCCACTGTGCCTTTATATTTTAATACCCTGACATCTGGAATCCTAAAAGTCTAATGTTTAACCATAAATATCTGCTGAGATTAAAGAGCTATATACCAGTTTCAGTCTTTGGGGCCTATAATTGCTTGGGAAAAGAGAATGGTATTTCCCCCTCTAGCTAGAAGAAAAAGACCTTTGCAAGTACAAGTTATTGGCAGACAAATTTTCTAACAACCATTTCCTCTCTCCATTCTGTCCTCTCATTTTCTCCCTCTCTCTCCACTCTCCCATTTTAGAATACCATTTTGCTGTCATTCCCAGGACAAATGGGGAGAAAGAGAATCCTAGAAAGCTTAAAGAAGCGATACAATTCAAGAGCTAGCAGCAAAGAGCTGAGAAAATGCTAGCCCCTCCGTGTCTGTTAAGCAGCTAAGCATTGGTTTCCATATTGCTCAAGCTGCCCCATCATTCAGTCAGAAACCACTTCATCACTGGATGGGCTGACAGTCAAATGCCAGCTTTCTTTTCTTTTCTTTTTAATCAACCTTATCTTTTACTTTTGATTTGAGACATGTCACTTTTAAGATCTTCACAATGGTTTTTAACTTTCTTTCTCAAGAAGTCTCCAAGAAGTAACACAATTTGAAAAATGTTTCTTACCCTCTTGCAATAAAGAATGAAGGAAACTTTACCTGCCCTGAAGATAAATTTGGTCAGAAGTCCTGGCCCAACCATAGTACTTTACTGGGAACCATGTCAAGCAAAGTGTGGGAAAATGCTTAGCATGAGTTTAGCTTTGTAATACAATGATTTAATGTGGAATTTAAAAAACAAACTTAGATTTGTGTTAAAACCATTTTTATCCAGGGATGTATTATAAAACTGACATTTTGAGGTCTTTCAACCCACAATGCTAGGAAAGATAATCTTCAAAAAAAAAAAAAGATTTAACATAATTCGTACTAGTCAAAGACTTAATTTAGATTACACGTATACCTACTTTCTTTTTAGTTAACATTCTTTTCCCCTTCATAAATATACCCAGCATATATATAAGAAAGTATGTTTATATCTGTTGGCATTTGGCACAGAAAGCTAATTCTTGATTATTCACGAGAAATCTAAACTTCCCACTTTTTAAATTAAAAATATTGTCCTGATATCTTGTTTATTTACTTCAAAGGGAACCTATAGCTCTATGACAGTAATTCTCAAACCTAGCACAGCACAATCACTTCGGGAGGTTGTGTGTGTGTGTGTGAGTGTATTAAATATTACTCTCCGGGCTTCATTCAAACCTACTGGATCAAAATTACCCACACGCAAATGCACTCTTAATGTCCTGGATGATTCTGATGATATACCAGTTTGAGGAGCCACTGTCCTAAGTACAGGGCCCTGGTTGCGCAGTGGTTAAGAGCTCGGCTGCTGACCAAAAGGTTGGCAGTTTGAATTCACCAGCCACTCCTTGGAGACCCTATGGAGCAGTTCTACTCTGTCCTACAGGGTCGCTATGAGTTGGAAACGACTCCACAGCAATGGGTTTGGGTTTTGGTTTGGTCCTAAGTACATCAAATTCACTTCCTCAACTGAAGAAATATGGGTGAAAGAAAGAGTGGATTTTAGAAGCAGGTATTCTTGTCAGTTATCACCACGGACAAGGTACATGCTGAATATCATATGTTCATTAACTACACAACAGTCACACCACCCACCTTTCCACCTCTCAGACATGCCTAGCCCATTCCCACCTCAGAGCCTCTGCTCTAGCTAGTCCTTCTGGCTGGAAGTCTCCTCCCCCTACTTAGAACGGCAGCTCCTCAATCAATCTCATTTCCAATGTAATGCTTTCAAACAGCAACTTCCCTGAGTGTACATATGTGGAAATGCGTGCATGCACACACACATACACACACACATCAAACTGCCTCTCTAGCCCCACACCCTATTTTATTTTTTTCATTCCTCCTATTACTATTGGAATATTTTTATGTATGTATGTATGTATCTTACTACCACTGGAACATAAGCTTGATGAAAGCAGGGATTTTATCTTGTTCACCACTGTAGTTTTCCTGCTTAAAAAGTCTTTGGTAGACAGTAGATAAGGAGCTCTGCTGACGCAATGGTTAAGCTCTTGGCTTCTAACCAAAAGGCTGGGGGTCCCAACCCACCAGCGGCTCTGCAGGAGGAAACACCTGGCAATCCACTCCCGTAAACATTGTTGTTTATTGTCATTAGGTGCCATCAAGTGGGTTCCAACTCATAGCAACCATACTTAGAACGAAACATTGCCCAGTCCTGTGCCATCCTCACAATCATTGCTATGCTTGAGCCCATTGTCGCAGCCACTGTGTCAATCCATCTCATTGAGGGTCTTCCTCTCTTTAGCTGATCCTCCATTTTACCAAGCATGCTATCCTTCTCTAGGGACTGGTCCCTCCTGATAATGTGTTTAAAGTACGTGAGACGAAGTCTTGCCATCCTCCCTACTAAGAAGCATTTTGGCTGTACTTCTTCCAAGACAGATTTGTTTGTTCTTCTGGCAGTCCATGGTATAGTCAATACTCTTTGTCAATGCCATAATTCAAAAGTATCAATTTTTCTTTGGTCTTCTTTATTCATTGTCCAGCTTTTGCATGCATATGAGGCTACTGAAAATACCATGGATTGGTTTAGGTGTACCCTAGTCCTCAAGGTGATATCTTTGTTTTTTAACACTTTAAAGAAGTCTTTTGCAGTAGATTTGCCCTATGCAATATGTCATTTGATTTCTTTTTATTTATTTATCTATTGTTGTGCTTTAAGTGAAAGTTTACAATTCAAGTTAGTCTCGCATACAAGAATTAATACGTACGTTGTTTTGTGATCCTATTTGCCTCCCTATACTGTGACAGCACACTCTTCCTTTCCACCCCGGATTTCCCGTGTCCATTCAACCAGGTCCTGACCCTCTCTGCCTTCTCATCTTGCCTCCAGAAGAGATGCTCATTTAATCTCATGTATCTACTTGAGCTAAGTAGCACACTCTTCACAAGTATCATTTTATGTCCCATAGTCCAGTCTAATCTTTGTCTGAAAGATTGGCCTCAGGAATGGTTTTAGTTTTGGGCTAACAGACATCCCCTCCAGTCTCAATTAAACCATTAAGTCTGGTCTTTCTGCTAGAATTTGAGTTCTGCACCCCACTTTTCTCTTGCTCCGTCAGGGATTCTCTGTCGTGTTCCCTGTCAGGGTGGTCATTGTGGTAGCCAGGCACCATCTAGTTCTTCTTGTCTCAGGCTGATGAAGTCTCTGGTTTATGTGGCCCTTTCTGTTTCTTGGGCTAATAGTTTCCTTGTGTCCATGGTGTTCTTCATTCTCCTTTACTCCAGGTGGATTGGGACCAATTGATGCATTTTAAGACCCCCCAGACGCCACTCACCAAAGTGGGATGCAGAACATTTTCTTAAAAAACTTTGTTATGCCAGTTGACCTAGATGTCCCCTGAAAGCATGGTTCCCAGACCCCTGCCCCTGCTACTCTGTGCCTTGACATGTTTGGCTGTATTCAGGAAACCTCTCAGCTTTGGTTTAGTCCAGTTGTGCTGACTTCCCCTGTAGTGTGTGCGGCTGTCCTTCTCTTCACCTAATCATTTGATTTCTTGACTGCTGCTTCCACGGGTATTGAGTGTAGATCCAAGTAAAATGAAATCCTTGACAACTTCAATATTTTCTCTGTTTATCACCTACAAAGATTACAGCCTTGGAAACCCTATGGAACAGTTCTACTCTGTCATACAGGATTGTTATGAGTTAGAATTGACTCAACAGCATATACAACAAAAACAGACAGTAGATGGTCAAAATGCATTTCCTGAATAAATGAAAATACCAATACCAACTTCACCCCCCTGCATATTATGGGTGCTCAAATAATATTAGCTTCCATTTTACCTCTCTTCTACTTTCTTTGTCATAACAGAGACATTATAAAATTCCACAGAAACTAAAGCTCTGATTTCCTTCAATCGTCTCCCAACAACACTGTTACTGCACAGGAATGACCCAGTCCAAGAAGTGATGCCATCCGCTTTTAGTCTGGAACAGATAGCAAAGGAGTAAGAAGCCAGAATGGAGACCTCTGGTATCTTTCTAGTGCCGCCTAGATGGGATATTAATTTCAAAAGTTTGTTTCCCTATATAATTTTGGATTTTCAGATGATTAGATGCACCCATAGTCAAAAGAAATCTTTTCCAGAAAGAAATGTAAACGATTCTTAGAGGAGCACCTGCTTGGGATTAGTGGCCTTGCACCCTATTGCCATGCATATTTCAAAGCTGGCTGCAAAAGCAAACTTACAGACAGGTACAAAACAAAATTACCAGCTCACTTTTCCCCTGGCTACACACCCTGCATTTCACAGATAGCAAAACCCACTGGCACAGTGTTCTTCAGAGCTGATCCACATGGTTGGTTCTTGCTCCAGATGCCAGAACATGTGACCGTATGCCAGGACATGTGGATATGTGTCTGAGTAGGTACTTTTTGTGTGTGAACATACATGTGCAAATAAAATCTGTTATTTTTCAAATTAAAAATAAACCTCAAAGCCCATGGACACCAAACCATTTGGAGAGATTTGGTAATAAAATAGAAAAGGGATAAAAGCTCTGTCGTAGTTGATGACATTTGGAATAAATATGAGACCCGGTTCCAATGGTCTCCAATTTTGTCTTCATTGTACTGATTTCCCTGTTTTATAGAAGATCATAGATTCTTACCTTGAAGAGGGAAAATACAAAATAGACGTTAGTTCCCTTGCAATTCAATTCATGCTTTTTCCTTCCACCAGATTATGGATAGGAATTGGAAAGTAGAAGAGGAGAGAATAGTTTTAAAAAAAAAAAAAAGGACTTGAATCAGCGGAAGAGGATCTCCTCATATTTTGGACTTCAAAGGACAACATTGCAATCCTGTTAGCACCTGGAAGCCACTGTTTACTATGTGCAGTCGCCTACGTTGCAGGAAGACCCAGGCTGCATTTTTAGTGCAGTAAATAGTGGTTTCCACTGCAGCAATCCCTGCAGTTGGTACCTATAGCAACCTCATTTAAAATGTTATAAAGCTTTAATGTAACAGGAGTTTAAGACAGTTAGTCATATACATCTCCACATATATACCCAGTCACACACATACGCTGATAGTAAAATGGTGTGTAATATTATAATAACTGCCAGAGTTTTACCTTTGAATATGTTTTACATCCAAGACATAGAGCTAAGAAAAACAAAATATATGAGCATTACAATCAGCAGCAAGAGCATATTTGTGCCTAAACAGTGTGTCACACCACACAATAAGCAACCACCTGAGAGTTCATCAAAAGAACAGTCTTATTATTTAAACACTGAGCATTTGGTCAACATTTTAGAGTTTCTATTTGTATAACAGATGTTGCTGATGCCCCACCCATATGTTTTTGGTGCACATCTTCACATACGAAACACTGCTTACTGCACAAACGTGGGACTCTACTTTGAGAGAATTTTTCCTGGCCATGGGAGCAAACTTCACCTATGTTCAGGGAAAGCCAAAGGCTGAAGAGGTAAACGTCCCCAGAAGCCACTCTTGGCCAATGATGGGTGGGGATCTGAAGTATAAATACATTATCTTCCTCACTGCTTGGTAGGGATAATTTTTTTTTTTTTTTTT
>NW_004444151.1:2361431-2378473 GCF_000243295.1 Trichechus manatus latirostris
TTTTCGTAAATGTCTTGATATTGTTTGCTGTTTTCGGGGCATTCAGTAGATATTTCTCTCGTTTATTGATTGTGGTTTTTTTTTTTTTTTTTGGTAGGGATAATTTTGATGCATATTCCCCATAGTCTTCCAGAGTTTACCATCAGAGTTCACCACCAGCAGCTCCAGCTGCCATCTAGCTAATACACTTTTTATTGGTTTCAGTCCCATCCCATGTCTCACTTCCCCATTTCCCTACAGGTATTTCCTGGCATCACCCCCTACAAAAACTACTTGTACTCTAAACCTTATGTCAAAATCTGCTTCTAGGGCAACCCAAAGTAAGACACCATCTCTAATCCTTTTTCTTTTCTACTAGAATGAAATCTAATTTTCATTAAATATTCTGGAGCATATATCCCTTCTTACTGATTCCAGAGAAGCATGATCATCACCCAAAACCATATAGTTCAGAAAAGCCCCCAAATTATTCATGTACTTATTTTGAAATATAAAGATGTTTACCTATAATAGTGAAATAAACCTTAAAATCAATAGAAAAATTGGCTATAGAAAATAATTTAGATAGATCTGGTGGTAAATAGAAGACTAGTCTTTTTTTTTTTTTAATCTTCTACTACTTCCCAAATATTTTCTCACTAATATATATGTGTCCCTAAATTTAATTCTCTGTACAAAAAAACGGATTTGCTGGTTTTACCCAACAGTCATAATCAACTTATCAAAATGAATATTTACTCAGCACATTCCATATACTCATCACTGACTTTTAAAAGCATATACTATAGTCCCACAACTTGTCACTCTGTTGGAAAGATAAGCCGTCAACATAGAAAAATTGTAAGAGCTTAAAAAGGACAAAGGAAACCAGAAATGAAATCTGAGATGAATCAACTGATGTGGTAGAAAGAAAGCCAGGGAAATTCTTTAGATTTACTTGCAGCAGATTCTAGCTGAGCTCAAATGGGAATTCAGGGTCTCATTATTTTTGAAGAAGAAGGGTAATGATCTCTCTGTTGGTGTTGTTAGGTGCTGTTGAGTCTGCTCTGACTCATAGCAACCCTATGTAGAAAACTGCCAGTCCTGCATCATCCTCACAATCGTTGCTGTGCTTGAGCCCATTGTTGCAACCACTGTGTCGGTGCATCTCATTGAGGGTCTTCTTCTTTTTCACTGACCCTCTACTTTACCAAGTATGATATCCTTCTCCAGTCCCTGATCTCTCTAGGGGTATAACATTCTCTCTAGGGATTATAAAAATTGATATCCAGGGGTATAACATTCTCTCTAGGGATTATAAAAATTGATATCCAAAGGGCATTGGTTGTACAAGCAAGAAGAAGAAGGAGTTTTGAGCGCAGTTCCTTGGGGACAAAAGGAGATGCAGAAAAGGGAGGCAAACTGCATGGCATCTATTCGACCACCCTCTCCAGAGTGAGAGCCTTTAGGCCCTAATGGAACAAAAAGGTAGATTCAGGAGCCAGAGGAACTGGTTCCATGGCAGACTTTGTGAAATACTGAGCACAAGGAATGTTGTTCCAGGCCCAGGTGACAGAGCTAGTAACAGGGTTGTTCTCCTTAACTTGTACACAGAGCTGGGCATGAGGAATCCGTACCTTCGGCATGAACACAGGCAATTTCATGGAGGGCACAGCAGTGATGCCGTGACATATCTTAATCTCTCAACATTCCTGTGAGACAGGTGTGTTGGACAGCATATTAGCACAGATTCCAACTCTAAAGCTCACTTAGTTCCACTCCAGTAAGTCTTGTTCCCACTGGACCAAATAGTCAAGCCAGCTCCTTCACATGAACACTTCCTTTTCTTATTCAGATACAACTGACCTGTGTTGAAGAAAGATCCAGTCCATTCCGCCTCTGTTTTAGGAAATACAGAAACTGGTGGCGGCAGATTCAGGGCTCTCCCATCCAGATCCTTGAAAAGATATTTTCTTGGATTTTCACAATCCCATTCAGGGCAGACCACTGCTCCTAAATCTGTCCTGTGAAGAGAGATAGAAAGAAACTCTTTGATATCATAACAAACATTAACAAGAAAACATATGTTCATAGTGCTGATCTTCTGAAAAAGAAATTCAGCAGGATTTTAGTATTAATAATGTGTTACATAGATATGAAAAAACTCTATATAAAATAAGCTATTTCCAATTATGTGGTCAAGAAGAAAGGTTTTCTTATTAACCAAATATTCTAGATACCTGGATATGTAATCTTTTACATAGATTACTAATTTTCTAGGAAGCAAGATAGAATAAAATAGTCCTAATTTTAATATCTACTGAGCATAATATAATCATTTCTTTATGGTACTTCAGACCCATGTAGTATTTTAGGATCATCATTACAAATATCAATTATATTTGTACTGTAGACAAAGCAAGGATAGATACTCTCATTCAACAAATATCCACTGAAAACCTACTAGCAATAGGTTTGGGAAATACAATGGTGATAAAGATAGACATGGTTCTTGTACTTTTGGAATTTAGAGTCAAACAGGATATGTAAACAACTAATAAGTAATTACAACACTGAATTACAGAGAATTTATTTTATTCCCCTGGTCTAATTCTGTTAGGTACCATTAGTAATAATATTAAATATTTATTATATGCCAATCATGTGTCAGGTGTTAAATAGTACAAAAATCAGATGCTATTATCATTTAGCTTTATAACTATTTCACCCTATAGTTAAATATGAACATAAGGAAAATTGGACAGTAAAATAAAAATGACAGAATAACACAAAGTTCATACCTAATTGTGTTTAGGAACCTAAAATGGCTCAGGAATGGTCATCAAAAAGAGACTGGCGTTAGGCCAAACACAGGAACTTTTCTCATTAAGGTGATTTCTCTTGGTTATTTTTTTCTAATTAAAGGTGTTTTCTCCAATGTTGAGGAAAAGAAAAAGCAACCCAATCTCCCTGCTCTGTAACTTCCTCACTCCCTCATCTCCCTCCCAGGACTAATAGACTAGCCTGGGCTTCTCCTTCATGTGGTAAAGCCAGAATTACAGAGGACACATGGGAACAAGCAAAGCCTCGTGGGGCCTAGATTTGGAACATGCATTCCATCAATTCTGCCCTTCCTGTAAACTAAAGAAAGTTGCTGAGCCTAGATTCAAGGTGTAGAGAAATAGACTCTGCAAAAATCATATACCAAAGGGCATGTATACAGGAGGGGTAAAGAACTGGGGCCATTAAATCAATCTACCCTACCTTTCTAGAAGGAGTCACTGCTATTCCCACTGATGATTTTATTCTTTTATAACCTGTACAGGGATTTGAAGAATTGCCACAGTGTTCATAAATAGGACTTCCTATATATACTAAAAGTGATACCTGGGTTGTAGGGGAGGAAAGTAGAATTTGTTTTTATCTTTGATCTTTAGCATCCTTGTCCTCTCCGCTGTTATTGGGTACATGATTCCAGTGTTCTCTGGATTTGCCAGAATACAGACATCTACATCATCACTATAGCAACTCTTTATAAAACTAGAAAAAGTGACACCTGAAATTAAAAATATATATATGTATAACATTTTATCATATAAATTACCAACTCAGATACAAATTGCACAACTAAAAACCCTAATAATAATTCATGTCCAGGAGTTAGTGTAAGCTAGTCAGGATAATTCCAGGAGTTTGTATGAATCTTTACTTAAAACATCTATAATTCCTCAAGCTATGGACACTATGCCAAATAGAAGAGTATTTTAAAACATTAAAGTCTTAACGGGGATTCTTTTTATTAAAGACTTGATCAAAATCTATTTACTTTCTAAAAAATACTCAAACTTCCAGAGAGAATAAGTGTATGGGGAATGAGCACAATAGAAAGTGATCTGATAGAAGATGAACAGCACAGGCTATGGTATAACCTTCACTTTAATCCTAGGTGCCCCACCAACTACCAAGCAACCTCAGACAAGGAACAATGTCTAACTCTCAGTTTCCTCAATTGTATAGTAGGAACAATAACCCCTAAGAGAAATGTTATAGAGATCAAATTAAATAATTGCTGTGAAAGCTCTTCAAAATGTATAAATCAGTAACTTTATAAGGAATCACTCATTGTCACAGTAAACCACCACTAGGTTTATCAATGCCCAAGCAGACTGTTAATTAGACAGCAAGCACTAGACCACACTTACCCTTTGGCTGATATAATTTCAGAATGCTACTAAAGATTCTATGCACAGGTGCACAGAACAAAGTTGCTTGGATAAACCCAAATTTCCTACCTTGAAGTTTCATGATTCCTGGAATTGAATGGCTGTTCCTCACTCTGTGCCATGGTTCCTGAGGCCACTGGTTTGGTTCTGAAGTGAATCCAGGCCACAGAATACCAACTCGACCCCCTCTTGGATTGGAAGGTGCATGATCTGTTGATGTCAAGTTGGCTGAGCGAGGCTTAACTCTGTCCTGAATGCAGTCAAAAGAGGAGCTAGTGGCCACAATGACTGAATTCCTAAGCACAATCTGTACATTTTCGATGGAGCTCTGTGGAGCAGAAGACACATACACAACTGCCAAAAGACCAACAGCATTGTCTACCAGAGTGAGGTTCTCTATCTCCATACTGTTCTCTACATGTAGCATGGCACCATAATCAAAGTTCTTGAAAGCCAGAAAGCCAGAGATTTTTGTACAGTTGTCCAGCCCACTTTCTTTATAGAGATGAAGGCCATGAAGGCTTGAATGAGCCACATTGTTAGACCAAAGCACTTCAGGAAGGGAACACCTGTGGCCTCGGATGTGAAAGCCAAGCCTCTCAGAACCTGCTACCACATTGCCATGGAGGTTGATGTCCTTTGCCTGATTCACTTTGATTCCTGCCACCCAAACGGTGGACCACGCTGACTGTGTTGTCAGAACTACAAGGTTATTAGTGACAGAATAGGCCTGACCCTCCAAATCAATGCCGTGGCCAGCTGTGCCAAATACTATGTTATCATTCAAAATAATGCCATGGCTGGCAGTTGCACGAATGCCCCCACCGCAGCTCTTGTGCACCGTAGAAGATACCATCCAGGATCCAACAGACACATTAGTGAATTCAATGGATGAATACTGTGGCGACCCAAAGTTCTGAACTTCCACATTTAAAAGCTGAAGGACTCCTGCAAACAAAATGCATGTCATCAGGCACTTTCTTCTTCCCTACAAAAGGCCGAAGGATGGTCCATTTGTGAGCATCAGAATATGCAGATGCTTAGTTAAATTAATAGTTTATTCATGGCACCAGCACTATATTTCATGCCATTGGGTTTCACTGAAGAAATATGAATCATTAGAAATATCACATTAGTGTCTAAAAATGTTTCATGTCCAAACTGAAGAGTCTAGTGATAGGATAGGGACAGAAGAGAGGACAGAAGAAGAAAAGAGATAGGCTTTGGAAATGGGCACAGCTAACTTAAGAGTCTGTGCATTTGTCTGCAGGGCTGCGGCAAGAAATTGGATAAGAATGAAGGGAATATGGGCTCCTGGCCACTTGCCTCAAAATCATGTCTCCCTCTCCATGTTTCAGTGATACCATGTGAAAAGGCCATAGTCTTCCTCACAGAGATATTGCATGAAAGAATATAATGGCCAACTCTAAAAAAATATTTCAAGTATTTCTGAAAAAGAGTATATAAGTGCAAAGTTCACTTCTGTTCAGTCATGTCCAGAAACATTATATTCTATCATGATCAAGACATGATAGAAGTGATAACTTATTTTTCAAATCATTTCAAAAACCTTGTGAAATAGTTTCTGTATTTTATCCTAGCCATATCATATTCCCAATTTCATTTTCACAATAATAAATTTTTCTACATCTTTTATGTCAGGGGGGCCCTGGTGGCTCAGTGGTTAAGAGGTCGGCTGCTAAACAAAAGGTTGGCAGTTGGAATTCACCAGCCTCTCCTTGGAAACCCTGTGCAGCAGTTCTACTCTGTCCTGCAGGGTCACTATGAGTCAGAATCGAATCGATGGCAACGAGTTTGGTTTTGATTTTTATGTCAGGAGAGGATAGTGGATTATTAAGCCTCATTTGGGGATTTTATTTGTACTATTTTAAGGAGATATTGTTAAAACACAGCATAAAATGCACCCAGTAGGTTAATTTAAAAATATAGTGAACATTAATAAGTCAGTGTATATACTCTCGGTAAAACAGATAACAACATAATTATAGGGAAAATGAAGTAAATTAATAACTATAACACCCAACTCGCATATAGTATTCATTATGTACCAGGCACTGTTCTAAGCCGTATACACACTCGTGTCTTCCATTGCCATTGAGTCGATTCCGACTCATAGCAACAGTATAGGACAGAATAGAACTGCCCCACAGGATTTCAAGAAGCTGCTGGTAGATTCCAACCGCCGATCTTTTGGTTAGCAGCCTGAGTTCTTAACCACTGTGCCACCAGGGCTCCATATATACACACACACTTATATAAAAATACTTGTAATTTTCAAACAAATCTATGAGGTAGATACCATTATTACCTGCATTCTCCAGATAAGAAAACTGAGGCAAAGAAGGGTTAATAACAAGCTAGAATTTGGACCTAGGCATATGGATGCAGAGGCTGTACCATTTACCCCTATGGAGGGACACTGGGGAGAGTAGACGTGGTGACATAAAAATAGCAGCTTTGCACTGAGATTCAGATGATTGGATGATAGCTAGGTGCCAATAATTAGTCATGGGTCCTTAGTTTGGTTACAACTTTGGTCCTCACTTCTTTTGTTAAAAATGAATGAATGAATGAATGTCAAAGGTAAGCTGTAAAGTTATTTCTCTCATTCAAAATTGAGAAGTTTCAATTTCACTGTGTTTTAGTAGCACTATTTCAAGCTCAAAGGTAGTCCAACCCAAACTGTCCACTTTTCCTGCTCCTTTTTCACAGTTGAGACACTAGAATCCCTGCAAATCAGCTGATGTGGAGAACTAAGCCCTTGTGGGAAGGACGAGGAAGTGAAAGACCACAGAAGTCTCTTTGTGGCCAGACAGGATTCCAACATACCTAAATTTCTCAACTGATACTGATTGTTGAGGTACTAGCAGAAGGTGTAGAAATATTCACAGGATGATAAATCAGCCTAAAGCTATTTGTTTGGTGATACCAGTTTTTACATAATTCAAGTGCCCCTCACAAATAACAAATAGCTGAAAGGGCTATCAAAACTGCATCCATGGGATTTTAGTACAAAAGATACCAAATGCAATGTACATCTATACATAAATAGCATGTTTTCTAGAATGGTAGGTGCCTCTAGAATTTATATCGAGGGAATGTATCCGTATTATTGTAATTAGCAGTTTTTTATGTTCTGTTTGCATGGTTATAATCCATAGTTTTAAATTATACAAGACCTTTTTACTGTGTGCATATTAACCAGTGAATTAAAACTAACCTTCAGCATTTAAATGAAGAATTAAGCAATAATTTTGTCTACACATCTTTTTATTCCTATTTTTCCTTTTGAAAATCACAACTCCGAAAAACTTCCTAGCAAATTGAGCGCAACTTAATGGATGATATTGATCAGAGGAGGAGAATTACAGCCCTTTTAAATAAAACTAGGAATTGTAAGTCTTGGCCTGCTTTATGGCCTATAATCATTTAACACCCATAACTGGCACCCTTGATCTACACCTGCAGATCTAACCTCATCTAGGCTCTGGAGTATGCCATGGTTAACAATGCAAGGGTTCTAAATGCAGTGTGGGAACATGGATTGGGTCCTGGAACAGAAAAAGGATATTAGTGGAAAAACTGTTAAAATCTATATATGTATTATTATATATAGTATGCATTATATGTATTATTCCAAAATTAAAAGTTTATTTTAAAAATTCAAGGGCTTTGGAGTCAGTCCTGAATTTGAATCTTATCTCTGCCCCTTACTAGTTGGATGGTTTTTCTTAAGCTTCATTTATTTTATCCACTCACATTTATTGAGCACCTAATAATCAGCAGGCACTCTGCTAGAAAAAGAGGCGAAAAGCCCAAGCTGACCCTCAAGAAGCTCATATGCTCATGAAGTTATACAAATAAACTGGCAGTTTTATTATAGATTCAGTCCCCTCTCTACAAAAATGAGGATAAAAATATCTCTCTCACAAGAATACTAAAGATTCAGTGTGATGGTTAAGGTTGTGTGTCAACTTGGCTGGGCCATGATTCTCAGTGCTTTGATAGTCATATGATGGTGTGATCACTTCCATGATGAGATTTGATATTATGTGATCACCTCCATGATGGGATCTGCTGTGAGCAGCCAATCAGTTGAAAGGGAGTTTCTTTAGGTGTGTGGCCTGCATTGAATATAAGTGGATATTCTGGCAAGGCTTGTCAGCTTTTGCTTATCCTGGATCCTGCAGCTAGCTCCTGTTCATCTGATCTCTGGTTTTTGGGACTTGAGCTAGCAGCTTACCTGCAGTCTTGCCTGCCAATCTTTGGGATTCATGGATCTCCACAGCCTGTGAACAAGAGCCCTGCTCTCCGACCTGCCGGTCTTGGGTTCACCAGCCCCTGTGGCTATTTACATTGGGAGAAGCCTCTATCCTGACCCACAGACTTGGTACGTTCCAGCCTCTACAACAGTGTGAGCCATTTCCTTGCTATAAATCTCTCTATATACATTTATACTCTTTATTGCTTTTGCTTCTCTGGAGAACCCAACCTAAGACATTCAGTGAGATAATAGGTATGAAAACCAGCACTGTTCCTGGCCCACAGGAAACATTCAGTATAGCTTCTCTTTCCCTTCCCCTGGAATGATTTAAGAAACCCTGAATGAGCAATGTCAGAGCTTCAGGATCAAGTCGATCCTGACGTTGGTTCAGCTCTGGTTTAGTGCAAAGCTCTATGAATTGGCTTTTGTCCCATTCCTATGACCATGCTCCAACTTGGCCTGCAATTTCAGGTATCTGGGACCCTGTCTTGTTATCCTCTCCCTGATTCTCTGTCTTTATAAACTGTAGGATGGCCTCATTGCTACAGAACCAGGACCTAGTTTTTTTCCCAGTCTTCTTAGAGCAGGGTTTCTCAACTTTGACACTATTGAGAGGCCATTTGTTGTGGGGTTTGTCCTGTGCAATGTAGAATGTTTAGCAGCATCCCCAACCTCTACCCACTAGATGCCTGAAGCAACCTCCCGTTGCAAAAAGCAAAAACATTTCCAGACATTGCCAAATGTTCTCGGGGGGAGGGGCATAATCATTGTGGTTGAGAATTTATGGAAGTAACGATTATGGAGGGAAAAGCTTTGCTATGGACTAGAAATTTTACACTTTTGATTTAAGGCCCAAACACTGTTCTTTACACCAAACTGGAGAAATAGACGTGCAATGAAGTGTTCCATGCTCAATATATTTAGGAAGTGGTTAGATCCTTTATTCCAGGGCTTCTCGGAGTCTTTATTATATTCATGTACATAATGACCTTCTAAGATGGAGCTATAGTATAAAGCCTTTCCCAAACTTATTTGATCAGGAAACAACTTTGGAATAATATTTAAGGAACACAAGTTTAAGAAACAAGGTCCTAATCAAATAATTCTGTTGCATTCCAAAAGGGCTAAAACTGGGAAGAAATGAGAGAAATTAAACTGGTCCTTAAAGCAGTCTAGAATATGGAAATCATTTTTATTTAAATTTATGCTATTAATTTATAGCATGAACTCATGCCTGCCATCAGATGTAGCATGCTACTGGGAAACAGTAATAGAAATTCAGGAAAGAGATAAAATTCAAGCAGTCATTAAATCATCTGTAATTTCAAAGTAGAGGAAATTTCACATCTGCTGAAGATGTCTTCTTGGAGGTAAAAAAAATGTGCATATGTACTGATCACTAGTATATTATTTTAACATTACCTTGATAATTAAGCACAGATTAGGGCTGAAAATGCATAGCATCTCAGAGCCCAGAGGAGCCATCTAATTCAGACACCTTGGTTTGCAAACGAAAATTCTCACCTTGGGAACTTCTAACTGTCCCAGATGAATAGGCTCCAACTGGTAAAGCATAGTAACTTAAAATTTCATTTACCTGAAAATTCTTCGCTGCTGGGTTTCCTAAAGGGTCCCACAAGTAGTTTCCCCCTACATGATATATCAGACTGGATCTGTATATTTCGGGTCAACAGTCCAACCTCAGCAGCCAAAGGAACATATTGGCCATCCTCCATGACATGGACACTTCCTGGGAAGGAAAAAAAATGTTAAAAACCTATTTTAGAAACCACCATCTGGGGACCCAGTGAACTTGATAAATGAAAACACTCCTTCCCTTTGGAAGTCCTACCAACATTAAAGTCTGCTTTTCCTCAGGCATTCTCCACAAATGTCAGCTGAAAAATGAAAAGCCCGTTCACTTGTCTGTCTTTGGGATCAGAGTCAGAGTGTGTGAGCAAGAATTCATTTCTTCACAATAACAGTGGGTCCTGGGACAGGTCACTGGTGCAGGAAGTCAGGGGAGACCTGGCCAATTAGCAAGTCCCCAATCTTTTTACTTAAATATATCAGTGTGAAGCTTCAGAGCTTGGTTCTTCATTGTCCACACACCTCTTTCAAGGGGATGAGGAATCCCAGATCAGCTAGGGTGGTGGCAGTGCTAAGGCAGCAATGTATAAGAGGAAAAGGACAAAGAGAGAAGCAGTGCCAAGCAGCATTAGCAGCAGCATCCTCTCGTGGTGGGTCTTAAACTCAGTACTTCTGAACAAGCTACCTCAGCAGTGAGAACTGAAGTGGCCCGCTATTTTGTGTCCCTGTCCTCTGTCTGCATTTTGCCTGGATCTTACAGGCAAGGATTGCTAAAAATTTCTCTTTTCTTGGCCATATTTTTAAAAATCAGATTATCCTTGGAGTTATGATTTAGAAATAGGTTTGGACCTCTGCTGTTGAAAACACATATTCTCTTACCCCTTTATTTCCATGTTTTACTACTTATTAGCTATATTTCCTGGATCAGATTTAGACTGAACTAGGAGCTTATAATTATTTGTGATTTACCTGCAATACATTTTTAACTGTGTGTAGTGTAAAAAAAATTCTTTACATTTTTTTTAAACAAAAAGGGATTTGACATTTCTTTTCGGAGTGGTAGTTGCCAGTACATAAAATGTACTTCATGTCAGGAGGAGCACACACCTAAGCATGAAAAATGAAGTCATTATTTACATTATTTACAGTAACTACTACATTCTAAGTAGTTGTTGGATTCACTGTGCTAGGAAATGAACTAGAAATTTAGTGTCCATGAGTTTTATTCTGTCTTAGCCATGCAACTACTCAGTGATGTTGAACAAGATTCCCAACCCTCCTGCTTTGAGACTTCCCATTATAAATAAAGAGGAAAAAATTCCCTCACCTGCAAGTATTGTTTAAAAATTAGGCAAAAAAATTAATGAAGGAATGGAGATAAAGCCTCCTAGGATGAGTCTAGGGCAGCAGTAAGGTATCATCCATCCCCTCTGAATGGCTCTCAGATCCAAGGTCCCTCAGCAGGTTGCTGACCTCATTCTTCCTGGTTCATTCACTTCCCGTAACCAACAAACGAAAGCCTTACCTATGTGCCGGTGTTTGAGACGTTCCTGGATCCTAATGTGGTGGCCTGTGACTTCTTTCACAGTGAGGATTTCCGCTTCGTGGGGTTCATAAGACGAGGAGCTAAGGACGATTTTGTCATGAGGTTGCCAATCCACTACATCCTTTACTATAATTCTGTAACAGCATAAAGATGGTATCAAGTATACTGATAGTACAACACAGATCACCTACTAACTACATAGACAGGAACTGACATCCACTGTGGCAAACAAGTCCCACTAGGGGATTGAAATAGGCATCACAAAGAAAAAGAGCTTTTGAGAAAAGTTTAATCCTAATGGAGTCCATTTCTGGTTCAGAAGTATATATATTACAGCGATAGCAACAGTATTCCATGGCCATGAAGTACAAGGAAAAGAAATAAGAAAAAGTAAAAGGTCCAGGGTCCAGGGTTTAGGACACACCTTATAGTCATGATTTCCTAGAACAGCAATCTTTCTCCTTGATTAGGAAACAGCTTGAATAATAAACATATTTTAGAAGGGATCTTCTCTCAAACTTTCTGAAGACCTATCATGCCATTTTGAACCACTTATCATCATGGTTTAAGGCTCATTCCTTTAGGATCAGCCAGACCCTGAAGATCAAATTATAGATCCAGTTGTGAATCTAGAGCTGCTATCTACTAGCCTTGTGACCTAGAGAAGTCACTTAACTACTCTGAGCTTCATATCCTCATCTGAAAAGTGACAATATTTAAACCTTCCCTCTCATCTCCCAGTGTTATCATGGGGACTAAAGGATACCTATTCTTTGAGTGTGCTATGTTCCAAGCCTTATGCTTTCATTATGTTTTCAAACAATGAAGGTTTTGTTGGTTGTTTTTTTTTTTTTTTTTAAACTCACATTTAACAAAATTTCTGTTCTGTCTTTCACCGTCACCTAGCTTTCCCTAGTGAAAATGACTGCTTTACTCTCCATTCAGAGCTCTGGTGGTGCTCTGTTAAAGAGCTTGGTTGTTAATCAAAAGGTTGGTGGTTCGAACCCACCAACCGTGGGAGAAAGATGCAGTAGTCTGCTTCCATAAAGATTTACAGCCTTGGAAACCCTATAGGGTTGCTATGAATCAGAATCAACTTGAAAGCAGTGGGTTTGGTTTTTATTCTCCACTTACTGTCATTGACCACTTCCATGGTATAAGTTTGTTTTAATTACCTGCCTCTTTAACTAATGCTCAAATTTTAGCAAGCTTTGACAGTAGATTGTCCTCTACCAGTAAATGTTTATCCAGGCAACAGGGTCCATGTGACTACCATTCAATTGTACAGCATATATTGATTGAGGAATGGGCATGCACGAGGCACTACAGTAGGTGCTAGAAGCAAACTGGCAAATAAAGTATATGCCATTTGCATTTTAAAAATGACAACTTAGATTCTGGCTAGTAGACATCCTTACACATTTTCACAGATGTTTAGCATAAAGTATTAAAAATGAATAAAGAAACAAATAAAGGGGGTCATTCATGGGCCAGTGGTATGAATCAAATGTGATTAATTCAAACCTGAGGCTAAAAAAACAGAGAGAGAGCCAAAGAGAGAGGAAGACAACTGTAAGATGATGCAATTTTAATGGAAGAATTTAGTCTTAGCTCTGTTCCTGATTTGCTATGACATTTTAGGAAACTCATGGTTACAGAATATTGAAGCAACTCCTAGCTTTCAAGAGGAGGAAACTAAGATTGAAAGAGATTAAGTAACAAAACTCAAGATTCGATAACTGATTGGTGCCAGACGTTGAAGTGGAACAAAGGAAGACTCCGGATCAAGTTCAGCGCTCTTTTCACTAATCAACATCACCTCACCTGTCTGATTCTTCCTTTTTCACCTGCTAACTGGTAATAATAAGCTATACTTATCGATTTCATAATGATGTCGTGATAATTGATGAAATTATAAAAAGTCTATAATCCATATAACTGAATACTATGTAAAACCAAAAAAAAAAACAAACCCATTGCCATCAAGTGGATTCTGACCCATAGTGACCCTGTAGGACAGAGTAGAACTGCCCCATAGGGTTTCCAAGGGGCAGCTGGTGGATTCAAACTTCCAACCTTTCGGTTAGCAGCCATAGCACTTAATCACTGTGTCACCAGGACTCTGAATACTGTGCAGCCATTAAAAAGCATATTGTAGCAAAACACTGACTTATTAGAAAAACTGTTCATGATGTACAGTGAAACCTGTGAGAGCCGGAACTTGAGGGGACTGCCTTGTTTTTTGGGGTCTTGAGAGTTTTCCGCCTTTGCTGGAAAAGTCTTACTACTTTTCTATCACTCTTGATTAGTGAAAAATATTTCAGTTTTCCTTCTCTGACAGGTTTCTGCCTTCCACAGATTCTAGCTTTCACAGGTTTTACTGTATTATTAAAGAAATAAGGTTATAAAAAATATGTCCCTTTTTTAAAAATAAAAATAATGTATGCACAGAAAGCAGACGATAAGAAAGATGCATGTTAAAATATTAGCCCACCTATGCAGGATGGGTCTCTTGGTGATTTTCACTTAAATCTAAATTTTATAAACTTAATATAAATAGCATATATAGAAAAAAAATACTCTTTTGAAAAGAAAATAAGTCTATGGGTATAAAGTTACACCAAAGTCAATTAGCAGTATAATTTAAGCCAATCCTTTCCTTTATAGTCCACATACCTAGATAATCTCTGTGTTATTTATATTGTTTAATAAAGCTCTTCAGACAATAGATCATCATAATGTTCTGATAAATTCCTTGATGAGATTGAAAATCATCCCTGACAATACCCTTATATAAGCCCTTTCCCCCAGCCAGATAAATTGGCTTACTCTCCCAAGAAACAGCTATGTGTTTCTCATCTGTCATTTTAAAATATCATTGCTCTTACTCTGCTCTTCAATTCACTCATTCTTAAAAACAGACGTGAGTTCCACTGCCTTCCAGAAGTCTTCCTACAGGAGTCTCTTCTCCACTAAAAGCTCATTCCCCTTTCTGTACCACCATAATTTGACACAACAGATACTACTGCCTTGTGACCAACAATGTACTCTTCCCTTCTGTGGTTATTCAGCTTTGATATTGTTTGTAAGTATTTAATGAAAACAGGTCTACCTTGTTAGGTAAACCTCATAGCACCTAGCAAGATAGACCTGTTTTCATTAAAGGTTCTAGACAAAGAGAAAAAGGGATCACTAAAGTATTAATCCAAGCTTTATATTAAAAAAATGAAATGGACTTTCCAATCTTTTCCATTAAGACTTCCAAACCTACAAATTCATAAAAATTTATCTTTCTTCCATACACCTGAAGCTGTGGGATTGTATGCCTCATAAGGACCATATGCAGATGTCAAGAGAGTGTGGCTCCTTCCACTTCTATGTCCATGTAGCAACATTGGTAGCTTCAGAGAAAATTTGTGGGCCCATGGTCAACAGCCTAGTTGGTTCTTCTATTCAAGTATCAGTTTTCCTTAAATCCCAATATCCACTATTCCTAGCCCCAGTCTTCTACCACTATGGTTACTCTTCAGCCATTTCAAGAAATCCTAGGTTTAATGACTGCCTGAATCCAAGATGTATCCCCTGCCTCTGATTAATACTAATGAGAGTCCTATAGGCTACAGGGAAGAGGACAGCAAAACATATCTAAATCAATAAATAAACAAAATTTAAAAAACTGTTAACAGCATCCAAAAACCAAACCAAATCCATTGCCATCTAGTAAATTCCAACTCATAGTGACCCTATAGGATACAGCAGAACTGCCCCATGGGGTTCCCACGGTGTGGCTGGTGGATTCGAACTGCCACATTTGGTTAGCAGCCGAGCTTTTAACCACTCTACCACCAGGGCTCCGTTGGCAGCATAACTGTACCTAAATGGAAACCATATGAGAATATGGAAGAAATTAACAAACAATCACTGTGGAATTCTCCTTAAAGATAAATTTTTAAAAATAAACAACATTATCAGCACAGCTTCCTTTATTTTGGCATTAATAATTTAACTAATTTAAGGACAACATAATACTTATTGGTCAAAAGAACATAATTACAAAGATCAAAATAGAATATATGCTTCCAAATTTGATTTAAAAGTTTTTATAACCAGGTATGAGACACTCATATATAAATACCTACAATTTAAATGAATTTGTTAACTACATTCTGGGTTGGTCTTAGTGATAACAGCTGTATTTCACCACAGGCTCAGAGTTGACAGACCCCAAAATTTTTTCTGTCCAGGAACAGGAATGGCCCAGACTTTTGAACTCTCTAGTAACACTGAGGATTTTTAAAAATTATTATTCCAGTTTAAAATTTTTGCCAGTGTCATTCAAATGCAATAAGGATGCTCAGACTGCATAGGACTATTTAGGTATTGAAGAAATCAAATCCTATAATAATGCTGCTGATAACAATAATAGCTATAAAAAAAAGAAAGAAAAAAAAACCAAATGTGTTGTCATCAAGTCGATTCTGACTCACAGAGACCCTATAGGGTGGATTTGAACTGCCGACCTTTTGGTTAGCAGCTGAGTTCTTAACCACCACACTATGAGGGCTTCAATAATAGCTACTAAAAATAAAAATAAAAAACCTGTTGCCATCGAGTGAATTCTGACTCATAGTGACCCTATAGGACAGAGTAGAACTGCCCCTTAGGGTTTCCAAGGAGCAGCTGATGGATTCAAACTGCTGAACTTTTGGTTAGCAGCCAAATGCTTAACCACGTCACCATGAGTTCTCCAAATAACAGCTATAAACAACCAAAAAACTAAACCCGTTGCCATCAAGTCAATTCCAACTCATAGTGAATATTAATTCCTTGTCTACCTGACCATCCTTCTCCCTCATCCCAGAAAATTATCACATCTCTTTTGAGAATTGCTCTCATCCAACATACTAGGTGATCCTAGTGAGAGCCACAGATTATAGTCCCACAGCCCTTCACCAAAACTTAGACATAGGAGCCAACTTCTGTTGGATCAAAATCCTTCTGCAGTACTTTTGAGCTGAAACTAAGGGAAAAGAGTAATTTCCTCTCTGTTGGAGAAGCTAGGAAGAGCTCAAAAACTCTGGGCTTGACTTCCAGACAACACGGCACTATAGACAGAAGTACCGCGCCATCCCTTCACAGCAAAGATCTGAAAAACTAAGTCAAACAGAGACAAACATCAATCCTGAAACCCTAAGCATCAAATGAAGAGCTAGCAACAAGGAACGAGAGAGGTAAATCTGTAAATGACAACAACATCAGAACAATAAAAGAGGGAATAAATGGTGTAGGTATAGAAACTTCTAATGGAGAGGAAGGCAAGGCAATACCAAGTAACAATAGACTGAGTCAAACCTAGGAAGATAAGGGTAAATTTCAAGGTAACCACAAAGAAAGTTAACAAACATACTCAGCAAAATAA
>NW_004444151.1:2378573-2381567 GCF_000243295.1 Trichechus manatus latirostris
AAAGGAATTCAGCACAGGAGAGTAAGAGGAACAAAGAAAATGTCAGCACCAAAAACAAAAAAAAAATCACTACAAAATGACAGCAATAAACTCACACCTATCAATAATTACACTGAATGTAAATGGCCTAAATGCACCCATAAAGGGACAGAAAGTGACAGAATGGATAAAAAAAACAGGATCCATCAATATGCTGTCTACAAGAGACACACCTTAGAAAAAAAACAAATTTATTAAAAATCAAAGGATGGAAAAAAATATATCAAGCAAACAGAGCAGGAGTGGCAATACTAATCTCAGATAAAATAGACTGTAAAACAAAATCCACCATAAAAGACGAAGAAGGGCACTATATAATGATTAAGGAGACGATACATCATGAAGACATAGCCATAATAAACATCTACATACCCAATGACAGGGCTCCAAAATACATAAAACAAACTCTAAAAGCATTGAAAAGAGAAACAGACAGTTCTACAATAATAGTAGGAGACTTCAACACACCAATCTTGATAAAGGACAGAACATCTAGAAAGAAACTCAACAAAGATACAGAAGACCTCAAGGGCACAATCAACCAACTTGACCTCATAGACATATATAGAACATTCCACCCAACAGCTGCAAAGTACACATTCTTTTACAATGTACATGGAACATTCTCCAGAATAGACCTCTTAGGCCGCAGAGCAACCCTCAACAAGATCCAAAACGTTGAGAAAATACAAAGTATCTTCTCTGACCAAAACTCCATCAAGGTAGAAATTAATAACAGGAAGAGCAAGGAAAAAAAATCAATTACATGGAAACTGAATAACACCCTGCTTAAAAACCACTGGTTAAGAGAAGAAATCAGAGATGGAATCAAAAAACTCCTAGAATCAAACGAGAATGAAAACACATCATACAAAAACCTTTGGGACACAGCAAAGGCAGTTCTCAGAGGACAATTTATAGTAATAGATGCGCACATCAAAAAAGAAGAAAGGGACAAAATCAAAACATTAGTTACACAACTCGAACAAACAGAAAGAGAATAGCAAAAAAAAAAAAAGCCCACAGCCACCAGAAGAAAGGAAATAATCAAAATCAGAGAAGAAATAAATGAAATAGAGAATAGAAAAACAATAGAAAGAATCAACAAAACCAAACGTTGGTTCTTTGAAAGGATCAACAAAATCGACAAACCACTGGCCAGACTGACAAAAGAAAAACAGGACAGGCTGCAAATAACCCAAATAAGAAATGAAATGGGGGACATTACAACAGACCCAACTGAAATAAAAAGGATCAGAACAGAGTATTATGAAAACCTATACTCCAACAAATTTGAAAACCTAGAGGAAATGGATAAATCTCTAGAAACATACTACCTACACAAACTAACACAAAGTGATGTTGAGAGATTGAAAAGGTAATAAAAAAAACTCCCAACAAAAAAAGCCCTGGCCCAGATGGCTTCACTGGAGAATTCTACCAAACATTCAGAGAAGAGCTTATACCAGTACTACTCAAACTATTTCAGAACATTTAAAAGGAAATAACACTTCCAAGTTCATCCTATGAAGCCAACATAACCCTGATACCAAAACCAGGCAGGCAAAGACACCACAAAAAAAGAAAATTACAGACCTATATCTCTCATGAATATAGATACAAAAATTCTCAACAAAATTCTAGCCAATAGGATTCAGCATCATATCAAAAAAATAATACACCATGACCAAGTAAGATTCATACTAAGTATGCAAGGATGGCTCAACATTAGAAAATCAATCAACGTAATCCACCACATAAATAAAAGGAAACAAAAGAATCACATGATCATCTCAATTGATGCAGAAAAGGCATTTGACAAAGTCCAACACCCATTCCTGAAAAAACTCTCAGTAAAATAGGTACAGAAGGGAAATTTCTCAACATAATAAAGGGCATTATGCAAAACCAAGTGTCAACATCATTCTTAATGGAGAAAGGCTGAAAACTTTCCCCTTGAGAACAGGAACAAGACAAGGATGTTCTCTATCACCACTCCTATTTAAAATCAGGCTGGAAGTCCTGGCTAGAGCAATAAGGCAAGAAAAAGAAATAAAGGGCATCCAAACTGGTAATGAAGAAGTTAAACTGTCCCTGTTTGCGTATGATATGATACCACACAAAGAAAACCCTAAAGACTCCATAAGAAAACCACCTGAACTAATAGAAAGATTCAGCAGGGTAGCAGGATACAAGATAAACATACAAAAATCAGTTGGATTCCTATACACCTATAAAGAGGACAATGAAAAGGAAATCAGGAAAACAATACCATTGATAATAGCCCCTAAAAAATAAAATACTTAGGAATAAATCTAACCAGGGATGTAAAAGACCTATACAAAGAAAACTTCAAAACTCTACTGCAAGAAACCCGAAGAGATCTACATAAATGGAAAAATTTACCATGCTCGTGATAGGTAGACTCAACATTGTGAAAATGACAATTCTACCCAAAGCAATTTACAAATACAATGCAATCACGATCAATCCAAATACTAATAGCATTCTTTAAACAGATGAAAAACTAGTCATTAACTTTATATGGAAAGGGAAGAAGCCCCGGATAAGTAAAGCACTACTGAAGAAGAAGAAGAAAGTAAGAGGACTCACACTACCTGACCTCAGAACCTACTATACAGCTACAACAGTCAAAACAGCCTGGTACTGGTACAAGGACAGATACGTTGACCAATGGAACAGAATTGAGAACCCAGATGTAAATCCATCTACCTACAGTCACCTGATCTTCAACAAGGGCCCAAAGTCCATCAAATCGGGAAAAGACAGTCTTTTTAACAAATGGTGCTGGCAAAACTGGATGTCCATCTGCAAAAGAAATAAAACAGGACCCATACCTCACACCATATACAAAAACTAATTCAAAATGAATCAAAGACCTAAATATAAAGCCAAAAACTATAAAGTTCATAGAAGAAAAAATAGGATCAACAC
>NW_004444151.1:2381667-2425509 GCF_000243295.1 Trichechus manatus latirostris
GTCTAATCTCTAAAATCTACAAGAAAATCCAACACATCTATAACAAAAAGACAAATAATCCAATTTAAAAATGGGCAAAGGAAATGAACAGACATTTCACCAAAGAAGACATTCAAGCAGCCAAAAGACACATGAGGAAATGCTCACGATCACCAACCATTAGAGAAATGCAAATTAAAACCACAATGAGATACCATCTCACTACAGCATTACTGGCACAAATCAAAAAAGCTGGAAATAAATGTTGGAGAGGCTGCGGGGAGATCGGAACTCTTACGCACTGCCTGTGGGAATGCAAAATGATACAACCATTTTGGAAAATGATATGGCACTTCTTTAGAAAGCTAGAAAAAGAAATACCATATGATCCAGCAATCCCACTCCTAGGAAAATATCCTAGAGAAATAAGAGCCATCACTCGAATAGACATATGCACACCCCATGTTCATTGCAGCATTGTTCACAATAGCAAGAAGATGGAATAAACCTAGATGCCCATCAACAGATGAATGATAAACAAACTATGGTACATACACACAATGGAGTATTATGCAACAATAAAGAACAATGATGAATCTGTGAAGCATCTCATAACATGGATGAAACTAGGGGATATCATGCTGAGTGAAATAAGTCAATCATGAAAGGACAAATACTGTATGAGACCACTACTGTAAAAACTCATGAAAAAGTTTACACACAAAAAGAAACAATCTTGTTTGGTTACAAGGGATGTGAGGGATGGGGGTAATACTAAATAGACAATACATAAGTGGTAACTTTGGTGAAGTATAAGACAGTACACAATACTGGGGAAGCCAGCACTACTTGTACAAAGAAAGGTCACGGAAACTCCATATACACATCCAAACTCCCAGAGGGACCGAATTGCTAGACGAAGGGCTGTGGGGACCACGGTCTCGGGGAACATCTAGATCAATGGGCATAACACAGTTTATAAAGAAAATGTTCTACATTCTACCTTGGTGAGTAGCATCTGGGGTCTTAAAAGGCTGTGAGCAAGCATCTAAGATAGTCCACTGGTCTCACTCCTTTGGGAGCAAGGGAAAATGAAGAAAACAAGATACAACGGAAAGATTAGTCCAAGGACTAATGGATCACAACTACCACGTCCTCCAGTAGACTGAGTCCAGTACAGCTAGATGGTGCCCAGCTACCACCACTGACTGCTCTGACAGGGGTCACATTACAGGGTCCTGGACAGAGCTGGAGACAAATGTAGAATAAAATTCTAACTCACAAAAAAAGACCAGACTTACTGGCCTGACAGAGACTGGAGAAACCCCAAGACTATGGCCCCCGGACACCCTTTTAGCTCAGTAATGAAGTCACTCCCGAGGTTCACCGTTCAGCCAAAGATTAGACAGCCCCATGAAACAAAATGAGATTAATGGGGCACAACAGTCCAGGGACAAGGACTAGAGGTCAGGAGAGGACAGAGGAAATTTGGTAATAGGGAACCCAAGGTTGAGAACAGACAGTGTTGATATGTCATGGGGTTGTTAACCATTGTCATAAAACAGTATTTGTATTAACTGTTTAATGAGAAACTACATGTTCTGTAAACCTTCATCTAAAATACAACTTAAAAAAAAAAAAAAAACTGTGGGCTCACTTGCAACCTACAGAGTCGAAAAAGCCATTATTCAGTAGAACCAAATGAGGTTGAAATATAGAAATATGGGAGCTAGACAGAGGGAGACAGAAGCGGGACTTGGTGCAGTCCCTCAAATGGATTAGGGAGGGTTACTGTTACTTTCAACCAAAAACTTTCTGATTAACACAGTAACTACCACGTCTTGAGGTTTACTTTGTGCTGAAAATTGTGCTAAGCATTTTGCATACGTTAATTCATTTAGTCCTTGTTATGGATTGAATTGTGTCTCCCAAAAGGATATGTTGAAATCCTAACCCCTGGTACCTGTGAATGTGACCTTTGTTCAGAAAGAGGGCTTTTGAAGACATTATCAGTTAACATCAGGCCCTATGGAGTACGGTGGGTCCTAATCTAATCCGGGCAGTGTCCTTTTAAAAGAGGAGAGATAGACAGAGGAAGGATGGCCACATGAAGATGCATCTGTAAACCAAGGAATGCCTGGGGCATCCAGAAGCTGAGAGAGACAAGAACAGATCTTTACCTAGAGAATTCAGAGAGAGCATGGCCCTGCCCACACGTTGATTTGGACTTTAGTCTCCAGAACTGTGAGAAAATAAATTCCTGTTCTTATAAGCCACCTTATTTATAACATTTTTTGTTACAGCAGCCCTCACAAATGAATACTGTCCTTACAACTACTCTATTAGCTACATATTATTATCTTCATACAATAGAAAAAGATACTGAGGCTCAGAGAGGATAATTTACCTGAAGTTATAGGTTTAGCTAATTGCAGAACCAGAATTATTTTAGTTGGCCTGCTTTCAAAGCTCAAGCTCTTTTTCATTACAGAATACTATCTCCAAACTACCATTCTAACTCATATACTTCTTCCCAGCATGGAGAGAGTAGCCAATATGAGATTAAAACTGGCAGTTCATCGGGCCAGAAGAAATCATCTGTTTCTGGAGGCTACGTGATCTTGAGCTCCTGCCAGTAAATAGACAAGACCACTAACTCTATATTCTAATATATAAACTAAAGTGTTTTTAAAATAATGAGATTCAAGTAATAAGCAAAATAAAATATAGTAATTTCTGAAATTAAGATACAAGATTCTCATTTATTAGACAATATGCCAGTGAACCAAGATGTTCAATAAATTCTGATTTGCAGAAAAGAAACATCAGTTCAACGTTGACATTATTGTTTTTGTGTGCTGTTGAGTTGAATGGAAGCCTAATTTATATCCTACTATCTAGAGGACCCCTGGTGGCACAGTCATTAAGCGCTCCGCTGGTAACCACAAGGTCGGCAAGTTCCAACCCGCCAGGTGCTCCACGGGAGAAAGATGTGGCAGTCAGCTTCCATAAAGATTACAGCCTTGGAAACTCTAGGGGGCAGTTCTACTCTGCCCTTTAGGGTTGCTATGAGTCCCTGTTAGTCGGGTTTTTATGTACTAGATGCTAAGTGAGATACCAAATCAATAAAAGATATTTCCCCTACCTTATGGAAGCTACTTGGAGGAACAGAACATAGACACCTTAAGCAGCTTAGTATCACTCACCAGGGACGCACATTGTTATTAAATTTATGAATCATAAAAGCATATGTTTTAGCGATTCAGATGGTGGTAAAATTAGTGTTTGCTGGAGGGGACAGTGAAAGCCTTGTGGGAAATGTAATGGAATCTTTAAGGGTAAGCAGGAAATGTAAAGGGCAAGAGAGATGCAAGTGGCGTTTTCAACCACCTTATTTCATTTATCAAGTTATTTAGGGAGCCAGCTTAAAAGTTGTAATAGAGAGCCATGTGTCAAGTGCTGAGAGAAGGAACATTGCAGAAGTGACAGGAGCAAGAAATACAAAGTATATCCAAAGAATATTGTCAGAAATTGGATAAAGGAGATAACAGAATAGATAGAATTAACAATGATTTCAAATTAAAGATCTAGGTCTCGGTCAAAGTTATTTTCTTAAAATAACAGAATAAATTAATCCACCACTTGAGCAGCACAAAGGACAAGAGGACAAAGAGACTGGATAGTGCTTTATACAGTGTCTTTCTTTAAAAAGTAAACAAGATAAGAAATAAGAAACAATCAGAACCTTCAAGGAAGGTTCCCCATAGATCATCTCTTCTCCCAGTCGTCCCCCATTCCAGTAAACGGTACCACCCCTCACCTAGTTTCTCAGCTCAAAAATTTTAGAGTGACGTTTGACTCTGGTCTTTTTCTTTCACCCAATATTCAATCCATCAGTAGATCATGTTCCCTCTGTCTTCAATATGTCTTTAATCACGTCTTTCCTCCTCTATCACTGCCACCCTAATCTAAGCCATTATCTTATCTCACCTAAAATATTCTCATGACTTCTTAACAATTAGTCCCTCTACTTTTACTCTTGTACCCCACCCCCATCCCCAACAGTTAATTCTCCACACAGCAGAAATCAGATAAAAGCAGAAATCAAACCATGCCACTGCCCTTTTAAAATCTGCCGTGGTTAGGAGAAATCTAAAGCTTTTATCATGGGGTTGACTGATAAAACAAACAAAAGAAATCAAACCCATTGCTGTCCAGTCGATTCTGATTCATAGCGACCCTACAGGACAGAGCAGAACTGCCATAGGGTTTCCAAGGAGAAGCTGGTAGATTCAAACTGCTGATCTTTTGGTTAGCAGCCATAATTTCAAAGAATTCATGGTTACCCTTAAAAGGCTCACAAGTAAAACATATATCTAACACTTAAAACGAGTAAAAAAACAAATTCTTTGTGTCTAAGTATAACTTGTCTTGACATAAGTGCAATCCAAAATAGCCAACATTTTTATTTAACAGTATCCTTAAAAGTCAACTGGTGCAAACAGTAATAAAGAATACTCCAATGTACGGATAAATGTATATTACAACATAGAACAAAAGAAAATAAATTTTTCCTCAAAATACCTTGCTAAGCTTACTTTGCTTGGCATTAGGTTGGCAGTCAGAATTGAGAGTAAGCTTATGAAGTTAACATGAAACTTGTCCTCTGAAGGTTTTACTCTAATATTCTTTATAAAATTAAATCATATTATACACAAATGAATTCAATTCTCTAATTCTGCTGGTGAAAATTTATAAAGGGGTCCAAGTAAAATCTGCTGACTTCATAATATATGACAAAGTGTTAAACTGACTTTCAACATAAGGAAGATTGTAGAGTAGGGTTTAAAGAAATAGTTTGTATAAGGTCTGCAGTTTAGTTTATAATACTGTACTGTCATGGATTGAATTGTGTCCCCCAAAAAATGTGTGTAGCAACTTGGCTAGGTCATGATTCCCAGTATTGTATGACTGTGTTATCTGATGTGATTTCCTTATGTGTTGTAAACTCTATCACTATGATGAGATTATATGTGATCTCCTCATGTGTTGTAAATTCTATCACTGTGATGAGGTTATACTGATGAGGTTGACAAGATTACCGTCTTAATGCAATCTCTTTTGAGATATAAAAGACAGAAGCGAGCAGAGACACACAGGAACCTCATACCACCAAGAAAGCAGTGCTGGGAGCAGAGCGCGTCCTTTGGACCTGAGGTCCCAGATTAAAGGAAGACTGATGACATAGACTTTCCTCCAGAGCTGACAGAGAGAAAGCCTTCTCCTGGAGCTGATGCCCTGATTTTGGACTTGTAGCCTACTGGACTGTGACAGAATAAACTTCTCTTTGCTAAAATCATCCACTTGTGGTATTCCTGTTACAGCAGCACTAGATGACTAAGACATGTACCAATATCAGTCTTGGTTTTAATTATATTCTGTAGTTATGTAAGATGTCACCAGGAAAAGCTGAATGAAGTGTACATGGAAATTCTATTTTTGCAACTTCTTTTAAGTCTTAAATTGTTTCAAAATTTTAAAAAAGGAGTTTTGGGTTTGTTCTTAAAGTTTTTTTTTTAATTGTTCTTTAGATGAAGGTTTATAGAACAAATAGTTTCCCATTAAACAGTACACATATTGTTTTAAGACAATGGTTAACAACCCCATGACATGCCAACACTGTCCCTTCTCAACCTTGGGTTCCCTATTACCAGCTTTCCTGTCCCCTCCTGCCTTCTAGTCCTTGTTCCTGGACTGTTGTGCCCCATTAGTCTCATTTTGTTTTATGGGGCTGTCTAATCTTCGGCTGAACGGTGAACCTCAGGAGTGTCTTCCTTACTGAGTTACAAGGGTGTCCGGGGACCATAGTCTCAGGGTTTTTCCAGTCTCTTTGTCAGGCCAGTAAGTCTGGTCTTTTGTTGTGAGTTAGAATTTTGTTCTACATTTTTCTCCCACTCTGTCCAGGATCCTCTGTTGTGATCCTGGTCAGAGCAGTCAGTGGTGGTAACCGGGCACCATCTAGTTGTACTGGACTCAGTCTGGTGGAGGCCGTGGTAGTTGTGGTCCATTAGTCCTTTGGACTAATCTTTCCCTTGTATCTTGTTCTCTTCATTCTCCCTTGCTCCCAAAGGGGTGAGACCAGTGGAGTATCTTAGATGGCTGCTCACAGGCTTTTAAGAACCCAGAGTCTACTCACCAAGGTAGAATGTAGAACATTTCCTTTATAAACCGTGTTATGCCAACTGAGCTGGATGTTCCCCGAGATTATGGTCTCCACAGCCCTCTGCCCAGCAATTTGGTCCCTCAGGGAGTTTGGATGTGTCTATGGAGCTTCCATGACCTTTCCTTGTACAAGTTGTGCTGGCTTCCCCAGTATTGTGTACTGTCTTACCCTTCACCAAAGTTACCACTGACCTATTGTCTATTTAGTATTTCCTCCCATCCTTCCCATCCCTTGCAACCAAAAAAGATTGTTTCTTTTTGTGTAAACTTTTTCATGAGTTTTTACAGTCGTGGTCTCATACAATATTTCTCCTAAAAAAAGAAGTTTTTTAAAAAAGAAAGAAACGGTTTGCAGATATCCATAAAATGAACATAATATGCTAATTATGCATCATCCATATAGACTTATTAAAGTACTCCTTCTCAAGACTGATGTTAAGAAATTTTGTTTTTTAATATTTGTAATATATAGAACACAAGCAATGAGATCAGACAAACTAGGGTAAAAATCTAGCCTCAGGAACTTCTAGTTTTATGAACTTAGGATACTTAACTTGTCTAGCCTCAGTTTCCATACCTGTAAAATGCAGATAATAATGCCTAATTTATTGCATTGAAGATTTAAATGAGATAATGTATGTAAAATGTTTATTAGACATAGAGTAAGCCCACATGACAAGAACTCAGTAAATGGTAGCTAGTTAATTACTATGGATACTTCTAATTAATAAAATTGAGTTTCTTTCAAAATAGCCTGTAGCGTAGACTCTGAATGAGGTTTTTAACACATTCTTATAGGAAAAATCTATTCATATGGCTCCTGCCAATCTCCAACTTACTAACCTTACAACTACAATTAAAGTTTCTTATTGATCACTGTTAAAAATGCCTGCTTCACCAATCCTTTTGGGTGTCACAAAGGCACCTCAAACTCCACATAACCAAATCTGAATTCATAATCTTTTCCCCAAAACTTGGTTATCCTCTAGTGAAGGGCACTGCCATCCATCTATGCAAACCAGAAACCAAAAAGCAGTGTTAACACTGCCCTCTCCCTCACTGCTCGTATTCAATCCACCTTGTACGTTTTATCGCCTGTCTCTAAATGTGCTCAGTTCTCTCCATTTCCATTGCTGCTCCTGACTACAAGTTGTTTGGACTGCTAACTGATGTCCCTGATCTACTTTTGCCCTCTCTCCAGTTGTTCACTGTGTAGATGCGGTGATGTTTTCAGAAATACAAACATGATTACAAGTGCTACCTCCCACCCATTGTTGCTGCTGTTGTTAGTTGCTGTTGAGTTGGCTCAGACTCCCACCTATACTACACCCTTTAACACACTGCAAGAACTTCAGGGTAAAAACAAAAATTTTTGCTATTACCAATGAATATGAGCCTGACCCTTAGCACAGCAAGTACTAGTCAGACCTGGTGCACAGCGAGTACTTGCAACCCTCCTCATGTTAGTCCCGTGCTCTCTGCTTCAGCCATGTGGCTTTCTTTATCCCTCACGTTCTCCATTCTCCCTCCCACTACAAAATCACCTCTCTGGAAACTGCTTCTCAATCTGTGCTGACTCTTCCTCTGTCATCTTCTAAAAAGTTTCCACATAACTCGTATCTCATTCCCAGACTCCAGTCTTCTCCCCTACCCATATCCTCTCCATCAGCAACATCATTCTATTTCCAAGACGACCCCCTATCATTTTTCCCCTGAGCCTTAAGTTATTTCTCTAATTGCCTTCTTGATATCTCCACTTGATGTCTACTGGCCATCTCCAGTTTAGCATATCCCAAGCAGGATTCCTTGCCATCCTCCACCCTGACAAACCTGTTCTGCTTCATGTATCCCCATCTTAGTGCATGTTTCCACCATTCACTAGGTTGCTCAATCAAAAGTACTCTTTCCTTATCTCAGCATTCAATTCATCAGCATGTCCAGTCAATTCCATCTTTCAAACACATCTGAAATTCATCTCTCCTTTCCATCTCCACTGCTTCCTCCATAGTCCTAGCTACCATGATTTCTGGCATGAACTGGCTCCTTCTGATACCCCAGCTTCCCTCACAATCCATCATCTACAGAGCAGACAGGGTGGTTTTTTTTTAAACATACATTGGATTCCTTCACTCTCCTACTTAAAATTCTTGAGTGGTTTTCCCTTGGACCTCTCATGGACTGAACAAGGCCCTATATAACTTGGCACCAGTCATGAAATACAACTCTCCTTGTGCTCACTCTGCTCCAGCTACAGTGACATCCTTCCTGTCCTCACCACAGACCACCTTGGGGAAGATGCTGGATATCCTTTCCTGGGGCACTCTTGCCCGTTCTCATCATACAGCTGGCTCCTTCTCATCCTTCAGATGTTGGCTCAAATTTCCCTTCTTCCAAGAGGCCTTCACTGTCCATTCAATCTGAAAGCTTGCACCTCACATCCTCCACTTATTTTCCATTTTATCACCCAGATTATTTTATAATCTGCAACTGTGTTGTTTTTGTTTCAGTATTTACTTGTTTATTGTCTATCTCTCCCCACTAAGATGTAAGCTCTCAGAAGACAGGAATCTCATCTAATTTGCCTCTATATCTCTACTGCTTAGAAGCAAACCTGGTGCACAGCAAGTACTAGTCAAATATCTGTTGAATGATTGAATGGTGTTTGCTCTGGCTACAGCACTCTTTCAACATAGCCCTACTTTGCTTAATCAACACCCACTCATCTTCCTTTCAACCCTATGAAATCACTCTCTAGAGAGGTCTTCTCTGCCCTCCCTGACTGCCTCAAACTCCCGTATTCATATGTCTTTGGAATCTTAGCTACCTCTCCTTCATAGCATTTATCACATGTGCGATTTTATATCTATTTTATCTTTATTTGATTAATGTCTGAGGGCAGGGCCATGTGCAGTTTGACTCTTCCTTGTATCTCCAGATCATAACTCCGTGTTTGACACAGGATAAGCACTCACAAAATTTTATTGAATAAATAAATAATTTAAAATAACCACAAAAGTAATAACTACTCTCTGAAGAAATTTTGTACATAGAGAAAAGCATACCAAAGAAGTAGTTACCTATCATCTCACTACCAGGGGCAATTGCTGTGTGATATCAACTTGATGGCAACTAGTTTTGGTTTTTTATGCCTTTCCAGACATTTACCTATTCACATATATGCATACAAAAGTATTTTTATTGATTTTATTTACAAAACTAGGGTGATAGTATTAATTCGCACCTGAATGTCCACATCTCCTCCTCTTTTTCATCGTCTCTAATTTGAAGTTCAAAAATGATATTTCATTGCTGTTTCAATTAATGTTTACTTTGATTCTAGAAAGGATGGATATTTTTTCCATATGTTTCTTAGTCGAACATATGTTTCTTTTGTGTCTCATGTATTCATACCATTAGCAATTATTCTTCTGGTGTGTTCATAATTTTTTTTTTTTATTCCTAAGAGTTCTTTACATATAAAATGTTAGTCTTCCATCTGTAATATTGTTACAGAAACTTTCCATTTTATAATTTTCATTTACATTTAGCTATTGACATGGAGAAATTTTGAGTTTTTTTTTTTGTGTGTGTTCTCAAATCTCTTAGTTCTTGTCTTTATGGTTTTTGCCTTTCTCGTTATGATCAGAAAGATCTTCCCTAGTTTAAGATTACATAATATTTACTTAAATTTTCTTTAAGTTATTTTATGGTTTTAATTTTTTACATTCTTTTTTTAATCCATCTGTAATTTATTTTTGAGTAAAACATAGAGTGAGAATCTAATTTTATATTTCCAATTATTCTAGCACAGATTAATACCACATGCCTGAGTCTGTTTCTATGCTTTCTCTTCTGATGATGATAAAAAAAAAATCCATTGCCATCAAGTTGATTCTGACTCATAGCGACCCTATAGGACAGAGTAGAACTGTGCCATAGGGTTTCCAAGGCTGTACATCTTTACCTAAGCAGACTGCCACATCCTTCTCCTACAGAACCACTGGTGGGTTTGAACCACTGACCTTTTGGTTAACAGCTGAGTGCTTAACCACTGTGCCACGAGGGATCCTTAGCTTTCTTATAGTCTTAATTTAATAAGTGTTTAGCCCAAGAATGTATGTTGAATCTATAAATGACTTTTTGTTTTCTGCCCAGATAATCATGTTTTAAAACTTTATGTCTAGTGTTAAGATAAATTATATTAATGGATTACTTCATTATGAACCATCCTTGTTTACTTGAATTGTAAATCGTGACTTTTTTTTTCTTCTAATGCATTATTGCGTTTCATTTGTTGCTGTTTTATTTAGGGCTTTTTATATTATATTTACAATTGGATGTTGTCTTAGTTTGCTTTTTTTTTTTTTTTTTAGTTGTTTTTAGCAACTGTTTTAAAAATTAGTTTTATGCTTACTTCCTAAAATTAATAGAGAAGCTTGACATATTTTCCTATGCTATGGGATACATTATATAACACTGGAAGTGTCTGATTTGAATGACTGAAAGAACTTGATATAAATTTGAGCCAAATATATTCTTGGGAGTAAACCTTTGATAACTTCATGTTTTTCACTATTATTGATTCTTTCAGTATTACTCTACTTTAGATAATTATGATAATTTATATTCCTATAAATAATTCATTTTTCTCAAAAGTTTCTAAATGACAACGTAAAACCCCCAAAAACCAAACAAACAAACCCGTTGCCTTCGAGTTAACTCTGATTCATAGCAACCCTGTAGGACAGAGTAGAACTGCCCCATACGGTTTCCAAAGAGCGGCTGGTGGATTCAAACTGCCAACCTCTTAACCACTAAGCTACTAGGGCTCCTAATGACAACATATAGATATACACATTTTTATACTACAATTTTAATCTCTTCTGTACTTAATTTGAATTCTTAGTTCTGATTTTATATACTGTTTTCTTTGTATGATTAAAGTAGTTAAATATTAAGCCACTATCCCTTTAAAACAAATTCAAGTCTATTTCCTACTTTCTAATTCACTAATGTCTGCCTTCATCCTGCACTGACTGATTCGATTAGGTTTACTGATTATTTTGCATCTGGTTTCTCATATTGACAGCTTAGTGTCTTTATTTCTGTAATTTCTTATTCAACAATGAAAGCATTTAATATGATGGCACGTTTGGCCACAACTCATGTATAGTGCTCTTATCGTTGTTACTTCTCATGTATTCTGTAGATAAAGTTTTGAATTTCTTTTCGATGTAAAAGTTATTTAGGAGGAGTTTTCTTTTTATCTTGTAAGAGATTAAGATTTTTGGTTTATATGTTGTTTTAATCTTTATGCTTATTATATTGTGATTGTATCCTATATCATTTCTTTTTATTAAAATTTATTAAAATAATTAAATTTAATTAAATAGTAATTTAGTAAAAGAATTATCATATTTATTAAATACAATAATTAAACTAAATATAATTCATAATAATTTTATTATATATAATTTCCATTTATACACACACATACTGTAAATAGTCCATTGGCAGTGAAAATGTGTATAATCTCTGGTTCTGAGGTAAAGAGTTTGATAGCTATATAAATTAAATTGACTTTATTATTTATAGTTTTGATGTTTTCTATAGCTTTTTAAACCTAATTAAACAGTTAAGAATTGAAAGTTGTTCTTGTTGTTAGATGCCGTTGAGTCAGTTCTAACTCATAGTGACCCTAGGTACAACAGAACAAAACACTACCTGGTCCTGCGCCATCCTCTCAATCATTGCTATGTTTGAGCCCATTGTTGTAGCCACTGTGTCAATCCATCTTGCTGAGGGTCTTCCTCTTTTTTGCTGACCTTCTACTTTATCAGGCATGATGTCTTTCTCCAGGGATTGGTCCCTCCTGATAACATGCCCAAAGTACGTGAGACCAAGTCTCACCATCCTGGCGTCTAAGGAGCCCTCTGGCTGTACTTCTTCCAAGACAGATTTGTTCATTCTTCTGGCAGTCCATGGTATATTCAATAAGCAACATCATATAAACAATGAACCAATAAGCAATGTCATGATAAAGGGAGAAAATACTGAAGTTGTCAAGGATTTCATGTTATTTGGATCCACAATCAACACCCATGGAAGCAGCGGTCAAGAAATCAAACAACATATTGCATTGGGAAAATCTGCTGCAAAAGACCTCTTTAAAGTGTTCTAAAGCAAAGATGTCACCCTGTGGACTAAGGTGCGCCTGACCCAAGCCACAGTATTTTCAATTGCCTCATATGCATGTGAAAGCTGAACAATGAATAAGGAAGACCGAAGAAGAACTAATGTATTTGAATCATGGTGTTGGCGAAGAATGTTGAATATTCCCTGGACTGCCAGAAGAACTGAAACAGGTAAGTAAAAGTCTTTCATTACTATTTGTTTCTGTCAATTCTCGTCATATTTCTGAGAGATTTTGCTTTATATATTTCTATATTATGTTAGCTGATATAGAAGTTTCCTGACTGTTAAAGTTTCTCTGGAGAATGAAGTCTTTATTAATCTAAAATGTATTTATTTGACCAATTTTATACCTTTATTTTGATTTTTACTTTTTTGTTAATAATTTTGAGGCTTCTGCTTCCATTTAAATGATTCACTTTTATCCAATATTAAACTTTCAACTTTTTCTGAATTGGTTTTAAGTTTACCTCTGGTAAAAAAAATATATATATATGACTACATTTTAATTTTCAACCTCTTTTTTCAATACAGGATCATTTCAGTAAGTATATTTTGTTTCTATAATTGGTGGATTTATTCTTATTTCTGTTATCTTTTATAGGCTTTTGTTTTTGTTCTCTTACTATTTCATTTTCTTTTCTTTTCCTATTTTACTAGTTATTTTATAATTTCTTTCATTCCTTTTTCCTTGGTGATTTGGAAGGCATACATTCTATTTTCCTGCCGTTCCTAGGTGGCGCAAATAGTTAAGCATTCAACTACTAGCTGAAAGGTTGGCGGTTCAAATCCAGCCAGAGGCCTGGGAAATCTGCTTCAGAAAGGCCACAGCCTTGAAAACACTGGAGCAGGTGTACTCTGCACATATGGGGTCGTCATGACTCAGAATCTACTCGATGGCAAATAAAAGCTATTTTAAAAAATATATATTCTATTTTAAATTCTGGTAGGGAATAAATTGATTCATATTTACTTCCTATAGCTGAAAGTCCCACAGGAATTTATGTCCCATTTTCAGTTTCTTATCACTATAGTCCCAGATTTTAAACCTACATTTTGTATCTGAGAATTATTAACTTTTCAGATTTTATGTACTTTATTTTTCAAAAGAAAATTACTAGAATTTGTCTTGTTTAATACCCATATTTACAGCATGTTATATTTAAATTATTTCAATGCTCACCATCAGTCCTTTATGCTATTCTTATTCTTGAATTTTAAATTCAGGTTAATGTCTTGATTAGAATTATTACATTTTTCGACTTCTTTCAAAGCAAAGAATATGTTTTTTTTTTTTTGCTTTCACATGTTAATGGTTCTTAGCAGAGTATCTAATTCTTCAGTCATAATCCTTTTTTCTTAAATGTTTGTAGATGTAGCACTACAATCTTCCTACAGTTAGTGCTGCAGAGGAGAATTCTAAAGTTAGCAAGCTTTACTTTCCCCTCTGTTTTTCTTTTTTTTCTTTTACTATGAGGATATGTAACAATTATTATTCTTAACACCGATCTGTTCAAGCTAAATTTAACTACTCTCAGCTTTGCTATGCGTATTTTCAGTTATAGTTTTTTATTATTTTTTTTGTTGTAGTTATTCTAGTCTCTTACTAAAGAAGAATAATTTCCTACGTGTGACTTTCCATTTCCTGTTGTCTGTTTCTAATACCTTCTCTTTCATCATGTTTTTCGCTCAGTTTTTGTCTTCCACGTTCAGGTAGTGCTCTAGTTTATTCTTCGTATTAGCTATTCAATTTGATGTAGTAGTGATTCTGTCCTTTACTGCCTCTGACGCATTATTAAATTCTGTTATTGCATCTTAAATTCCATAAGTTTCCTCATATGCTTCATCTCACTACCATTTTACTTCTGTCTCTCCCTAAACCAGCTACCTTTTCACCTCCGACTATTGTGTTTTCACGCCATCTTTTATCTCTTGCCTCATAGAATCTAGATGTTTTGGGATTTTATGAACAGTAAACAAGTATCATCTTAAGTATACTCCTGGAATAAACTATGTTCCTCCCCTGTCTTTACTTGCTATGTTCTCCTTCTATTACAACATAGAGATTACTTTTGTCCCTTTAGTCCCTTATTTTTCTATTTATTCATCCTGAATTATGATTCTTAATCAATTATGATTCTTAATTTAATTTCATGTTGTAACCAAACCTCAAGCAGAAGCAAAATAAAATGAAAAAAACAAATACATTCCTAACTTACTCTTATTTCCTACCTCTCATTTCCTGAAGCAATGTCAGCTCCAAGATGTGTCCAGGGTTTCTTAGGATAAGCACCGTGAAGCTGAACTTTTCCATAAACCCCTGAAAATAGAAGGCACAACATATGAGTAGGAAAATCTTTCAGACGGATTAAGGGACACACAAGTAAAATGCATTCCTGAGGTTAATGTGCAAAATATATGTTGTAGAAACTATATATGAATGTGTCCACTTTATCAGAAAATGAAAAAGTGCTCTATTTTACATCAGGTCAAATCTATCTCAGATGGCTGTGAAACTGAGGGTCTATAGAGAAATGAATGCTATACCACATCATACTCATTTAAAAGCTGAGAAATAGACCACTCTAATGGCTAACTGGGAGTTCCTGGGTAGTGTAAACCATTAATGTGCTCTGCTGCTAACTGAAAGGTTAGAGGTTCAAATCCACCCAAAGGAGCCTAAGAAGAAAGGCCTGGTGATCTACTTCCAAAAAATCAGACACTGAAAACCCTGTGGAGCACAGTTCTACTCTGACACACAGGGGGTCACCATGAGTTGGAACTGATTTGATGGCAACTGGTATTTTTATTTATAGTTGATAGCATAGACTTTTACTCCAGACTTTGGTGTCTGACCAGTCTGGATACAAATCCGAGATCTGGATATATAGATACAGAACTTGGAGATATATATGTATATATAAAGTTGTGAGTTCTTCTGCATACTGTTCATCCTCTCTGAGCCTTAATTTTTGACATTTGTAAAACAGACACTGCTCATAGGGGAGCTGGTAAATGAAATAATAAATGTAGATTACCTAGAAGATGAGTGCCTGGCATTTAGTAGATGCTCTATGAATCAGAAGCACACACATACACACACACACACACACACACACACACACACATACACATTTATTTCATTTTTAATACATATTATAGTATATTCTTACCAATTGTTCCTGCGTCAATATGAATTCCATTGAAACGGTCACAAAAAACTCCCTCTGAAGCCCGAAGCACAATCAGAAGCTTTTGTTCTTTTTTTAATGGATTATCTAAAGCACCTGTTTGCAAAGGAAAGTACATCATTCAAAGTAATTTGAAATTAAAAGAAATAGAGAGGGAAAATTGTGATGTAATTTCAGGAATGCCAAAGTGGATAATATAAAATAGACATGGACAAGAGTCAATAGTCATACAGATGAAATAAGAGAAAAAAATGAGATACATTAAACTTCTCTGTGGGAGATTGAATTCCTGTTCAGCAGTATTCATTCTTCTTTTTTATTAGGGCAGAGTATACTGTCCTGAGCTACCAATATTTAGCCTAGTCATGTAACTTGCTTTGGCCAATGGAATTTGGAGAGAAGTGGCAGTATGCCATTAGCTCTGAGCTGAAGCTTTAAGAGGCTTAGCAAGTTTCTACCAGACTTCTTTCAGTGTGCTTTTCCACGGACAAACACATTCTCTAAATAGCCTCTAGTCCTTGAATGAGGAGACATATGAAGCAGACCTTAATAGACCTGGGGCCTAGTCCAGCTGAGACTAACGTAAATATTTGTCGTAAGCCACTGAAATTTGGGGATTCTTTGTTACTCACCATCATTATAGCAAAACCTGACTGATATACTGTCTATGGCTAGATTCTCAAATTGCTTTACATGCATTTTAGCATTTAATCCTTATAACAAACCTAAGGAAGTACTATTTTTATCTCAATTTTAAATGTTCATAAGGAAGTTTAAAGGTTAAAAGACTTATCCAAATTTTTCCAGCTAGTAAGAGTCTGGATTTGAACAAAGTTCTGTTTATGCTAAGTGTTTTGTTAAACAAGTAATAGATTATTTTCTAAGCCTAAATTCTTTTAGTGGTGTAAGGACAAACCCATTAACAGTATGCCCTGGTTGCACAGTGGTTAAGCACTCAGCTGCTAACAGAAAGGTCAGCAGTTCGAACCCACCAGCCACTCCGTGGGAGAAAGATGTGACAATGTGACAATCTGCTTCCGTAAAGATTACAGCCTTGGAAACCTTAGGGGGCAGTTCTACTCTGTCCTATAGGGTTGCTATGAGTCAGAATTGATTTGAGGGCACACAATAACAACAACAACTCAGACAGCAGTTAGTAATTAAACTCTGATTTTATACCACTGATGTAAACAGTGCAGTTTGGTCACTTTCATAGTCTGACAATTGTTTGGGGAATTTGCTGAAATAGTGAGTATGGACCTAGAGAAGGTTATTTTCATTGGAAAATATATCTGAGAGTAAGGAAGGTAATAAATGAGATCAATTTTTCAAAAAGTAACTAGTGAGAAGGTAATCCTCAAACTACATATACTGCTTCAGACAGGTTCACAAAAACCACCTTATATCAACGCAACATTTTTAAGTTAGAAATTCCTTTTAAAATACAGGCATTCCCTGGGTTATGAACGAGATCTGTTTCTGTCTTTAAGTGGAATTTGTAGGTAAGTTGGAACAGGTACATACAGTACTTATTTAGTGTGAGTTAATCAAATGTCTGTCTTAGTATATAGTATATATTTTATAGTGGCTAAGAGCTTGTCTGTTAACCAAAAGGTCAGTAGTTCGAATCCACCAGTCGCTCCTTAGAAACTCCATAGGGCAGTTCTACTCTGTCCTATAGGGTCCCTAAGAGTCGAATCCACTCGACGGCAACAGGTTGTTTTTTTTTTTGATGCATATGAAACACTTAAGAAACACTTCTAAACCAAGTAATGTTTTCGTGAGTGTCACAAAGTAAAGTGTGCATTCATTATTACAAACCACTGTATTTAACTCAAATTTTTAATATAATATGTTTTATGGCAGTCTGTTCTTAAGTACAAGTTGCCCATAATAAGTAGGATATTCTTAAGCTAGGGACTTACTGTAATAGGCTTTATGAGTTTATTGTTACAAGTTGTCCAAAAGTTGGTCATTCGTAACCTGGGGGCTGCCTATAACCAAAAATGAGGTTGCCAAATACAGTAAAGATTACGGCCTAGGAAACCCTACGGGGCAGGTCTACTCTGTAATATAGGGTCTCTATGAGTCAGAATAGACTCGACGGCACACAACAAAACCCCCAGTTGGCATGTGATATATACCTGGATAGCCAAAAGGCTAATTGCAAGCTTATGACCTACTACATATCTATCTTTACAGTCCAGCCTTCACATGCATTACTCTAGTAGGGACTGTTGAAAGCTGGACCCAGAGAAGTACGCAAATCTGCCTAAGGTCATACAGTAAGTCAATGAATGAGCAAGGACTAGAACACACAGCCTGTGCTTTTCCGGTGAGGAGCTGAATGTACTGCCGTCACTCTGTGTAGGTAATGCCAGTCCCCAACTGAGCCCCTAATGTAACGTCTCAGCCAAAATAAGGATGTGCTAGAGCAGAAAGAAGGGAAGCAGGGGAAGAGGAGAATGTTAAAGCAAATGTGTGTGGTGTAGCTCTTATCTTGCAGTTATAAGTCTGTCCAGTAAGCTGTTCTCCAACTGTGATTTCATTTATTTCACGGAGGGTAGTTTAGAGTCTTGCGGGGAAAAAATGGCCTAGCACTAAACAGATAGTAGAGAGAAAAAAGTAGGACAGTTTTTGCCCTAGAGACATGTATGTAGAATCCCACAAAAAGAGTTCAGTGTTCCTCTCAAAGCAGAGATTAAATCAATTATGCAACCCAAAACTACAGCACATGTGGAGCTTTTGCAGAAAGCCTGGGCAAAATTAGTCAGCCTACCATGATCTTTTGGTATGTGCGATGACCAGAGTTTGGATTCTTTTTTTGCAACTTGGGGGAAGGGAAAGATGGAGGAGAGGGACTGAGAAGAAGGAAGAGAATAGCATCCCGAGAGAAGGAAATATATGCTGTTGTAACATTAAAATGTAGTGCTTCTTGAATTTGTAAAAGCTGGTAAAGAGAAAGCCTAAATGCTGGACTCCTCGTTCTAACAATCAAAGAACTATGAGGTGCTCTCCAAAATGGGCTTTGTCCCAGAATTAGAGCAGCCACCTCCGAGAGAAGTCTCAGGATAATACAGTTCGTCTTTGGTTTTCCTCTTTCAAGCTGCTCCAAACTGTTGTTGTTGTTGCTGTGTGCCATTGGGTCAATTCTGACTCACAGCGAGTCCACGTGACGAAGTAGAACGCCCCATGGGGTTTCCTAGGCTGTAATGTTTATGGGAGCAGATTACCAGATTTTTCTCCCACAGAGGGGTTGGTGGTTCAAATCCAACCTTCAGTTAGCAGCTGAGCGTTTAACCATCGCTCCAAACAGTAGCAAGAGGCATTTTAAACCTGGAGTAATTTAGATAATTATAATGAGAGGAAATAATTGTTACTGCACTGCAAAGTCAGGCCAGGTGTTTTCATTACATGACCTTATTTAATTCTTACAAGACTATGATGGATATTTTAGAGGTTCTCATAAGGAAACTGAGGCAAAGAGAGGTTAAGGCATATATCGAAGATTACACAGTAGTAAGTGGTGAGGTTGAGCCTTAGGTTTAACAAGTACCATCCTAGAGCACAGAGACATGGAGGCATAAGAAGGGGAAGTTGATATTACTTAGCATAATGATGGGCAATGGAGGGGAAACAGAATATGTTCCAGATGCTAAAATCACCTGGGGAGATGGAAGAAAATAAGTTCTGGTATATGAAAGATAGCTGTTACAATGATTCGGAGAATATGGTACAAATGGATTCCATGAACTTCAAAAGATAAAAAAAGGAGGAAAGACCCTTTGATTATTTTCTTAACTGAATCTCTTTGATTGAATCAAGTATAAACCTAGGTTTACACTCAAGCCCATTCTATCAACATGACTCCCAACACCTTGTAACTAAGCCAACCCAAACTGAATTACTATTCCCTCCACTCTCTCTCCTCTGTGCAGTGAAACTCCCCACCCTTTTATATTCTTCACCTTCATCCTCCTTAATTCCTAACCAACTCACTAGTCTTGGTTCCACTGCAATTTACTTCTAAAAGCCTTCTATGATCTTGAATGAAGTGCTCCCTTTTGTGTATAAAATGTCTGTGCCCCTTGCTACATAAATCCACTTCAAGGAGCTTATCCTAAGGAAATAATACATAATATGGGCAAAGATTAATGCCCAAAGTTGTTCAGTGCAGTGTTATTTATTTATAATAGCAAACATTTGAAAACACTTTGAAATAGAAAACAACTGGAAACAAATTTGTCCATTTAGAACTCCTTTTTCTCTCCCTGGGTGGCACAAATGGTTACGTGCTGGACTACTAACCAAACGGTCAGCAGTTCAAACCCACTCAGAGGCACCTCCAAAGATAGGCCCGGCGATCAGCTTTCAAAAGGTCACAGCCTTGAAAACCCTATGGAGAAGTTCTATTCTGCACACATGGGGTCGCCATGTGGCAACTAACGTCTCCCTCTCCAATCTCCTTGACATGCTCAAGACATAAGCCACACAAGCCCTAAGCATGCCATCCTTGCCTCTGCTCTCTCTGCCTGGAACACCTTCACTCCCCTTATGTTCATGGTTAACTCTTGCTTATTTTTTAAACCCAGCTGAGGTGCCACCTGTTCTGGAAGTCCTTTTTTGTTAGTTAAGCCTGGATTCGGTGGTCCCCTACATACTATCACAGCATACAATGCTTCACCTCGTTACTTCTAACCTGTACCCCCATTGGCTATTATCTGACTGCCTCCTGCTCTAGACCAAGAGCTAACTGAGAGAAGGGATTGTGTATTGCCAGAAGAGTTCATCTGAAATATTGCATTACAGAAATGGTGCAGTAGGTAATTTTAACCAACCTTCCTACAGAAAACAATTAGATATATAAAGGAGAACCACATAATAATAAGACCCACTTCCCCAGTAAGTTTTAACAATTTTAAACATGTATGCACCTAGTACCATAGCTTCAAAATATATAAAGCAAAAATTGGCAGAACAACAAAGGTGTGTGTGTATATATATATATATATATATATATATATATATCTGTAATAAAAATTCAACACAACTGCTCATAGAACAAACAAAAAACAATAGTAAAGATATGGCAGGTTTGAATAATACAATTAGCAAACCTGACATAAAAGGCAAATAGGCATAGATGGAAAACTAGAACCACAAATAAAGAATACTCTTTTCAAGCACACACAAGGCATTTACAAAAATTGATGCCATGCTGGCCATGAAGCAGGGTTAACAAATGGAAAAGGACTAGACTCTTATGTTCTCTCACCACAGTTCAATCCAAATGTACACTGCATAATACAAAATGTTCATACTTATTTTATTAAATTAAAATAAAGATTTTCAGATAATCAAAAAGTATCATTTCCACATGTTATATGTGTGGGTGCATTATTTACATGGGCACGTCATTTACAGAAAAATACGGTAGTGTTTAATTCCCAGTGTACATTTGATTTATCTACAATGGACAGAATATTAAAATAAGTATCAAAATATAGGCTATTCACTCACATTCTTGCAAAATACATTTTTTATAAAAATCTTTTAAATTCTATACCTAAGGTTAAGCAATTGACTTCATTTCTCTAAGTCTCAGTCTCTCCATCTGTAACTTTCTACTTGGAAATACTTTTAGGCTCACATTGTTGTTGTTAGCTGCCATCTAGTCCACCCCTGACTCACGGCAACCCAACACACAGCTGAATGAAACGCTGCCTGGTCCTGCACTATCCTCATGATCAGTTGCAGATTAGACCATTGTGATCCATAAGGTTTTCATTGGTTGATTTTCAGAAATAGATCAGCAGGCCTTTCTTCCTAGCCTGTCTTAGCCTGGAAGCTCCACTGAAACCTGTTCAGCATCATAGCAAAATGCAAGCCTCCATTGACAGAGAGGTGGTGGCTGCACATGACATGTCGTGGTTGGGAATCAAACTCACGACACCCACTGAAACACCACTGCTCCCTCTTAGACTTACACAGTAGTAGTGGCAAAAATAGTACAGAGTTCCCCAGTATTCCTCCCCCAGCTTCTCCCAATGATAATGTCTTACATAACCATTCCCATTTATTTTTATTCCTTCTTTGTGTGCAACACATTTCCCACAGTATCTCTTTCATTGTGTATCTTCTCACTTTCCCTTTTAATATATCTCCTTCTGCAACCCGAATTTTCCCCTTCTCCCTCTCTTTCTCTCTCTCTTTCTTTTCCCAGTTCTTTTACTATCTCTATTTTGTCTTTCGCTATTCTGCTATCTCTATTTTTTCCTTAACTGGATATAATATAGTTTCTTTATTCATTTAATATTTAAATGTTTCGTATATTCAGTTCTCAAAATAAAAAGTGACAGAGCTGAAGGTTTAATATTTGTCGTTTTAGTTCTTGTTGCTTTGGGCAATTGATGTTTTCTCTACTGGACATGTTGGGTTTCTTCTCTCTCTAGGATGTGTAAGTGCAGATAAGGATGATCAAGATTATTAACATTAGAAGGTTTAGCTAAAATATCAGATTATTTGTTGGTGTGTTTATTTCATGAATGTGGATTGATTGAAGCTCCTCTTATGAAACTTTAACCTCAGGGACTTTTCCCAGTTCCTCATTTAATAAACTATTCACTCCCTGAAAAGTAAGCTACATTTTTGTTTGGGCATGAAAATGACTAGCCAGTCATAACATACTGTAGTATTATCCTTTCAATCGATAACAAATGTTTGTTAAGCCTCTAAAATATACAAAGTACTCTGCTGGGCTGTGAATAAAAGATGAAAAAGATCCTCGAAATCCCTGCCTCCTCAGAGTTTACAAACTAATTGAAGAAACAACAGGGTTAGTGGCTCCAGGATAACTATTCACTCAAGGCTAAGAAAGAAGAGTCCTGAATGGGGTCCATTGTGTTGACACCACTGCAGCATTGTACAGATCACCCCATGATCTGCAGCCTGAAAATAGTCTGCATTTAGCTCCCATTAACTTCCAAATCTCCTAGTTGTTGTAATCTATTATTTGGCAGAAGAGAGATGCTTTCTTGGGGCATGTGAAGGCCATGAGAATGTGCCTTGCATACCTCCTGCTGCAGGGAACCTCATGGCCAGGGCCCCAGTTGCTGTGCCTTGACCTCCCACATGCTACTACCCTACTTGTTGCCATTGAGTCAGCTCTGACCCATGGAGATTCCATGTGTGTCAGAGTAGAACTGCACTCCTTTGTCTTTTCAGTGGCTGATTTCTTGGAAGTAGATCTCCAGGTCTTTCTTCCAAGGTGATATTTTGGTTATCAGCTGAGCACATTAACCATTTGCCCCACCCTCAGACTCCTGCTACTAGCAAGAGGACACCAAGTCAAGCTTGCTCCTGGGCAATAGGACTCCTAGCTTTCCTGAACCTCCCTTAGATTAAAGGGCAGTCTAGATGTTTCCACCCGACCTTCTCACTCCCTTTTACTAGGGTCATACTTGCATTGTGTTCTGCTGGCTCTCCTAGCCTTACCCAGCTCCCTCCCTATTTCCTTTCACACTGGCTTTTCCCCTAATAAAATTCTTGCTTCCTCTAATAATATCACTTCTTGGCATCTGCTTCTCAGAGGAACCAGAATAACCCAGGGCACTTGGATCTCTCGAGAAGAAAAGTGCTAGTTGAGAAGAAGTGAAGTGTAGCGGTAAAGAGTAAGAACTGCAGAGGCAGAAAAACGTGTTTGTGGCTCTGTCTTCTGCTATGATCGGTTGTGTCATCTTGCACAAGTACGCTTACCTCTCTCTGGGCCCATTTCTTCAAGCATAAAATGGAGATAACAGTAAAGGTCACTGCACTGGAGTACTGTGATGGCTGCATTTGCTGATGCATGAAAACTGCTTAGCACATGGCAAATGCTCAATAAAGGGTGAACAGCATTATGTCCATTTAAATTTGACTGTTATTAGTTGAGATCATTGTATGGATAATGACAAATAAAAGTTACTGACCTTCTAGTTAGGGTGAACAGCATGTTAATTTAAACTCTATTACTATTAGTTGAGGTCATTGTATGGATGAGGACAAATAAAAGTTAATAACCTACTTGTCCTTTCTTTTCAAGAACTACCCACTATAGATAAATGTTACAGGTTTTAAAATATGAAATAATCAAATTTAGCAACGTTATAACCACAATTTTTTGGATTCTGTATCTTTAAATGTAGACTAAATGCCTTAAAATACTTCCTTTCTCAATACTTTACCTTTTAATTGAATATACTATTAAATAGGCAGTGTGGTGCTATGAAAAGAGCACAGTTTTGGGGCCAAAGAGTTTCTGGCTTTAAAAAAAAAAAAAAAAGATAAAATGACAAATTACTTGGAGGAAATTTTACTAGGTTTTTTCCACCCTCCGAATAGAGAATTTATCAAGGAATTTTTGGAGTGCCTACAATGTGCACGTAGGTGTAAGAGATTCAAAAGAAGCAGAAAAAAATTCAGGTACTTTAAAGAAGTTGACAACTTAGTTGGGAAAACAAAACATACAGTCAAGAAGCTGGTTATAAAAACTGGTTAAATACCACAAAAGTGTTTTTGATCAATATTTCCCAGCTGCTGTCTGTGGGCCAATTAGACAAGTGTTTATCTCTTCACACCCACTCCTTTTCCTGACCACATCCCCACCCCATTCATTCTCCTTCATTCATGCAACACATATTTACTGAGTGTTTCCCATGTGTTGGGTCTATGTTAGAGGATGGAGAAATAGCACTAAATAAGGCAGATTCAATGCCTACCTTTATTTGGCATCTAGTCTGTTGAGAAAGACACATAGTTCATTACAGATAATTTAAATAGATTATCAGTGGTATAATTTGGACTGGAAAATATGAATACATATCATTATAGTTCAGTAGAAGCTCAGAGCTGCCTCAATCATTTGTGGAAAACACAGGGAGAAATGGATTAGTTAATTTAAACTACTTCTGAGGAGGGCAAGGTTAAGAGCTGGGCATTATGCATTTCTGAGGTACCCACCTACCATGGAGAAACACACAAGATATTCACCTTTTTATTGTTATGACAGGCACAAAACCTTACTGGAAATTGCAGAGCCTCTGAAACCTTCTACTCATTTCATATGTTTCCACGTTTAAATATCAGTCAAATGTCAGGGGGGAAATGTAGTTTTTTGGGGGGATGGAAGGATTATTAGAGAAAAATAAAGCAGTTTAGTGTGGAGGGGAGAGGTAAATTAAAAACAAAAAAGCAGCACTACAGACAGGAAACCCTAGTGGCGCAGTGGTTAAAGCTGTGGCTGCTAACCACTAGGTTGGCCGTTCAAATCCCCCAGGTGCTCCCTGGAAACCCTATGGGGCAGTTCTATTCTGTCCTCATACCAACTATGAGTCGGAACAGGAATGGGACTCCATAGCAGTGGGTTTTTTTTTTTTTTTTTTGGTTTATAGACAGGAATAACAAAAGCAACCATCAAAAAGTCTCAGATTATATACAGGAGGCTATGTTACAGAATCAATGCAAAGTCAGAACACTGAGTCATGTATATTCCAGCCTCTCTTATATGTATGCTTCCAAGATGTGATTGTCCATCTGTCTTAGTCAGGATTCTCTAGAGAAATAGAACCTAGTGGCACAGTGGTTCAGTGCTCAGCTGCTAACCAGAGGTCAGTGGTTCAAACCCACCAGCCACTCCCACGGGAGAAGGATGTCACAATCTGCCTTCGTAAAGATTCCAAAAAACCAAAACCAAACCCATTGCTGTTGAGTTGATTCCAACTCATAGCAACCTCAAAGGGTTTCCAAGGCTGTAAATCTTTACGGAAGCAGACTGCTGTGTCTTTTTCCCATAAAGATTACAGCCTTGGAAACCCTATGGGGCAGGTCTACTCTGGCCCATAGGGTCACTATGAGTCGGAACAGCAATGGATGTGGTGTGGTAGAGAGAGGATAACTTTATAGGGACGTTAGGAGTGTTAAAAGAGACAAAGTGTCTAAGACAGTGCCCAGCACATAATGAGTGTTGCCAATACTAGTATCACACACACACACACACACACACACACACACACACACAGAGAGAGAGAGAGAGAAAGAGAATGATCGATTTTAAGGAATTGACTCAAGAGATTGTTGGGGGCTGGCAAGAACAAAATTTGTAAGTCAGGTGACAGGCTAGAGATTCTTGCAGTGTTATGTCCCAAAAATCCATAGGTCAGGTGACAGACGGGAGGAGTGAAGAGTGAAAAAGTTCTGACAAAATGTCTATTTATAGCCTGGAGGCAGAATATACCCTAGGGAAAACTTTTTTTTTTTTTCTGTTCTTATGGTCTTCAATTGATTGAATAAGGCCCACCCACATTCCAGAGGATAATCTGCCTTACTTAAGGTCAACTGATTTAATCACATGTCACTATTTCATAATAGCATCCAGTGTTTGACCAAACAACTGGGCACCATAGCCCAGCCAAGTTGACAAGTAAAATTAACCATCACACTATCCTAGGGAGAGAGTAAAGAGGAATAGTGAAAGGTGCTACCCCTGAGTCAGATAGCCTGGGTTCAAATCCCAGACCTACAACTTTCTAGCCATGGTACCTTAAGCAAGTTACCAAGACCCCCTTCCCTTCAGTAAAAAAGGGAGGGTAACTTTATAGGGAAGTTGGGAGTATTAAAAAAGATAAAGTGCCTAAACTAGTGCCTGACACATATTGAGTGTCATCATTACTAATATCATCATCAGCTCAAATTTAGGAGACCTCAGAGGTTTGATAAGGAGCCCACCAGTCAAACATCATGAAAGTCAGAAATGGCGTCTATGTCAACGGTATGTGGAATGACAAGTGGAGCTCAGAGTAATCCCACGATTCAGTCACATAGTTGTTTATCACTCAGCTGAACAGCATTGTGGTGGTTTTGAGAATTACATAGCTTTTATTTTTGCAAACTATTGTTTAACTTGGAGCCCTGCTGGCCACAGTGACTGTGAGCTTGGCTGCTAACTAAAAGGTTAGCAGTTCAAACCCACCAGCCACTCCCTGGAAACCTTATGGGGCAGTTGTACTCTGTCCTACGGGGTCACTATGAGTCAGAATCAACTCAACGGCAGTGGGTTTAGTTTTTTTGTTTTATTGTTTAACTTATGCTCACAATGAACACATAATTTAAGACAGAAAGCAAAAAGAAGGATGGGATGAAACATATGTTAATGAAATGCATAAAAATTCCACACACTCATTCTTAAGATGACCCTCACCATATCTGCACAATGCATTGATAGGATCAGAGATTTTATACAGTATATCAAGGTGTTACTAGTACTTAAAAGAAAAAATCTACGTTAATGGAGAAATCATGAAGCCAACTGTGTATATTCAATTTGCTGAGTTTTTTTTTCCATTTATTAGGAATAAAGCCCTCTCATGCCCAAATTGTATTATTAATAGAGAAGTTTAGAAATAATATTTTAATTAAAAAAAATATATATATATATATGCAAAAAAGAAACTAGAGCCTTTAACCGCTTAATCTTAGTTTATCATTTAGAACACACACAAACATCACTTTAAAAAAAAAAAAAGTTTTCTAAAGCCCAAATTGTAAGAATTCTAATCACTTACTCATGAAAATCATTTTAATACTGTAACACATACAACACTGTGTGTATGTATAAAGTGTAAGTCTACACTTCAATTACACATTTAGTCATGACCAAACACAACAAAATGTCATACTTGAACATATTTGTTGTCAAATCATACTTTCTTCTACAAAATTAATTCAAAGTATATTAAACTACATGAGTCATTTGTTAAATAGAAAAAAGTCAAAATTTGTTCTTGTGTATTTATTAGTGATGTTATTAAAGACTGCACCAAATGAAAATTTAAATCTCTCATAAGAAGCTTATATATAATGAATCTCTTCTCTTAAAATGATTTTGTTTTTACATGTAAAAATAATGGCATTATTACTAAATGTCTAAGAAATTTTACATGATTGTGGTAGAGGTTCATGAGTAAAAAAATAAAGCTTGGAAAACACTGATTTAAAAAATATTAAAGTAAAGCTGATTTCTGTAAATGTGTTTTAAAAAAAGCCCGTTACCATCAAGTCGATTCCAACTCATAACAAGTCTATAGGACAGAGTAGAACAGCCCCATAGGGTTTCCAAGGAGTGGCTGGTAGATTTGAGCTGCCGACCTTTTGGTTAGCAGCCAAGCTCTTAACCACAGCTCCACCAGGGCTCCTTTGTAAATGTGTTTAGTAGAGCCTAACTGAGGTTCCAACAGGACAGAAGAACCATTTCATTGCATTAGTGTTTTGCTTAAAAACATATGGATTTGAAAATAATCTGATGCTTTACTACCAAAGAACTAATATCCATCAGAAAATAAACAGATCTTTCTATGTTTAACCTCATTTTGAAATATTATTTAACTGTGGGCTGCCAGCCTTATTAGGGACTCTTTGATCAGTAAAATAGAGTTTGGTGTTTCCTGGACCTGTAAAGGATAACGCTTTTAAGCTTTGCTCTTATAGTTAAGTAAATACAATGTTTAAAAGTCACATACCTTTGAAGTTATCTTTTTATTTTATCAGAACTAGTTTGACTAGAAAAGTGTCAGTGTAAACATAAATTAATTTGTTAACTGATGATTCACGTTAGCTAATTTGCAAAGCTTCATTTATTTTGTAGGTATCTATGTACACTTATATATACACATGAATGTTTGATTTTTTGTATTATTTTCTAATCATTGTTAAACTCGGAAAAGGACATTTTAGAAATATATATGGAAAGTATATGTATATATATACACACACACATACACACACACATATACACATATTCTACTTAAAATATTATTTCTAAACAAACATCACCACACAAGATTCTTTCTGGCTGCTCAGTGGGACTGAGTATTGGGTATTGTGGCTTTAGGCTGGAGGATATGTTTTAATCTACACTTTTCTCTGGTTTACCTCCTTCTTATTACTTAATCATCCAATGAGCCTTACAGAACTGTCAGTTTGGAAGGCAATAAACTGTGTATGGATTTTTCTTCTTCTTTAGGATTGAAAAAGTCCCAATCATGGAAGCAATGAAAGAAACATCCATACACCTAGTACTTCATTTTCTGACAATCAAAGTCATGTGCTAATGATGACCTTAGGCTCCTGGCTACAAATGTGAGACAGGCTGACAAATAACTATCACTGGCCCTGCAAAACAATAAGTGACAAGTTTTAGGATAAAAACCCAAGTTCTTAGTATAATTACTGAGCAACTAGGCAGTGCACCACGTGACCTGGTTGTGGCAGGCCAAACAAACACTAAACCGCTGAGTCCCCAGGGCTACCAATGTGTAGAGCATGTTGCTGCTTACTTTATGAAGCAAATAAGGTTAAGTTTTAAAGAAACAAATTTTTTATTACTGGTTATCTTTCTGAAATTTTCCTACAAACCATTGCAAGAGTACTTTTCATTTGCAATTTCAAATGTACAAGATTAAAACACAGTCTCCATTGAGTTGAACAACTGGGTCAATAACATATTAACATCACTGATACCTAAGATAACAAGGAACACATACCAAAGCATAGAACTGATGTCTTATTCAATAGGAGACACTGATGAAAGGAATGGGTTGAAACAGCCATTCCTGGCTAAGGAAATAAAAAAATTTCAAACAATAAATCAATATTTATTGAACAGGCTTTGAGGTAGGCATTTTTTAAATCAGTATTCCTGCCCTAAGACAGCTGTAAAAATTAAAAATATTTTGAATTTGTACAAGATTACCAACTTTTTCAATGTATTTTTACACTTATTTTGTTCCTTTTATAAAGAAAAAAAATAAACACATTGTGGTCATTTATACATAAACACTATAATTCCTTCCTCACAGATACAGACATTTAAGTATAAGGAGACTGAATATATTACAAGAAAAAGGCAATGAGCTGAAAGATAGACCTAGATATGCTCATTCATTTATGTATACACTAATCAGTCACACAAACATTATTAGAAGACTACTATGCACTAGGTATGACACAGAATGTTCTGAAGAAGCCTATCATTTAATGGACAGAAGACCTTCATGAAAACATACTGTTTAATAACAATAAAATGAATGAAATAGTGATGGCATTAATGAGTAAGATGAACCAGAAGGAAGGAAACACTGAAATCTACTGAACAGAGACAGAAAAGACTTCATACATAGTAAAGGCAGCACTAGGGCAAAGTCTTGAAAGATAAGTACTTAAGGTACCTAAGACATAAGTTCTAATCCAGGTCCTGATCTTTAGTAGCTATGAGATCTTGGAACAAATCAATAATCTTTCTGGATCTCAGTTTCCTCATCTATGCAATGAGACAGATGATTCAGACAATCTCTGAGGTGTGTGATATCGCAGTTATAAATCTACCACTGCGGAACTTGCCAGATATTGTATAAGGAGTTGCTGAACTAGAATATTCACGAATGTTCTAAACAAATTTCTGTCTAGTTAAAGTCATACTCGTGAGACTATCAAAAAGTAGCATTTGGCCTCATTTGTATTCTTTAATGATTTCGAAGGCAGCACCACATATCTCAAAATCCAGCCTATACCAAGAAATTTATGTCTGTTGTTGCGTGCCACCGAGCCTATTCTGACTCATACTGACCTTATAGGACAGAGTAGAACTGCCCCATAAGGTTTCCTAAGCTGTAATCTTTATGGGAACAGATCTCCAGGCCTTTCCTCCCATGAAACTTCTGGTGGGTTCAAACCGCTGACCTTTTGGTTAGTAGCGGAGTGTTTAACCAGTACACCACCAGGGCTCCTAACTCATGTCTACTATTTACTATTCCGCAGCTACAGTGGCTACCTTTCTGCCTTACGATTATACAAAGCACATTTCCACCTGCAGACTTTTGCAGTAGCTCTTTCCTCTGTCTGAAACCCTTTTGTCCAAATTTTTGCAGAGCTTGCTCCTTCTTATCTCTATGGTCTGAGGTCACAATGCCTCTTCAGAAAGACCTCTACTAACTGTCTAACGTATAGGTGCCAACACCCAACTTGAATCTCCTTTCATCTCATACACTTACTTGGTTTCCTTCAGAGCATGCCTTGTCATCTAAACTTATCCTCTCCATTTATTTTAGTATTCCATTGTCAGTTTCCCCTGACAAAAGAATGCAAGCTCTGTGAGAGCAGGGATCACTGCTGAATAATCAAGTACCAGAAGCAATGCCTGCATTGGCATTATATGAACGACAGAGAGAAGAAAAAGGAAGGAAGAAAAAGGGAGGGAGAAAGCGAGGGAAAGCAAATCTATGAATAAATAACCTAAAAAAAACCCATTGCTGTTGAGTCTATTCCAACACATAGCAAACCTATAAGACAGAGTAGAACTACCCCATAGGGTTTCCAAGGAGCGGTTGGTGGATTTGAACTGCTGACCTTTTTGGTTAGCACCTGAGCTCTTAATCACTGTGCCACCAGGGCTCCAATCTATGAATAAAACATTGGAAAACCACCATATCAGAGGAACATTTCTCTCCTCCGTATCTACTTATGGCTCCAGTTTACCATCTAAAAAAAGTTATTCACGAAAGTAATTCTATAAAGGGTCAACTTTGATGATAACATTACTGTTAATATTGACAAGTGTTCATTTTAAAACATGGGGCTGAATACCTTCAATGATACTTGAAACTATATTAAAGCAACAAAATTTAAGTTGTTAGACAAATGGTAGTAAGGTTTATTAAAAGTTACTGCCCCAGAAGCAGTAGGTGCTGCATTTTTTATTTGTGCCACATGTAAAGAAACATTCAGTGTTAAAATGATATTTAGCAGATATTAGTTAGGAAAAAAAAATTAGAATAAGGTGGCCAATTTTCTGTGTCTACTTTCTTTGGTATCTCTGCTATATAACACACTGCTTGATCACTTCCTCTTTCTTGAAAATACCCTCTTTGTTTCAAGATTTTTTTCATTAAATCTCATTTTCTATCTACCTGTATATTGTTTCTTTCAATTATCCTTCTTGAGCTCAGATTCCCCTACCACTCTAAAAGGCTGGTGACACCCAAAATTTCCACTTTGGTCATTTTTCTTCTCTATCCACAAACCCCCTTTGGGTAACTTTATTCACACCCTTGATTTCACATTTGAGCTGATAACCTCCAAACCTATATATTTAGCACAGACCTCTCTCCTGGGCTCCTTTCTCATAAATCCATATGCCTACTAACCAAAACCCATTGCTGTCGAGTCGATTCTGACTCATAGCAACCTTATAGGACAGAGTAGAACTGCCCCATAGGGTTTCCAAGAAGCAGCTGGTGGATTCAAACTGTCGACCTTTTGGCGGGCAGCTGAGCTCTTAACCACTGTGCCACCAGGGCTCCATATGCCTACTAGATATTACTAATTACACATTTCATTGAAATCTAAGCTTAAGATATATGAGTCTATGTATTTAACAAACCATTGTATAGAACTTACTGTGTGCCAGATACCACTCAAGTATTTTAACAAATATTACCTTATTTAATTTTCATAAAACTCTATATAATAGGTACAATTATTATTCCTATTTTAGCGATAAGGAATCTGAGACAGAGCTAGCTTATGTAACTTGCCCAAAGTCACTCAACTAAATGGTGGAAATGGAATTCAGTCTTGGAATCAATACTGCCCAGATTTCCCAGCAAAACACCTAGGAGGTATTCCAAACAACTCCTCACCTCACTTCAAAATGGAAACTAAATTCTATTGATTTTTACCTTCTAGGTATTTCTGTAATTCATTCTTTCCTTTCTAACTCCAGCACCTCAATTCAATTCCTTACAATTTCTTTCCTGAAACAACTCAGTACCCTTCTTACTTTTTACTATGCCCCTAAGTCTTGCCCCTTGCAACTCATCCCCCACACTGCCAGGAGTAATATATCTAAAACCAAATCTAATCGTGTTGCTTCCAGCTTAAAACTATGCAGTAGTTACCCACTGCCTTCATGATAAAATTGAAACTCCTTAGCATGGCATATAAGGCCAAGCAGCCTCATCTGCCACCACCATTCCTACAATCCAGAGATACTCATTCTTTACAATTTACCGAAGGTATAGTTTACAAATATGTGCCTTTTCAAATCACTTCCTTATCCTAAGTCCCCTCCAGGTTGAAAGAGGTGACTCTTCCAATTATGATTTTACTTGTTTTTCTCCATGATTTTATAGGGACACCTTTTGAAAGCTAGGGCACGTGACTTCTTTTTCTGTACATCCAGCATCTCCCATGGCACTTGGCACATGGTAGACACTGAGTAAATTCATGATGAATGAAAGAACGGACACACAAGTGAAATGCTTTAAGCTCATCTCAAGTGTTTTGTCAGACTAATACGATAACCACTGAACAAAGAGTGAAATTGAGTTTGGCATTTGTGATGCAGCTGTAGCCCTCTAAGCAAAGCTTTGATCATGAACTTCCCTTTTAATTGCAGCCTTCTATGATTCTACTCAAAGTCAATTGACACCTTTTGCCAGCACCAGTTGCCTCAGAAGCAGAACCACCAAGAAATGTAATTCCAGAATATTGGGAGTTGGATCAAATGGCATCAGATATACGCTGGCAGCTCTCTATGCCAATGTCCACATCTATTAAGTTTGTTTACTAACCAGTCTCATTATCTATTTCATGTTGGAATTTCTTTAGGGTGTGGTAGAATTGGACAGATGGGTTGAAAGTCTTCCTTCAGGCATAGTACACACAAAATTGGGCAGATGGGCTCCAATAAGCAACCTCTAGGCCTGGAACACATGGACAAAGGAGGGATAAAAAGAATACACCATTGTCTAGTAACGGGTAAAAATAGCATAGAGAACAGACAAATTTAAAACTAAGATTTTAAACGCATAAAGCAAAACAGCATCACTTCCCTTCAAAGGTACAGATTTTCAGGCAACAACTTTTATATTATAGTAATAAAAGACCTCAGAAACCTAAAAATAACTTACCAAAAAAAAGACCAATCTTAGCAATAGGAGATGTCAAAGTTTTCTAGTAATAAGAGATAGGCCTTGGTCTCAGTTAATATTTCTATGAGTTAATTGGAAGAGGATCCTATAGAATATTAAATAAATGGGCAAATGATATTAATCTGAGAAGAAAGGATTGATGTTCAAAAGCATTTCCCCGGGGTCAAAAGATGGATTGAAATCATAAAATGAAGAGATAAATAAAAAGTATTGCACTTAGCTCCCCCTAAAACCCAAGAGAAAAAAAATAAAAAGCCCTACACAAGCGTATGATGTAGATAGGTATTTGAGCAGTACATATAAAAAAGATCAGGAATTAGAGACAACAACATAGTTGAAGGCCCAAAAGCATGAAATAGCTGGGAAAAAAAAAAAGTAGTTTAAACACAGTTTAACCTGTGTTAATAGAAGAATCATATCTGCTGTGGCAGTGGGATGCTAACTACACTGGAGAGCTTCTATTCATATCTCCATTTCCAGGTTCCACACTTCTCCATCCAGTGGAGTGCTGCAGGAGACTCCTTACCTGTACACACTGCATCAATGAGCTCTAACTTCCATCTGGGTTTGGCCAAATGGGACACAAGCAGGAGGCAGGAGGGAGGAAAGAGAGTGAGGTCAGGGTATTTATAACCATAAGACCTTCCTTGGACCTCTAGCTGGTTGAGTCCCTCTAGAAAAGGTCATGGCCCTGCCTGGCAACCAATTCCACATATTCTTCTCTACCTCTACATTCCAGGTATGACTCTCTTTTCTTGTTCCTTTAGGGAAGGGGTGGTAAGTATACTTTGCTATCAATAGCTCCATCCCACCTGGATTTTTGTAAATAGCCCCTTTATTAAAATATCCTCAAATTATCCAATTCTGTATAACATTTATTTCCTGCATCTATTTCCTTGGCTGATAAACTAACATTTATTGAATACTGACTATATGCCAAGACCTGTGCCAAACACTTGGTATGAGCTGTTGCATTTAAAGTTTTCAACATCCCTCTAAAGTAGTTCTATTGTTGCCCCACAAACTTTGCAGATGAGGAAATGCAGGTTCCCAGAGATTGACTTAAGGTCAAACAACAAGTAGATGGCCAAGCTGGATGTGATCCCAAGCCATCTGACTTACAGCCCATGCTGTTAACCTCTATCCTCATCTCATTCTGTTCTGAATAGTTCAGGTCCCATCTGGAAATAGTTCTTTTACCCTGTCTTCATACTTTCAGAGGAATTAAACAAAACAGAGGTGTGGTTAGAGGCAATGCCAGGAAGAGTGAGGGGTCCTTGCATCTCTGAGAAATATAGAGGGGGTGCAAATCTGTAAAATCTTCCTGGATAGCAATTTGGAAAAATGTATCAAGAACCATAAAAAAGGCTCTTTTCCTTAGGCCCAGTAATTTCACTTATAAAAGTCAATCCTAAGTAAATAATTAGAGATATGAATAATGCTAGGAAGTTTATTGCAGAGTGAGTTATAAGAACAAAATCTGAAATAACCTATTCTGTTGTTCAGCAATAGAAAAATAGTTAAATAAATTATGTATATGTATATACGTATGTTCTTATATATGTTATGGAGTATTAAAGCTATTAAAACTATGTCTTTAAAGATATGAGTTAGAGAAATTCTCACAATGTTAATATAGGATCAAAAGAGGTTATCAAACTGTATATTCTACATTTTAAAGTATCTGTGTTCATGTATGCCTGTATGTGTAGTACAAAACAAATTTTAAGATAAAACGACAAAATATTAACTATGTTTTATCTTTATGTTCTGAGAATATGTATGATCGCTTAACTTCTTTCGTATAACGTTCTATTTGCTTTCCTGTATTTTCAAGTTTTGTATAAAAATGAACAAACAAAAAAACAGCCCATTGCCATCAAGCCAATTCCGACTCATAACAACCCTATATAGTAGGCTGGAAAAATAAATATTATTTTAAAACATCAATAATAACTATGAGCCGTGGTTAAATAATAGGAACCACACAACCTAGAAAAGGGAAGTTTCAAGAAAATGTGAATGAAGAGCTATGGAAGGGAAGGGGGTTTGATACTTGTCCTGTAAGACTCAAGTGGCAGAACGTGAACCCACAATAATTAGAGGAAGACAGACTTTGGCTTAATACAAGGATACGAATCCTAATAGAATTTCAAATAATGGGAATAGGTTGCCTTGAAAGGTTTTATTATTTTTTTTCTCTCACTGGAAGTATGCAAGAAGAGGCTGGATGATGATTTTTCAGGAATTTTCTTACTGTGATATAAAGTTTGGACAGGTAGTTATGCCTAGAATTCTCTCCCACCAGAGATTCTAAAATTTGGGTGCTACTAATAATGATATCTGGATATTTCCTTACCATTAGAGATTTATTTCTTTGAGAAAGGTTTTAAGAAAGGATTCTGGGCATCCTCTTTTAGTCTTCTTGTTGTGGCAAAGTAGAATGCCTTACCAAGTTCAAAACTAGCTCCTTTGAGGACAGGGTACATATCCTGTCAGCATTACATCCTTATTGCCTAGAACAGTTCCATGTATATAGCCTACCTAAAACAATTCTTTTTTTTTTTTTTAATTTAAGGAAGCCAGTGTACCAGAGCCAGTTAATGCACTACCCCACCTATCCACCCCACCTATCCCTGAGTCTCGGTAAATGTCCCAATTTCCAGCTGGACGAGCCTCATCTCCTAGCATCCACTGAATCTCTGACCCCTCCACTAGCTGCCCAGGGAGACAGGGAACACAACAAAAAAAGATAGGGAAGTTAATGGCTTTAGGGTAGACTTGGACCAAGAAAGACAGATCAGACGGATCTGTAGGTGAATTGCTTGTCTTTCTCCCATACCTTCTTCCCCATATTTTCCCAAGATGCAATGGTTCTATAACTCTTCTCCCAAGGCATCTCACATAACCAGCAACCACCATGTTTTCTTGAGAAGCTGTGGCTACCTTGCTTCCCTGCCTTTTCTCCTTCATTTTTCTTTCTCTCTCTGGCTTCTCTGGATTATTTGTCCCAATAAAGTACTGGCACATAAGCTTTCCTGCAGGGCCTGTTTCCCAAGGTAGGGCTTTAAGACAGCAATTGAAATTTCATTGTAAGTTTGTTGATCACAGGATATCCAAGTCAACATGTATTCAATGATTCTCCTGAGAGAGTGAGCCACAGGTAAATCTTGATATAGAGAACAAGAGGGAGAATCGATCTGTAGCCCAGAGGTGGCAGAGTCTTGGAATGAGCAGTAGCATGAAGACCCTAGGGCTCAAAACATGGTTTGATGACAATAGTCTGATGATATGGTATGATGACAGATGGGCAAGAGAATGACCAGTAAAAGCCAACTCTGCCCACATCTAAAGCTTGCCTAGGGAAAGCTTTAGTAGTAAACTCACTCCTTGCTTTAGCCCTCCCTAAGCCCCATTAAACAACCCAGAACCCTTTCTCACAGAGCTTAATTCCCATTATACTCAATCCTTATCTTACTCACCAACTTTCAGCTCCCCGCCTGCAATGACCATGCATGCCACGCTCAGAACGTTGCTTCTGTCCACAGGGAATTCTAAAGTCCCTTTTACATAGAGGCCTTCGAGAAGGGGAAGATCTGTATCCACAAGGACAGTCCTGTCTGAAGAAGAAAAAGAAATTGCTCAGATGTGTAACCTAAACAAGAACTACCTTGTGCTCCCAGTGATTTATTCTGAGGTTTTCCAGGCAATTCAGGAGATGTCTTAGTTGCTACCTATGCCAGGATAGGCGTAGCAACTGGAAGAACAAACAATCTGCCAAAGGCTAGGCCTTAATAAAAAGACAGAAATAAAAAAGAACCATGATTAATACATTCTGCTATTGCTTAACATGCCAAACGTTATAGACAAAAGGTACTTACTTATGACCCAAACAAATGTTCTAAACCTACTTCAGTGCAAACACACAGATAAGCTCCCTTGTCTTTGCCCCTGTCCCTTTACTTTTCTCTAGTTTCAGAGAGGCAGTTTCAGTAGATATGACCTTGGCCTCTGAAGTGAAACCCAGCTCTGCCACTTACTAGCTGTGTGGGACAACAATACTTTCCTGTGTCTCAGTTACCTCATTTGTAAAATGGACAAGAATAAAAAATACCTACTTTATTCATAGAGTTTTTTGTGAGGTTACATGAGTCAATACATCTACAGTGCTTAAACAGCGCCAGTAAGACGTTCCCAATTCTCCACTTCCCGCTGTATTAGGCAAAGGGCCTGATAACTGCTCAATAAATATTGGTTATTATAATTATTTGCACTGTTGTCCATTAGCTTGGCATGCATACAGAGCTCATCAAGCAACTTGAAACCACTATTCTTCATCTCCTCTTTCATAAAAGCAGTTTCCAAATAACATCAGAAGAAATAATCATGGATTTTGACTGAAGGTAACAATAGAGTAATACATGAATAATAAGTTCTCTTTCAAAACACAGTAAATATTTCATGTATGCAAAGCATTAAGTGTTATTTTTCTGAAGCTTATGAGTAATTCAACATGAATTAAAGATATCAAATAAATGTTTCTGTTTAAAAACCAAGTACCATAATCCATAATCTCTAGCACATGCGAAAAAATTTCTTTTTACATGCAAAAATTTTTAAGAATTCTTTTTTAAAACATAATTCTATTTTGCATTCCAGGAAACAACGCAGGTTTTAAGGACCTGCTCAAGCAAATTAACTTTTCATGACTTGTTTTGTCTAGCCTCTGCCTACTTCCCTAGCTACAAGACAGGCCATACCTTCCTGTGGAGGAGACAGTGTGGTTATAAACCAAACCCTTTCCCACTTCCTCCTGGGTTCAGTTAGACTACATTTCCCAGCCTCCCTTGCAGTTAGATGAAATCATATGACTGAGTTGTGGCCAACAAAGTGTAGGCAGAATTGAAGTATGACATCTCCAGTTCTGGTCCATAAATTCTCCTGCATATTCTCTCTTGTTCCCCCTGTTTATTATGGGTTGGATGTAGAACAGCAGTTCTCAAAGTGTGTCATGGTCCAGTAGCATCAGCATCACCCACTCATCCATCAATGCCTAATCCCTCCACTGGCCCCACCACACCCGCTTTGGAAACAGCTCCAATGACACCTTGCACAAACTTACATCAGAGCACTACAAGGCACTGTTGTAATTATGTCTTTCTCTCCCACTGTTACTTCCTTAAAGGAAGAGACTATTCACGATCTTCTTTTAAATCCTCAGTGCTTACTGTAATGCCTAAGATAAAAACGTTAAATACATGTTGCCTAGATCTGTTGAGTTTAGTCCCCCACATATCTTAAATTCAAAAGTTCATAAGTGACTGTACAAAGTGAATGATTAGGTTAAACAGATATAAATACAGATAATTGCTTTAATCCCATCTCTGGCACTTTTCAAAACATTCAAGCAGGAGACTGGAATATCTAGAGAATGTTCTAGGCTTAGCATATATTTTATGGACTTTTGATTTTAAGATAACTTCAAAGGCAGGATAAAAATTATTTAAAGCAAACACCTTTAAAAATAAGAGTTCTATACAAGTGGCCTTTATCTAGTCTAACTAAACCTACTAACGTCTGGTTATTGAGTCTGATTATACAAAACAAAACAATTAATTAATTTAATAAATGCTTTCTCTCATCCACAAAGTACTCACTAAAAAAAAAAAAATTAAAATCTCGTTTGAGCATACTTCTCAGTTAAAATATGACATTACACAAAATGTTATAATTTCCCTTATGATCTTTAACACATAACTTTCTTAGAAGAAATGTTTCCTTTAATTGCTCTGCCCACTCCAAATACACCAACAAATCTCCCATGAATCACAAATAGCCTATTGTAGACTCCATGAGGACAGGGACCCTAACTGCCATCCTCACTTTTTTTTTTTTTTTTTTTGCTCAGCACTTAGAACAATACCTAGCACATAGTAGGTGCTGAACAAAGAACACTAAACAATACACACACACACACAAGTAAAATCTAATAACTATCAGAGAAAAGTATGGGATGAAGACAAGAGTAGAAGTTTTGCTCTTATTTCTAGTAAATTTTGTCTCAAACTTTTCACTTTCAGCTTTCCTGGATCCATCTATCCATCTTCTTTACTCTTTTCCTTCCCTGTGATATGCCAAATCTTGGCAGGTGATGGTAATTCGAAGATGAGTAAGATATGCTTCCCACCATTAGATGAAGACAATATAAACACATAAATATTGTATGATATATTTGTAATAATGATATACTCTTTCATTATAGGGAAGTTGACTCTTTCTTCATTCCCAGCTACATCAAATTGGAAAGTTTATCAATGTGCCTATTCTAACAAAATTCTGCTGAAATATAAATATATGCCTTATAAATATTTTTATAAAGGAATTCTTCTTGTATCACAATAATATTCAGTGGTTACAGCTATAGTTCCTAGTAACGCAACAGAAAAAATTCACCCCAATGTGGCCTCCAGAGCAGACCAGCTGCAGGCCCAGACAGACCAATCCTCAGCCATATGACAGCCTGCAGAGACTTTTTCTCCTTTCCAGGTGAGGAAAGTTGGGATCAACATGCCACATTCTCTAGAAGTAACATTCTTCCTATGAAATTGCTCAAGACATTTCAGAGTAATCACTTAGAAGTAGTTACTTGTACAACCTATTTAATAAACATAAATGATGGACCACCTCTAAATTAGCTGTGATCCAATGCTTGCCACTTTGCCTTGACTTGACCACAGCTACTCCATCCTACTCTGTTGGTGACCAATCTATCCTACTTGAGAGAATGAGCACTGGCATATGGAAGGAACCATCTGGAATTTCTGTTGCTCAATAGGAGGCTGATGGGAGAGCTGATCTGGAAAGAGACTCCAAAAAGAATTAATGAGTTCCAGATGTAATTAAAGACTGCCATTCCCCCCAAAGGGGCTCAGGACTAGCCACAGGGTGGTGAATCTTGATTCCGAATTACACCCTCTTACAACTTGTCCATCCATCAAGCACTAAACAGCTACCATCTTTATGTTAGCATCTTTTACAAAGTGTTTTTGTTTTTTTTTTTTTTTCTGAAAGGGTGGTATTTTGACAATTAGAAGGATCAATATTCAGAAATAATATCTGGAAAGTTAACATTTAGGAGAAATCACGTGAATTTCCTTGTGCACCAGTACAACAACAATAACAAAAAAAAGGCTTTAGTCTTCCGTAAACATATGAGCAGCCCTCAAGACCATAAAGGAAGAGCCAAACTGAAAGATAACTCTGGCAGAGGGCAAAGGCTTCTTTTATACCAGGAATAATTTGAATACCATAGTTACAAAGCATTGCATATAATTTCAACACCAAGTTTAAATTCACTTTTTTTTTTTTTCCCCAGCAAAGTCAGGGAATCAAGGTCACTATTGTGTAGCATTCCAAGGGCCTGACACTTGTCTAAATCCTATTGAAATGAGATCAAGGACAAAGGGCACAGATCCTGGGAATAATGATGAGGTCACATGAACAGGCATAATTTAGGGCAGGCAGCTCCATAGCTTGTATGGCATTCACTGTATCAGGCCCCATAACTTAGGTGGGGAAGACAGTTTCCACTACAACCCTGCTATTGTAGGGAACACAGCCTACAACAACTTTGGACATAGCTCTGACTTCTGAGAAAGAGTAATGGCATGCAAAGGCAGAGCAAGACATACCAGGACTATTTGCAGGCTCATTATTTTCTGGTACCTTCTATAATTAATGGGTTTGCTTCTACATTTAGTCTTAGCCCCAATATTTTCTTAAAAACATGTGAACCAAAGGAAAAATAAATTTTAATACCATTTGAATGACTATTAAATGACCTAATTTTCCTTTATAAAAAGAGAAGAGTATTTTTTCACTCAAACATGACTACTTTAAAAACTTTAAATAAATATTTGAAACAATGATTGGTGGTATTTTCTTTCCTTTGCAGTATTGTTTAACTTTCAGAGATTCTAACAATTTATCTGAATATTCTAGCTACCATAATTTATGAGGATGGCTGATACATCCAAGAAAAGTACTCCAAAAATAGATTAAAAGCTGTCATACATAAATAGCTCATGGGGTAAAGGTTAACATGACTGAAAATTAGTGCAAGTAGACTAATTTACTGAGATGCTGGTATGAGATTCTCAAGAGTTATAGAAAAGCTGAACAAAGAAGAGCTAGAAGATAAGGATGCATTCTTTCTATAACTAAACTCTTTTCAAAGAGCTGCTAACTTTATAGCCTTCCGTTTTCATCGAATCCACAGAGGTGGCTTCCTTATTCTCCTCTGCTTATCTTTTTTATTTTTTTAATGGGTCTTAAAAACAGGAAGAAGAGGCAGTTTTCAAAGTGCCCAAAGGCACATTATTTAAGACTGAAAGCCAGATTCATACACCTTAAGGAAAAAGTAGCTGCCTGCCCGGGGCGGGGTGGGGAGTAGATGAGGAAAGAGGGAGGGAGAGTAACAGAGGACAGAGATAGCTATGTGTGTATTTGTGTATTTGTGTGTGTGTGTGTGTGTGTGTGTGTGTGTGTGAAGAGAAAGGGATATACAGAGAGACAGACAGTAGAGAAGGGAGGAGAGAGGAGGAAAACAACTGTTCCTTTTCACCTTATGGAGAAGAGGCCAATTTAAATTTTGGATAATAAATCCCCACTGCACTCCCTACATACAGACTCTCTGTTTCACACATAGAAACACATAATTCCCATAGCTGAATCAACATTTTAAATTATGATATTTTAATTGATCAATAAAATGTTTAACATACAGTGTTTATCTCTTGCTCTAGTCGATACCATCTGTTCTTCAAAATTATTTTGAATCCATTTAATAGGAAGGTTTTTAAGTAAAATTACCAACTGTATCAGATCCATCCTCTGCATCCCAAACTCTGAAAGGAAAATACCAGAAGGTGCTGCTGTTTTCATAAAAATAGAAATGAATCTCTGCCTTCTCTCATCCCAGGCGTCCTTTGTTTATTTTTAATCTAGATAAGGTGTTACGCTGCTGTTTTCTCCATAAGGTCTCGAAAAATTCAGAGGCGCAGACTTGATGTAGCCATTCGAACCATGGTTTATAGACCTTTGATTGCTCAAATGGTTCAAGTCTAAAAAAAAAAAAAAGTCTGGGATTTCTAGTTAAAACGAACTGGATAACTGGCTGTATCTAAATACAGTGTATCCATAGAAGACTTATAAGTGAAGAGTATACATTTTGATAAATCTGAATCATTCTTAAATAGAGATCAGTTAAATACTTCAACATGGGTGAACCTTGGCATTATGCTAAGTGAAAGAAGCCAGTCTCAAAGGACCATTGCATGATTCCATTTATATAAAATGTCCAGGATAGGCAAATCTATAGAGACAGTAGATTAGTAGTTGTCTACAGCTGGGGGATGGGGACAGAGAATTGGGGAGTTACAGCTAAGGGGTGCAGGTTTCTTTCTGGGATAATAAAAACGTTCTAAAATTGATTGTGGTGATGATTGCACAACTCTGTGAATATACTACAAGTCTTTGAATTGTATACTTTATATGGGTGAATTGTATAGTATGTGAATTATAACTCAATAAATATGCTAAAAATTGAAATACCTTATGTACTAATATGGAATAATCTTCAAATTATATCTTTTAAAACAAAATGCAACACAGTATATAGTATGTTATCATTTGTAAAAGGAAGGGAATAAGACTATTGTCAGGGATTGAATTGTGCCCCCCCGCCCAAATGTGTGTCAGCTTGGTTAGGCCATGATTCAAGGGATCTCCTACCACCAAGAAAGAAGAGCCAGGAGTAGAGTGTGTCCTTTGGACTCAGGGTCCCTGTGCTGAGAAGCTCCTAGATCACAGAAAGATTCATGACAAGGACCTTCCCCCAGAGCTGATGGAGAAAGAAAGTCTTCCCTTGGAGCTGGCACCCTGAATTCAGACTTCTAGCCTCCTAAACTTTGAGAAATAAATTTCTGTTTGTTAAAGCCATCCACTTGTGGTATTTCTGTCATAGCAGTACTAGATAACTAGGACAGAATTTTGTATTGGGAGTGGGGTGCTGCTCTAACAGATACCTACAATGTGGAAGTGGTTTTGGAATTGAGTAATGGGTTAAGGTGCCTGACAATAAAAGCCTAGATTTCCTTGAAGAGACTGTTGGTGGAATTATGGACATCAAAAGTAATTTTGGTGAGGGCTCAGAAGGAAATGAGGAGAGCTGTAACACC
>NW_004444151.1:2427040-2432921 GCF_000243295.1 Trichechus manatus latirostris
TATATATATTTCTTTTTTAGTTTGCTACAGGGAAAATTTTAGTTGTGTACCTGTGTGATTTTTTTCTTGAATTCTCTTCTTGTCCTTGGCAGACTTGCAATTTTGTTCTACTGCCAGAAACGCCTTGTGAAATACAGTTAGCTGTGCAGTGTTCTCTTACTTGGCTTGCCTTTTCTAACTTCCCATTTCTAACGTGCCTTATATTACATTTTGGTATATAATGCTGTTTTCCCATTTTATCTCCATCTTTGCCCGTTTTACATTTGGATATTTGTGAAATGCTTCACACTGCTTACTGTCTGTGAATCCAGGAAAATCCTGACTCTGCAATTGGAAATTGAGTTTGGCACAATGTTTAAATTGTTCTGATGTCATTTCTGGCTTGCTATACTAATAGTTGGATTAAACATAATTACCTTGCATAAATGACTGCTCTACCTGCTCTCTAGAGAATTTTCCTTACTGTAACTTTGCTGCCCCGTCATGACTAGAGACAACTTCCTTATAAGTGAAACAAGGATTCATGCACAGGCAAATGAGGAACTGTAAACGTGAAGATAAGCAGAGAACCAAGAAAGTGAAATAGTTGATAATCAATTTAATAATTCCAAGAATTAGTATTCAAAGACACAACATAGAGCAAATAGAAAACTAAAATATCCAAATCTCCAGAGATATTTTAGAAACTACATCCACAAAAAGGAAACAATTAGATATACAGCAATTGAAAAAAAGTCCTTTCTTTCTTTTCTTTTTTGTTTTCAATCAGCAGATTGAGTAAATAGCAAATGGAATAGTACTAGAAGTTTGAACTGGAAAATCAATCTCATAGATTCTTCCAGACAACAAAAGAGCAAAAAATAGAAAATATGAAAAAAAAGGACTATAAAGCATAGTAATATACCCTAAGGCCTTATATCCATTAACTTAGGAATTAGAAAAGAAGAGAATAGACAAAACAGAAGGGAGAAAAACATCAAAGAAATAAATTATCAGTATTGAAGAAAGATATATCCTCGTTTAAAAGGGTCCAGTGAGTAAAAGAAAATCTTAAAATTTTCCAAAGATTAAGATAAATTATCTACAAGTAAATAAAAATCAAATGAATTTCAGTCCTGTGTGCAGAAAAAATACAGTAATATCTTCAAAGTTCTTTAATTGCTCTATGAAAGAATGAGCTACAAAGGAAAGGAAATGTAGGTCAGCTAGTATGGTGTGACTTAGTGATATGACAGGTTTTTTTTTAACATACAAGTAGACAATTGTCCAACATCATTTACTGAAATCTAGACTTTTCCCCACTGTTTTAAAAATTCCATCTTTTGCCCTTAAGGAAGGCACACAAATAACTCTGTGCCCCATTCAAAAGGGAGACTGCATAACTTCCACAAAGAAAAGAGAATATGGAATGCCTTCAAAAGTCTTGCTTGAAATATCTGCTAAGGTTCCACGTTTCTTTGCATTAATGCTTCTATGAAATAAGAGAAAAATTTGCCCCTCAGTATTCCAAAAATGCTGAGTTACTCTTATTCTTCCTCAATTCACCCTATTTCATTCCTTCTCTGCCCCACTGCCCTAGAAATAGCTGTCTCTGCTCACTCAGACATTTATAACACTCAACACTTCCACCCTCCACCCCCACGGCCCTTGCACTGTTTGGACTATTAAAGAAGCCCACCCTCCAGTACAGAGTCAGTAGCGTAGGTGGCAGTTGCATATGATAAAGTGAAGAGGGAGAGTGAAATAGTTTGTTCTCTGGCTCTTCAAGTACTGAACTACTGAACCTTGCCACATTATTATAAAAGAGAATCAAAGTGCAGTCTTGTGTAGACAGGAGAGAGTTCTAATTTTGCCAGGATCAAGAACCAGCCTTAGTTAAAACAGTGATATAATGTTTTTCTCCCTTAATGAACTATGTTACTATATTTTTTCCCCTAAAGTAGAACCATTCTTGCATTAAAACCACTAAACCCTATTTAATCATTATTTTGATTCTTCTAACACACAGGTACATTTGATTTGCTAGGGCTTCTCATCTATGTCAATCAGATTATCCTCTAGTTTTTTTCTTTGTCTTATCTTTGTCTAGTTTTACAATCAATTCTGTAGCCTTGAGAATGAACTGGGAAGTTTTTCATCCTTCTCTGGGCTCTAAAAAGGTTTATAACATGTTGATTATCTGTTCCTTGCAGATATGTCATACATTTTTAAGAAGTATCTTGGTAGATTTCTAACGTAAATAGGCTGTGGACTCCACTTTCACAATCAACCGGCCTGGAGAAATTCTCCCACTTGTACAATAAGCCACAAATATTTTTGCTATTGTATTATTTGTGAAGGTGAAAAATTGGGGAAAATCATGGTATATCACTACTCTAGAATACTATGCACCCATTTTAAAGGATGTGGTATATTTCTCTTTACTAATAGGGTAGTATCTACAAAATATATTGTTAATAAAAATCACATATAAATACTTAAACCATATTTTTATTCCAAATTTACAGACATTTTAGCATGGTACATAAGAACTCTGGAGGCAAACTACTGGGTTCAAATGTTGGCATCACTAGAGTTGGTGTCACCCAGTATGATAACTCATACTGTCACCCCACCATACTAATTACTATAATATTGTAGCCAAAACACCAGAAAATCTGACAAAATGAGCAACTATATAAACACTGGCAGCAATGAAAACAACAGTGTGTGCCTGTAGCATGTGCAGACGAAACCACATGTTTCAAAGCATAATTTAATTGAGTAATAATGACAGCTCTGACTGGTGCGCATTAGAAGGTTCAAAAAGTAAATTAGCATAGAGTTTTAGCCTTTTGTATATTAATACATGTACGCTGGACTTACGAAAAATGTTTTTGTTGTTATAACTAACTACAGGGATATTTTTATAAAAAATAATAAATTTCTGCTGAAACACAACACGAAAATTTTATAGACAGTCATTTTGGTGTCACCCCCTCTGATGGTGTCACCTGGTGTGGTCCACACCCCCACATACACCCCCATAGTGACACCAATGGCCCCAACACCAATCAACTTTATGATCTCCAAATCTCAGCTTCCTCAGCTGATAGAAGGATAGTAACAATGCTTCATAAGGTGGTTGTCTTAGTTATCTAGTGCTGCTATAACAGATATATCACAACTGGATGGCTTTAACAAACAGAAATTTATTTTCTCACAGTTTATAAGTCCAAATTCAGGGTGCTGGTTCTAAGGGAAGGTTTTCTCCTTCTGTCAGCTCTGGAGAAGATCCTTGTCTCTTCAGCTTCTGTTTCTTGGTTCCTTGAAGATCTCCATGTGGCTTGGCATCCACAATGGTTAAGGTTGTGTGTCAACTTGGATGGGCCATGATTCTCAGTGGTTTGGCAGTCATATGATGTTGTGATCACTTCCATGATGAGATTTGATATAACTTGATCACCTCCATGATGGGATCTGCTGTGAATAGCCGATCAGTTGAAAGGAAGTTTCCTTGAGTGTGTGGCCTACGTGAAATATAAGTGGACATTCTGGCAAGGCTCTTGGGCTTTTGCTTGCTCTGGATCTTGCAGCTGGCTCCTGTTCATCTGACCTCCAGTTCTTGGGACTTGACCTAGCAGTTTACCTGTGGTCTTGCCTGCTTACCTTGGGATTTTTCAATCTTTGCATTCTGTAAGCAAGAGCCCTGCTCTCTCACCTGCTGATCTTGCGTTCGCCAGCCCCTGCAGCTTTGTGAATAAGGAGAAGCCTCTATCCTGACCCACAGACTTGGGACGTTCCAGCTTCTACAACCACATGAGTCATTTCCCTGACATAAACCTCAATCTCTCTATATATTTATATGCTTTACTGGTTTTGCGTCTCTACAGAACCCAGCCTAAGACATCAGGTACGAAGAGTGGCTCTAGAGAAACAAAATTATAAGGATGAGTTTTCTAAATTGGTTCTCAAGTATGGTTAGTCTTAAAGATGTTGATGATTCTGCTTCCAGTAGCAAGGAGGGCATTGCTAATCCATGGCATGAAGTGGCAAAACAAATACACAAAATATCACAACCAACAGATCAGGTATTGGTAACAGGCGAGGTTCCAGATGATTCTTTGTGTGATACCTTCCTACAATTTTGTCATAATGAGAAGTATAAAGAAGTTGGTTGTTTGGCCCTACTTTCACTAGACAACCTGGTGAAAAAAAGGGATAAGCTCAGGGCTTCAGAGTCAAAGCTCAAGTGCCACAGAAACAACCTCAAAGTTTCCATTCATGCCTTGAAAGAAAGCCTTATTTCTCGTAGTAACAGAGCTGATATTGCTGAAAACCAAACCCAGAGTCTTATGTAAGAGTGGCTGAATTACAAAGCCAACTCAATTGCCAACCTCGAAAGGTGTCTGCAGTTAAAGTGAGGGCATTGATTGGGAAGAAATGTGATCCTGAAACTTGGGATGGGGATGTATGGACAGTTAATCAGGAAGCTGGAGACAGTGAGACCCTAAATTCCGTTGAATCACTCCTGCCAACAGAACCAGCGTTCTCTCTCCCACCTGAAGAGATTATTCTATGTCTGTCTGCTAAACCACCCTCATGAGTAAAACCATTAGCCCCCTACCCCCATCTAATGAGATTAACCCAGCTGCGTCTAAAGAGCCCTTGTCTGAGTCATTGCCTGGGAAACCAACTGAGGCAGATGCTTCACAAGACAATAGTGAATGTTCTCAAAACACTTCTCCATTACAGATTTTGGCTTCTAGACCTATAACTAGACTTAAATCCCAGTGAGCCCCAAAAGGTGAAGTACAAAGTGTGACCAAGGAGGAGGTACGCTACACTCCAAAAGAACTATTTGAATTTTCTAATGTGTACAAACAGAAACCTGGGGAAAATGTGTGGGAATGACTATTAAGGGTGTGGGATAATGGTGCAAGGAACATAAAGATGGATAAATCTGGGTTTATTGATGTGGGCCCACTAAGTGCAGATTCTTCATTCAATGTTTCGGCTCGAGAAGTTAGGAAAGGATCTAATAGTTTATTTGGTTGGGTCACTAAAGCATAGATATGCAGTGGCCTATACTAAATCAAGGTGAAGTACCAGACTTGACTTGGTATAGCATAGAAGGTATCCAAAGGCTCAGTGAAATTGGCATGCTAGAGTGGATTTATCACGTTAGACACAGACCCGCACATGAAGTGCCCAGAGGACACACCCTCTATCAAAACAATAGGAACAAATTTGTGAAGGGAGCCCAGCATCCTGGAAAACTACTGTGATTGCTATTTAATGTAAGTCAGATTTGACAGTGGGAACTGCCCTAACTGAAAAGAAGATGGAAGGAATACACAGAGTCTTTATATCAAAAAGAATTGGTTGAAGTTCAACCATTTCAAGAGGTAGCACATGATCAGGAACCAATGGTACTGAAGGAAGAAGTCCAAGTTGCACTGATGGCATTGGCAAAAAATAAGGCTCCAGGAATTGCTGGAATATCAATTGAGATGTTTCAACAAACGGATGCAGTGCTGGAAGTACTCACTCGTCTATGCCAAGAAATTTAGAAGACAACTACCTGGCCAATCAACCGGAAGAGCTCAATATTTATGCCTATTCCAAAGGAAGGTGATCCAACCAAATGCAGAAATTATTGAACAATGTCATTAATATCACGCACAAGTAAAATTTTGCTGAAGATCATTCAAAAGCCACTGCAGCAGAGGACTCCGGCAAGATGGCGGTCTAGGCAGAAGCACCACGCCGTCCCTCCACAACAAAGATCTGAAAAACTAAGCCTAACAGAGAATCAACAATCCTGAAACCCTAGAACATCAAATGAAGAGATAAAGAACTCAGCCGAACACCAAACGGAGTAAGAATACTGAAAGAGAAC
>NW_004444151.1:2441956-2448366 GCF_000243295.1 Trichechus manatus latirostris
ACTGCCAAAAGAACAAACAAATCTGTCTTGGAAGAAGTACAACCAGAATGTTCCTTAGAAGCAAGGACGGCAAGACTACATCTTACATACTTTTGACATTCCCTGGAGAAGAACATCATGCTTGTTAAAGCACAGGGTCATCATAAAAGAAGAAGACCCTCAATGAGATGGATTGACACAGTGGCTGCAACAATGGGCTCAAACATAACAACGATTGCGAACATGGTGAAGGACCAGGCAGTGTTTCGTTCTGTGGCACATAGGGTCTCTATGAGTCAGAACTGACTCAACAACACCTAACAACAACAACAACTACAATGGGGTTGATTGGACCCCATGGTGGTAGGGGCCAAGCAATGGCCACTCAATCAACAAAGACAAGATAAGCATGGTTACCATAATGGACAGCAGAGGCAAAGCAGTAATCAGAATAGTTTGATTCACTAGCTACTTAGTCATGGTGTCCCTAGGAGTGAAACAGATAGGAAATCTACTAAACATTTACTTGATCTATACAGATGAATTCTAGGTCAAGTCAATAGCAGTCTAACTTGAATCACCAGAATAGAGAGTCATGATCCCTCAATCAATTCCCAGATGTGAATGAGTTTAAAGACCCACAACCCCTTTAATGAAGGTGAGGCTGGGTCCCCTTGAGGAAAGACTCCAATACACTGCCAAAAACTTATACTGTTAATCTCTCTCCCAGGCTTCTCCAAAGGGATTTATGTCCTTTTACGAGAGTGACTGTTCATTGGGGAAAAGGAAATAATCAGACTTTTGGGGGATTACTGGATACTAGCTCTGAACTAACACTAATTCCAGGAGACCTGAAACATCACTGTGGCCCACCAATCAGAGTGGGGGCATATGGATGTCAGGTTATTAATGGAGTCTTAGCTCATGTCTGTCTTACAGTAGGTCCACTGGGTCCCCAAACCCATCCTGTACTGATCTCCCCAGTTCCAGAATGCATAATTGGAATAGAGATACTCAACAACTGGCATAAATCCTACATTGGATCCCTGACAAATGGAGTAGGGGTTATTATGGTAGGAAAAGGCAAGTGGAAGCATTAGAACCATCCCTACCTCAGAAAATAGTAAACCAAAAATAATACCACATTCATGCGGGGATTGCAGAGATTACTGCCACCATCAAGGACTTAAAGGATGCAGGGGTGGTGATTCCCATTACATCACCATTCAACTCGCCTATTTGGCCTGTGTAAAAAACAGATGGATGTTGGAGAGTTACAGTGGATTATAGAAAACTTAACCAGATGGTGACTCCAATTGCAGCTGCTTTTCCAGATATGGTTTCATTGCTTGAGTAAATTAATACGTCTCCTGGCACCTGGTATGCAGCTATTGATCTGGCTAATGCCTTTTTCTTCATACTTGTTTTGCAGGACCACGAGAAGCATTTTGTCTTCAGCTGGAAAGGCCAGCAATACACCTTCAGTTGCTTACCTCAAGGCTACATAAACGCTTCAGCCCTAGGTCATAATTTAGTCCACAAGGACCTTGATTGCCTTTCCCTTCCACAAGACATCACACTGGTCCCTTACATTGATGACATTATGCTCATTGGACCTAGTAAGGAAGAAGCGTCAATGATTCTGAACTTACTGGTAAAACACTTGTGTGCTAAAGGATGGGAAATTAATCCCACAAAAAATTCAGCCGCCATCTACCTCAGGGAAATTTCCAGAGGTCCAGTGGTGTGGGGCATGTCAAGATATACCTTCTTAAGAGAAGGATAAGTTATTGCATCTGGCCCCTCCCACAACTAAAAAGGAGGCACAACACCTAAAGGGCCTCTTTGGATTTTGGAGGCAACATATTCCTCATTTAGGTGTGCTATTCCAGCCTATTTATCAAGTGACTCAAAAAGCTGCTAGTTTTGAGTGAGGTCCAGAACAAGAGAAGGCTCTGCAACAGGTTCAGGCTGCCATGCAAGCTGCTCTGCCCCTTGGGCCATATGATCCAGTTGTCCAATGGTGCTTGAAGTGGCAGTGGCAGACAGAGATGTTGTTTGGAGTCTTTGGCAGGCCCCTATTGGTGAATCACAGTGCAGACCCTTGGTATGCTGGAGTAAAGCCCTTCCATCCTCTGCAGATAACTACTCTCCCTTTGAAAAGTAGCTTTTGGCTGATTACTGGACACCAAGTCACCATGCAGCATGAGCTGCCTATCATGAACTTGGTGTTATCTGACCCACAGAATTATAAAGTTGGACGTGTACAGCAGCACTCTGTCATTAAGTAGAAGTGGTATATACAAGATCAGGCCCAAGCAGGACCTGAAGGCACAAGTAAGTTGCATGAAGAAGTGGCCCAAATACCCATAGTCTACACTCCTGTCACATTACATTCCATTTCCCAGTCTGCACCTATGGTCTCATGGAGAGTTCCTTATGATCAGTTGACTGAGAAAGAGAAAACTTGTGTCTGGTTTGCAGATGGTTCTGTGTGATATGCGGGCACCACTCAAAAGTGGACAGTGGCAGCACTACAGGCCCTTTCTGGGACCTCCCTGAAGGACAACGGTGAAGGGAAATCCTCCCAGTGTGCAGAACTTTGAGTAGTGCACCTGGTTGTTCTCTTTGCATGGAAGGAGAAATGGCCAGATGTGTGATTATACCCTGATTCATGGGCTGTGGCCAAAGGTTTGGCCGGATAGTCAGGGACTTGGAAGGAAGATGATTGGAAAACTGGAGACAAGGACGTATAGGGAAGAGGTATGTGGACAGATCTCTCTGAATGGCCCAAAGAAGTGAAGATATTTGCGTCTTATGTGAATGCTCACCACAGGGTGACCTCAGCAGAGGAGGATTTTAATAATCAAGTGGATATGATGATGTGTTCTGGGGAAACTAGACATCTTCTTTCACCAGCTACTCCTATCATTGCTCAGTGGGCTCATGAACAAACTGGCCATGGTGCCAGGGATGGAGGTTATGCATGGGCTCAGCAACATGGACTTCCACTCACCAAGGCTGACTTGGCTACAGCAACTGCTGAGTGCAGAATCTGCCAGCAGCAGAGACCAATACTGAGTCCTCAATATGGCACCATCCCTCAAGGTGATCAGCCAGTAACCTAGTGGCAAGTTGATTACATTGGACCACTTCTATTATGGAAAGGGCAGCATTTTATTCTTACTGGAATAGACAATTACTCTGGAGATGGATTTGCCTTCCCTGCATGTAATGCTTTTGCCAAAACTACCATCCATGGACTTACAGAATGCCTAGTCCACTGTCATAGTATCCCACACAGCATTGCCTGGGATCAAAGGACTCACTTCACAGCAAATGATGTGCAGCAGTGGGCCCATGCTCATGCAATTCACTGGTCTTACCATATTCTCCAACATCCTGAAGCAGATGGCTGGATAGAATGATGGAATGGCTTTCTAAAGATACAGTTACAGTGCCAGCTAGGTGGTAATACCTTGCAGGGTTGGGGCAATGTTCTCCAGGAGGCTGTATATGCTCTAAACCAATGTCCAATATATGGTGCTGTTTTTCCCATAGCCAGGATTCATGGGTCCAGGAATCAAAAGTAGTGGAAATGGGAGTGGCACCACTCACTATGACCTCTAGTGACCCACTCCCAAGATTTTTGCTTCCTGTCCCCGTGACCTTATGTTCTGTGTGTCTAGAAGTATTAGTTCCAAAGGGAGGAATGCTCACACCTGGAGACATATCACTGATCCCCCTGAACCGGAAGTTAAGAATGTCACCTGGGGAGGTGGGCCCAGGATGGCAGAGTAGTCAGATACTTCCTGTGGTCCCTCTTACAACAAAGACCCCCCCCCAAAAAAAGTGAATTGATTATATATGACAATCTAGGAGCCCTGAACATCAAAGGCAAAGTTGAGGAATCAGACTGAGCGGCAAGGGGAGGGAGAGATGGTTCAGAAGCAGTGAGGAGTTGCCAGATCTGACTCCACCCATGCCACCTAGCACCCCGTGACAGCAGTCCAAGAATAAGTGGTGCCTCTCAGTCTGTACAGCCAACAGCACTGTGTGACCATAGTCTGGCTGCAAAACACGCCTACTTACGTGCTGTAGGGAACAGGGACACTCTTTACTCCCTGACACTCAGGGGCAGCCGTCAGCCCCCTGCCTTGCTCAGTGTGTGACCCCCTACTGCAGCCAGATACCTGTGCCTACACCAATCACCCCTGCCTGTCTAGGACTGTAGGTAAGAGTCTGCACCACACACTTGGTGACTGACTACCTGGACACCTGAGCTGAATCTATACAAGAAAAGTAAACAGACTCCTGGGCTTATATACCTAGAAACAGATTTAATCACATGGTAACAGAACATTAGAGCTTCAAAGATGCCAGAAATCAAACTAGCTCACATAAACAGCCTATTTGGGCATATCAAAAGAAAACAAGAAACTAGGACACAGTAGGCAAAAATAAAATAAATAAATATAATAACTTATTGATGGCTTGGAGACAATGGTCAATATCAAATCACACGAAGAAGCAGACCACGATGGCTTCAGCAAGTTCCCAAAACAAAAAATCACAAAATTTTCCAGAGGAAGGGAACTTCTTGGAATTACCTGAGGAAGAATACAAAAGATTAATATACAGAACTCTTCAAGAGATCAGAAAGGTGATCATGCAAAACTCAGAACAAGCCAAGGAATACACAGACAAAACAACAGACGAACTTAAGAAGATTAGAGAAGAGCAAGATGACAAATTTAACAGGCTGGAAGAATCCATAGAGAGACAGCAAACAGAAATCCAGAGGATTAACAATAAAATTTCAGAAATAGACAACTCTATAGAAAGTCACAGGAGCAGAATTGAGTCAATGGAAGTCAGAATTAGTGAGATTTAATATAAATCATGTGACAGCAACTTATTTGAGGAAAAATCTGATTAAAGGATTAAAAAAAAATGAAGAAACCCTAAGAATTATGTGCAACTCTATCAAGAGGAATAACCTACAAGTGATTTGAGTACCAGCGCAGGGGGTGGGGGGATAATAGAAAATACAGAGAGAATTGTTGAATATTTGTTGGCAGAAAACTTCCTGATACCATGAAAGATGAGAAGATATCTATCCAAGATGCTCATCAAACACCACATAAGGTAGATCCCAAAAGAAAGTCACCAAGACATATTATAATCAAACTTGTTAAAACCAAAGATAAAGAGAGAATTTTAAGAGCATCTAGGGATAAACAAAAAGTCATCTACAAAGGAAAGTCAATAAGACTAAGCTTGGACTACTCAGCAGAAGCCATGCAGGCAAGAAGGCAACAGGATGACATATATAAAGCCTTGAAGGAAAAAAACTGCCAGCCAAGAATTATATATCCAGCAAAACCGTCTCTCAAATATGATGGTGAAATTAGGGCATTTCCAGATAAACAGAAGTTTAGGGAATTTGCAAAAATCAAACCAAAATTACAAGTAATACTAAAGGGAGTCCTCTGGTTAGAAAATCAATAACATCAGATAACAACCCAAGACTAGAACACAGGAGAGCAACCAGATATCAACCCAGATAGAGAAGTCACAAAAACAAATCAAAGCTAAAACACTGAAAATAGAAAAACAGAGATGTCAATATATAAAGATGACAACACTAAAACAAAAAAGAGAGACGAAAAAAGTATTCATAGATCTTTCATATGGAGAGGAAGTCAAAGTAATATAAAGAAATAAAAGAGTGGTTTAAACTTAGAATAATAGGGGTAAATATTAAGGTAACCAGACAGGAAACTAACAATCCTACACAACCAAATAAAAAACAAGAAATACATAAAGACTCAGCAAATAAAAAATCAACGATGAAAATACATAAAGAAAAACGATTCAGCACAGAAAATTAAGTGGAACAAAACGTCAACAACACAAAAAAAGACATCAAAATGACAGCATTAAACTCATACCTACCAGTAATTATGCTGAATGTAAATGGACTAAATGCACCAATAAAGAGATAGAGAGTGGCAAACTGGATTTAAAAAACATGATCCGTCTATATGCTGCCTACAAGAGACACAACTTAGACTTCAAGACACAAACAAACTAAAACTCAAATGATGGAAAAAAATATATCAAGCAAAAAAGAGCAGGAGTGGCAATATTAAATTCTGACAAAAATAGATTTAAAATAAAATCCACCACAAAGGATAAAGAAGGATACTACATAATGATTAAAGGGTCAATACACCAGGAGGACATCACCATAATAAATATTTATGCACCCAACAACAGGGTTCCAAAATACATAAAACAAACTCAAACAGCACTGACAACAGAGATAGACAGCTCCACAATAATAGTAGGAGACTTCAACACACCACTTTCGGTGAAGGACAAAACATCCAGAAAGAAGCTCAGTAAAAACATGTGTCATGGGTTGA
>NW_004444151.1:2452155-2460037 GCF_000243295.1 Trichechus manatus latirostris
TAAACCAGAGACTTCATCAGCTTGAGACCAGAAGAACTAGATGGTGCCCAGCTACCACCAATGACCACCCTGACAGGGAACACAACAGAGAGTCCCGGATGGAGCAGAGAAAAGTGAGGTGCAGAACTAAAATTCTAGTAAAAAGACCAGACTTAATGGTTTGACTGAGACTGGAGGGACCCCAAAGACATGGTCCCTGGATTCTCTGTTAGCCCAGAACTAAAACAATTTCTGAGGCAAACTCTTCAGACAAAAATTAGACTGAACTGTGGGACATAAAATGATACTTCTGTAGAACATGCTTCTTAGCTCAAGTAGATACAAGAGACTAAATGGGCAGCTCCTGTCCGGATGTGAGTTGAGAAAGCAGAAAGGGACAGGAGCTGGTTGAATTTACCCAGGAAATCCGAGGTGGAAAGGAGGAGTGTGCTATCATAGTATAGGGAGAGCAACTAGGGTCACATAACAATGTATGTTTAAATTTTTGTATGAGAAACTAATTTGAATTGTAAACTTTCACTTAAAGCAAATTTTAACAAAAAAGAATGTCACCTGGCCACGCCTCTGGATCAACAGGCAAAGAAGGGAGTTACCTTACTGGCTGGTGTGATTGATCCTGATTACCAAGAGGAAATCAGATTGGTATTACATAATGGAGATAAAGAAGAGTATGTCCGGAATGCAGGAGATCCCTTAGGGCATTTCTTAGTACTACCATGCCCTGTGATTAAAGTCAATGGAAAACTATAGCAACCCAATTTGAGCATGACTACTAATGGCCCAGACCCTTTAGGGATGAAGGTTTGGGTCACTCCACCAGGCAAAGATCCAGGACCAGCTGAGGTGTTTGCTGAGGGCAAAGGGAATACAGAAGTGGGTGGTGGAAGAAGGTAGTTCTAAATACCAGTTACAACCAGGTGACCAGTTGCATAAACAAGGACTGTAATTGTTATGAGTATTTCTGCTTTGTTTGTGTGCATCAAATATTTTTGTTTTCTTCACTTATAAAACATAAGATGTAAACAGGGCTAGTGCATTTTCGGTTATAGGTGTGGTCATTGTATCATGTTAGAAGCAAGTATGACTTTATAATTGTCTTTATTCAGAGATTATGTATGGTTTAAGGACATGTGTACAGGTGCCAAGTGGACAAGGGGTGGACTGTGATGGTTAAGGTTGTGTGTCAACTTGGCTAGGTCATGATTCTCAGTGGTTTGGCAGTCATATGATGTTGTGACCATTTCCATGATAAGATTTGATATAATGTGATCACCTCCATGATGCAATCTGCTGTGAATAGCCAATCAGTTGAAAGGGAGTTCCCTTGGGTGTGTGGCACGCATCGAATATAAGTGGATATTCTGGCAAGGCTCTTGGGCCTTTGCTTGCTCTGGATCCTGCAGCTGGCTCCTGTTTGTCTGACCTCTGGTTCTTGGGACTTAAGCTAGCAGCCTACCTGCGGTGTTGCCTGCTGATCTCAGGATTTGCATCCTGTGAGCAAGAGCCCTGCTCTCTCACCTGCCAATCTTGGGTTCACCAGCCCCTGCAGCTTTGTGAATTAGAAGAAGCCTCTATCCTGACCCATGGACCTGGCACGTTCCAGCCTCTACAACCATGTGAGCCATTCCCTTGATAGAAATCTCCCTCTGTAAATATTTATACTTTTTACTGGTTTTGCTTCTCTAGAGAACCCAGCCTAAACCAGCATAAATCTTCCCCCACTTCTGCCCTGCTTGCTTGTTTAATCTCTTTTACATCTCTCAAGAGACTGACTCAAGATATACACTACACCAATCCTGCTCATTCACATAACAAAGACAACCCCTTCCCAAATGGGATTATAACCACAGGCATAGAGGCTAGGGTTAACAACACACATATTTTGGGAACACAATTCAATCAATAACAGTGGTTATGAAAATTATAAAAGTAAATTTGTCTAAAATGCTTATGATGGAGCTTGACATAATAAAATGCACGATTAATCAATATCTTTAAAAACTAAACAAACAAACAAAAAAACCAAACCAGTTGCCTTAGAGTCTATTCTGACTAATGGCAACCCTATGTGTGTCATAATAGAATTGTGGCCCATAGTGTTTCCGATGGTTGACTTTTTGGCAGTAGATAGCCAGGCTTTCTTCCTCTGGGTGGACTCAAACCACTAACCTTTCAGTTAGCAGCCGAGAACATTAACCTCCAGATTAAACATTAACTGTTTGTTCACCCAGGAACTTTGTAGCTCCATATCAGGGAATCGAACCCCATTCTCCTATATGTCAGGCAAGAATACGTACGACTATACCAAAAAAAAAAAAGCTAAACATCATATAAATAAATACACACATAAAATAAACAATATATTCCCAACTGAGAATAATGGTTATTCATGGGAAGGCCGAAAAAAAGAAAAAGCTCTTTGATACTTTGCTGTGTACGTTTTATACTGATTATTTTAGAATAAGAAAGATTTCAGGAATTATTTAGAATTTTTTAAAAACTTAAAGTTACAGAACCTAATACTAATTATAAGAATAGTCAAAATTCATGCAGATTGCACGCATAAGAAATAAAATGAAAGTGTTGAACTTTATTCAGGTACAAAGCAATATGAAGAACAGTATGTATAGGATAGCAGGAATGAGACAGACCTGGATTCAAATTCTCACTGAGATACTTACTGCCTGTGAGACACAGAAATGTCACTTAACCTCCAAGCCAGGGTTTTTCAAAAGTGGAGTCCATGGGGGCCTGCCTCAATAATCATTGCAAAGTTGGTTCCAAGTGCAGACAACTAGCATTTTAAACCCTCTCAGTTGATTCTGATGCACGCTAAAGTTTGAGAACTTCTGCTATCAGTCTTGGCTTCCTTATGTGTAAAATGGGGTGCTAATATCATACTGTCTATGAAGATTCAATGATATTAAAAAAAAAATTAACACAGTGCCTGGCAGGTAAAAATTGAACTCATATTATTACCTAATTACAATAATGGGTATATCATTCTTAGAAGTACTACTATTAAGGAGCCCTCATGGCTCAAGGGTTAAGCACTCTGCTGCTAACTGAAATGTCTGTAGTTTGAACCCACTCGGTGGCTCTGAGAAAGAAAGACCTGGTGATCTGCTTCCATAGAGATTACAGACAAGAAAACCCTGTGGGGCAATTCTACTCTTTCACCTGTGGTCATTATGAGTTGGAATCGACTAGACGGCACCCAACAATAACAACTACTATTATCATCATACTGTTATTACTGTTACTATTATTAAATGAAGGATCTGACATCTCCACAAGGTGTCATATCCTTCAGTGGCTGTCTATACACATAATAACTTGATTTTTTATTAGCTCAAAAAATAATAAATTTGAGTACCTCTGCTATGCCAAGAAATTTAGAAGACAGCTACTTGGTCAACCAACTGGAAGAGATACCTATTTGTGCCCACTCCAAAGAAAGGTGATCCAACAGAAAGCGGAATTATTGAACAATATCATTAACATCACATGCAAATAAAATGTTGCTGAAGATCATTCAAAACCAGTTGCAGCAGTACATCCACAGGAACAGCCAAAAATTCGTGCTGAATTCAGCAGAGGACATGGAATGAGGGATATCATTGGTGATGTCAGATGGATCTTGGCTGAAAGCAGAGAATACCAGATGTTTACCTATATTGTATTGACTATGCAAAGGCACTCAACTGTGTGGATCATAACAAATTATGAATAACATTGTGAAGAACAGGAATTCCAGAACACTGAATTGTGCTCACAAAGAACCTGTACATAGACCAAGAGGCAGTCGCTTGAACAGAACAAGGGGATAATGTATGGTTTAAAATCAGGAAAGGTGTGCATCAGGGTTGTATCCTTTCACCATATTCATTCAATCTTTATGCTGAGCAAACAATCTGAGAAGCTAGACTATAAGAAGAAGAACATGGCATCAGGGAGGGAGGAAGACTGATTAATAACCTGTGATATGCAGATGACACAACCATGCTTGTGGAAAGAGAAGAGGACTTGAAGCACTTACTGATGAAGATCAAAGACTACCGTTGTCAGTATGGATTACACCTCAACATAAAGAAAACAAAAATCCTCACGACTGCACTAATAAGCAACATCATGATAAATGGAGAAAAGATTGAAGTTGTCAAGGATTTTATTTTACTTGGATCCACAATCAATGCCCATGGAAACAGCAGTCAAGAAATCAAACAACATTTTGCTTTGGGCAAATCTGCTGCAAAAGCCGTCTTTTAAGTGTTCAGAAGCAAAGATGTCACTTTAAGGACTAATGTGTGTCTGACCCAAGTCATGATATTTTCAATGCCTCATATGCATGCGAAAGCTGGACATTGAATAAGGAAGACCAGAGTAGAACTGATGCCTTTGAATTAAGATGTTGGCAAAGAATATTGAATATACCATGGACTGCCAGAAGAATGAACAAATCTGTCTTAGAAGAAGTAGAGCCAGAATGCTCCTTAGAAGCCAGGATGGTGAGACTTTATCTCACATACTTTGGACATGTTATCAGGAGGGACCAGTCCCTGGAGAAGGACATCATGCTTGGTAAAGTACAGGGTCAGTGAAAGAGAGGAAAACCCTCAACGAGATGAATTGACACAGTGGCTGCAAGGATAGGTAGGCTCAAGCATAGCAGTAACTGTGAGGATGGCGCAGGAACAGACAGTGTCTTGTTCTGTTGTAAACAGGGTCGCTATGAGTCAGGACCAACTTGACGGCACCTAACAACAACTACAGCTATTTCCTGCAACATTGTTTGCTAATTGTGCTTTATGACCATCAGATTTTAACCCAGACCCTCTGACTACGAATATTCAGGTAACCTGGGATCCTGAAAAGGCAAGTGCAGCACTTGGTACTGAAATTTCTGGCATGCTCCTAAGTAAGAGAATGTGATTTAGGTTTGCCTGTAATGGGAGACAGTAGAATGGGGATGAGAATGAAAAAGATGATGGAATAGTAGCCTTTCTAAAAAGCATGTTTAGAGTTATCCTCTCTGGGTGAAGCTTGGTGTGGTGAACAGTATGTTATCAATAAAAGTCTATTTTTTGTGAACCAAGCAGTTTCTTCCTCCTCTATGTTACCTGGAGATCCTTTAGTCTTGGTTCTCCTTTTTTCTTGAGAAAAAGTTCCCATTTTTCACACAGCTTTGGGGAAGAGATTCATAACCATAGTTAATTGATAAAAGTCGTGATTTCCATGCAAATTGGGGCTTTCCCAGAAAAATTTAAAAGCGCTCTTTCACTGTTTGAAATTCTTTAAATATTTCCTTCCCTATTCTACTTGAACCAACCAGGCCGGAACTTGCTCTGCCTAATGCCTTCCTTGGAGTAGCACTTTCTAATGAATAAGCTCCTTTAGGAAGTGTTAGAAACCATTTTAATTCATTCACACCCTCTAGATATCATCCAAGACACACCAGGTGCATACTCCAGGAGCCTAAAAGACTTGTGCACCTCTCCAATTCCCTCCGTCACAAGTAATTTCCTCACCAATACTATGACTGAGACCTTAATTCTTTCCCAAACAGCAAAATTTGGACCCCTTCCTAGCAGCCAGTGCTATAGCTCTAACCCTTTCTTTGCTATATCTTTTCTCCTTAAATTTTTTTTTTTTTTGATAGCATATGTTTTCAGTATTGGAATGCATGCTTACTAATTGACTGTGTTTAAATTTTTGGTTGATAATATGGAGCCCTGGTGGTGCAGTGGTTAAGAGCTGAGCTGCTAACCAAAAGGTGAGCAGTTCGAATCCACCAGCTGCTCCTTGGAAACCCTATAGGGCAGTTCTGCTCTGTCCTATAGGGTTGCTATGAGCTGGAATCAACTTCATAGTAACTTTTTTTTTAATATGTAGATTTTGAGAAATATGATCTGGTAATACAAGCCACCAATGAGGCAAGTGACACTGTGGCACCACCAATCTGTGGTATGACAATATACCAATGAGAGCTATATAAAAAATTTGTTGAGGGTGCCTTTCCATTAGGTTACATGAGGAACCTTTGGTTTTCCAAATACGACACAGAAAAACCAAAACAAACTCATGAGAGCTCACTATCACACAGGAAAGCCATAATTATGCTTGCAAGAAATAAAGGAAAAAAAGGCAAAAGTTTACAAAACTAACACATCCAGGAAGCATCATCTAATACAATGTTCAACTTACACAACAATGAGCCTCCAACTCTGGTCGTCTGAGCTTGATGCAATTCAGAAGGGACCCACCTTGGCGCTAAATGCATTAGAACTGGAGTAACGCCTTACCTCTGAGGTCCAGAGGCATAAAAATTGGCTGATATACCATTAACCCAATGGTAACTAAAGAGCTAAGCAGGCACCAGTGTTTTCTCATTTAGACTCTTCCCTTTATAGTTTCGCCAAAAAAGAAAACAAAAACGGGTGCATCCATGCTATGCAAATGAGAAAAAGGTAACCTCTGAAATTATTTCCCAGCAAACAGAAGATCCTGCAAGCTGCTCACACGCTAAAACCACAGGAGGTGTGTCAACCACCTAGATGCTAAGCCACGGGAGGCCTGCAGGTTGGATAGGCAGTAAATCCCGAGAGCTCTAAACTCCTTATTGGCAAGCCATGTCAGGCCCTTCAGTTCCTCAGGTGCTGAGCCACAGGAGGTCCATCAACTGCTCAGGTGGAAGGAGGAAGGAGGACGGAAGAGGCAAGCTGTGTGGAGGAGTAGCTTGAATGAAAGGCCACCAACTCACCAGGGGAGAAGGCAAATGAGAGGCACCTCCTGGGAACACTAGAGTTCAAAGAACTCCATTAAGAAAAGGAACAAGCTGCTTTCTCTTGCATAGAGCATATTCTTACCTGTGGGAAGCACATCTCCCAGAAAGTACCATTCTGGCCCAGGGATTCTAAAGAAAGGCTGGTGTTGAAAGAACCCCAGACCAGTTTCTGTGGCAGACCACGAGGGCTCCCTCCCCGCACCCCGAGATCAGCACCTCCTAGTCAGCTGTTTAAGTTCTTAGGAACTGACTTCAAGCTTGTTTTCCAAGATTCTCAGTGTGGCAGTGACACTTCTCTTGCCACCTCAGCTTCCAAAATCCCTAGAAATACTTTAATAAAAATTTTTTTTAAAAAACCTGTTGCCGTCAAGTTGATTCTGACTCATAGCGACCCTATAGGACAGAGTAGAACTGCTCCATAGGGTTTCCAAGGAGCACCTGATGATTCGAACTGCTGACCTTTTTTGGTTAGCAACCGAACTCTTAACCACTACGCCACTAGGGTTTCCAGAAACACATTAATAGGGACTGATTAGTCAGTACCTGCCTCTCACTTTTGCACTGACTCACTCAAGCACTTTGAGTACCTATAATGTGCCAAGTGAGGAGTCCTGGTGGTGCAACGGTTAAGCACTCAGCTGCTAACTGAAACATTGAAGGTTCAAATTCACCCAGCAGCTCAGCAGGAAAAAAGACCTGGCGATTTCCTCCCATAAAGATTACAGCCTAGAAAACTCTATGGGCAGTTCTATTCTGTCACATGGGATCACTAAGAGTGGGAATCGACTCAATGGCACCTAACAATAACAATACAAAGGGCCAAGCCATGTACTTTACAATGGAGATATAAAAAGTCAAGTAAAATACGGCCTCTGTGCTCAAGGTGATAGAAAAACCAAAAACCCGATACACTGCTGTCCAATCAATTCTGACTCATAGCAACCCTATAGGACAGAGTAGAACTGCCCCATAGGATTTCCAAGGAGCGCCTGGTGGATTCGAACTGCCAACCTTTGGGTTAGCAACCAAACACTTAACCACTGCGCCACCAGGGCTCCTTAAGCAATAAGCAATAACTACAGGATAATGTGATAAAGG
>NW_004444151.1:2460137-2516558 GCF_000243295.1 Trichechus manatus latirostris
AGGGCATTTTCTGGAAACAGTGACATTAAGTTGAGCGTTAAAAGAAAAAAATAGCTAGCCGGAAGAGAGTGTTGGGGTAGGAAAGGGTGAGGGGAACAGAAGAAGGCGAGGTGAAGACAGGTGCAGGGAGAGGAAACAGCAAATATAAATAACTGGAAAGGAGAAATGGATGGTCCCATCTGAGAACTGCAAGTAGATGAGCGTGATTAAGGCAAATGATGCTCTCAGAAAGTGGCGGGCAATGAGGCCAGATCAAAAAGGGCTTTGTAGCTGAAATGAATGAGTTTGAAATTTACCATGAAAGCTTTGGGAAACCATTGACTATTATACCACATGGATACATAAGGCCAAGACCCTAAGAAAATTAAGACTTGCTCCTTTTGACAATTAGGTTTTTCAGGTTTCCACAAAGGTTAGCCTAATTTCAAAATACACATATGAAAAATCACTTTCTTTTTAGTTCATGGTCTGGTTTTAGCTCTGGTTTTTTTAAGTCAAATTTCTAATTTTACATTTGAACCCTTAATTTAAAACACTTACATAAAATCACACGTATATATAATGATGTGTACCATATATAGCAAATATTTTACTAGTAAGTACCTTGAAAGGTGACTCATACTATAGTTAATACACACTAATATTTGGGGCCCTGGTGGCACAGTGGTTAACAGCTATGGTGTCTAACAAAAATGTCAGCAGTTCAAATCCACCAGCTGCCCCTTGGAAACCCTTTGGGGCAGTTCTACTCTGTCCTATTGGGTCACTATGAGTGAGAATCGACTCGATGGCAATGGGTTTCACTTTGTTTTTTAATATGGTATTAAAACTCAAATAAATGCTAAATATTCTTTCTCTAGAATAGTACTTTTTAATCATATATTCCAAATATTATTTATTTCCTTATAAACTTATTGATAAATTACATATACACACTACAATACTAATATAATAAAAATATATGTGATACAACATACAAAAAGAAATTTTTCAAAAGATAGAATAAAAATAAATGTAAATAAAGGTTCTAATACTTTCTATCTGCATCTTGATGAATTATCTTTCACATTCTGTTTTGGAAACCACTGTGTTAGACAGCTAAACCACATGAATTAGATATATAACTTTGTGTATGTGCATGTAAAGGATCCCTGGTGGGGCAGGGATTAAGAATTCAACTGCTAACTGAAAGGGCGGCAGTTCAAACCCACCAGTCGCTTCCTGGGAAAAAGATGTGGCAGTCTGCTTCTTTAAAGATTACAGCCTTGGAAACTCTATGGGGTGGCTCTACTCTGTCCTGTAGGGTCACTATGAGTCAGGATCAACTCATCAGCAACAGGTTTGGTTTTTGGTCTTATATGCACGTAGATGTCAATATGCCATTCATTAAACCAAATGAACTAAACGAAGAAAAACAGAAATAAGGAGAGAAATCAAGGATGATGATGATGTAACATGCCCACAGTCTACCTGATGTGCTGTGTAGCTGATACATGGTTGGTTGAGGCAATAGACCACAATTGGATGGAAACGAATCCCTCCCCCTCAGCTCCCTAGGAATAACACAAATTATGAAGCAAACTCTTCATCCCCTTTATAGAACAAGGAAAGCACCCTGGGGAGGGCACAGAGGGGCAGAGGCAGGGTGTTTCCCTTGAGCAGTGAGGGGAAGTCAGGAGACTTCTAGGATAACCTTGGCTCTATAAGTTCTTTCCTATATTACATAAACTTTGGAATCTCAGAGAAAGGTTAGTTTTTCCAGGGGCTAATTTTCCAGTTTTCTCTTAGGAAGATTTTCCCTCAAAAAAAAAAAAAAAAAACAGTAGCTGTTGAGTCAATGCTGACTCATGGCAACCCCAGGTGTGTCAGAGTAGAACTGTGCTCCATAGGGATTTCAATGGTTGTGATCTTTCGAAAGTAGACTGCCAGGCCTTTTTTCTGAGGTGCCTTTGGATGGATTAGAACCACCAAACCTTTCGGTTAGCAGCCAAGCACTTAATCGTTTGCCCCACCCATGAACTCTCAGCAGAGTTTGGGAGTTAGCAATTTGGGAACCACTCTACGTCAGAAGTATGTGTCTCTATTTCCTTGCTAGAAGTCACAATGCTAACTTTAATTACCATTCATAGGATATGTGCCATCATAGGATCCTGCCAACTTCCCCTTTCCCCAGGATTTTAGTTAGAAAATTTGTCATTGAGGTGAGGGTTGGAACCACCCATTCCTGAATCTGTAGAAGGAAACTCTGCTGTAGTCACTCATGCTCTGAGATCTCTAAAGAAGAAAGAGCCTCCACCTACTACCTCCTGCCCTATGAAGGGCTTAAGGAAGAGGAAAAGGACCTGATTTCTTAATCCCAGATCTCTGACTCAGGACTATCACCAGCCTTTTAACCATGTCCCTAGAGAAAGTATCCCAAGGCATTCCCTCACTGTGTCAACAAATACCATTACTATCAATTATGCCATCAATATGGGGATAGAGGATATGGACTATGACTTAATTAGAATTTCATCCAATCTGTCATTCATTCATTCATTCATGCCCTCATTTAACAAACCAAAGAACATCTGCTCTGTTCTGGAGCTATGCTGAACACTGGGAGCACAAAGATGAGACACCTCCGCTGTTGCCAATAACATGCAGGAAGATGGCCAAGCGACTGCTGCCATGTGCACCACAGAGCACAGCCAGCCTGTAGTGGTGCAGTGCAGGATGCTGTCCCCCTTGGTGCAAACCTCCGGCATGGGCTTTACAGACAACACTGCTGCCAGTCAGCAGGGCTAGCCCACTGTTGTTAACCCAAACAGATGAAAACATAGCTCAGTCTAGGGAAGATCAATGTTTTTTACCCAGACACTAACTTGCCATCAGGTGAAGTTATCATGTAAATAAAGAGAGGCAAACAGATAGCTCTAGACTGGATCCAAGGCTGGCAGAGCATCACTGATGTGATGAATGAAGAAAACCAAGGACAAGCAATTCCACATGAGAGCAGCTTGACGAACAGAAATGTGGTCTTAATAATATATCCAAAGTAAAAGGCAGTCAAATCCCACTCACAGTTTTCATTAATCTAGTGCCATTGTTTTCTAGATACAGGGATTTACCTCTAAAAATATGTATTTCTACATTTATAGTTTACATTGGTGTTACCCATATATATCACAATGTCCTTTTATATCATGGCCTTTGAAAGGTTCTTAGTCCCCCCTGGTGGCGCAAAGTTTCCAACTGGCTACCAACCGAAAGGTTGCAGGTTGGAGTCCACCCAGAGCACCACAGAAGAAAGGCCTGGTGATCTACTTCCATAAGATTACAGCCATTGAAAACCCTATAGAGTACAGTTCTACTCTGTCACATATGGGGTCACCATGAGTTAGAATCAACTCAGAAGTAACTGATTTACATGTTTACATAAGGGTAGTGTGGTGAACTAGAGACTCAAGGAATCATCAGGTCTAGATTTGAATCTGTGCTGTCTCTCAAGGCTTCGAACTGGTTCTTCCTGGTTCAATCATGGCCACAGAAGTGACACTGGAACAGAATCAAATTTTCAAAATTTGGGTGAACCGGAACCATAACTGGAACGGGAAAAATTATGGGTAAAAACCCTGCAAAAACTTAAATCTCCCTCTTAGAAAACAAGGGCAGCGTATACATTACATAGCAACGAAATCTCTTGCCCACTGGATTTTGCACAGAGTCAGAAACAGCAGTGTCCTGCTCAAAGATGGCAGCCAACCACATGGCTTTGAATGTGTGTTGCTTTCCTCAGTCCTGGCAATAACCCAATCTCATGCATCAGGATATGTTGCTTGAGTCCATGGGGTCAGTCCGCTTATAAAGGCATTTCTACAGAAGACAGAAAGTCCTTGTCAAGTTCTAAATCTTGGGACTGGGATGGATACCACCATTTGGAAGTTAAAGGATGAAAACCTTCTCTCAAGTAAGTATTTTAAAGCTGACTTTCCAATGACAGTCACAAGAAAGATATACAACATCAAATCCAAGCCTCGCCTATCAAACTTTATCAAATAGATCGACACGTTAGATTCAAAGAGATATGACATTATTGGATCAGATCTGCGAGAGATTTACCTGAATTGGAAGAACAGCTAAAAAAATGCCAAATAAATACACAATGGCTGACACTCCTCATAAATGAATGTGTGCTGATTTACATGACTCTGGAGCAGTCTGCAAACCTTCTAAAGTGAGCAGCCAACAGTTTTGAGACTGTCATGTTCGTAAACTACGAGCAGGTGAACATGGATGATTGGTTGGGGCAAATCATGATAGAAAACCTGCAGAGACAACAGTGCGACCTGTCTGGAGTGGAAATGTGCAAGTCTTTAGCGTCACAGAAAGAATGACTGCTGTCAAATGGATGGGAAACCCCATCAGCAGTCAACATGATGGAACTGTACAGCAGATTACCGCAATCAGAAGTGGGCAGGATAGAGTCACTCGAATTCCTGGATGAAATGGAGCTTCTTGAGCAGCTCAAGTAGCATTGCTTCCTTTGTTGGGCAACCAAAGGAGGAAATGAACTAGGTTTGAAGGAGATCAGTTATTAATCTGTTAAGGACTCATGCTGAGCCAGAAGCTGAAGATACTAGCCCTCCCGGAGGAGACATGGAGCATCCTGGGTGATGGCAGGCTTCGCCTCCCCACTGTCATCCCACACTCTGAGAGACTTCAGTTACTAGGGTTGCTGTACCCTTTCCTGTTGACTTATTGTTGTCTTCTGAGTCTCCCATTCCAGGGCTTCGACCCATATTTTTTCCCCATTCCACTTATAGTTCCGGATCACTTAAATTTTAAAAATTTGGGTCTATTCCAGTTTCGCTTCGTTGGCCATGACTGAACTGGTTCAAAGGAGTTTGAAGCCCTGCTGTCTCTAGGGTCTCCAAGTTCTTTCTTGGACATGTCTCTTTAGGCCCATTTTCCTCAGCTATAAAATGGGAGATAGTTTTGGTGAGCCTACTAGTTGCCTTTCAGTATTGATTCTCTCCTTCTTCCTTAGAAATAAAAGCTCCAATTTTTAGCTGAACATATTGTCACCTAGCCAAAAGACAACCCTTCCCATCTCCCCTTCCAGTTAGATGTGGTCATTTGACTGAATTTTGGCCAAAAAAGATGTAAGCAGAAGTATCATGTGAGAGTTACAAGAAGAATTCTAAAGAAGAAGAGTCACACCCTTCATTGCCCCTTTCTCCTTCCTGCGTCCTGGAACGTGGTTGCAATGGCTGGAGCTCCAGCAGACATACTGGCCCATTGAGAGTGACTTTGGGAATGGAAGCAACAGATAGTGGAGCAAGAAGATAGAAGTCCAAGTCCCTGACACCATGGAACAGACTTCTTTTATGTAAGAGAGAAATAAACTTCTGTTTTTTAGGTTTTTGACACGAAAGACCTAACCTTACCTAACCTCATGGAGTGGTTTTGAGTAGTAAATCAGATTAAGTGTGGAAGTACATTGTACTCAAAGTGCTTCTCTGAAACGTCATGAGCTTCCTGCTCTGTGAATAAAAGGGTTATATGGTCAAACATATTTGGGAAACAATGTAGACTATATTTGGAAGTTATATACTCCACATTACCATATAAAAGGCTTTCAAAAGACCAAGTGCAAAGAAATCTATTTATCTGTGCTTAGTCCAGTGTTTCCCAAACTTATTTGACATTGTTATCTTGGTCCCATGTTATGTTTATACTGAGGTAGTTTTCATGGGAAACACTTTGAGAAATGCTGGTTAAAGTTACTATTGCCAGTTGCAGTCAAGTCAATTTCGACTCATGGCCACCCCATGTGTGTCAGAGAAATGCTCCATAGGATTTTCAAGGCTCAGAAGCAGACTGCCAGGCCTGTCTTCTGAGAAGCCTCTGGGTGGGTTTGAACCACCAATTTTTCAGCTAGTAGTTGAGTGCTGAACCATTCGTGCCATCCAGGGACTCTAAGTTATTACTAGTAATAATAAATATCTAAATGCTTGTTTTCAGCCTGACAAAATGGTTTAACTAATAATTCCTCTTCTATTTCAGCCCAGATCTCCATGCCAGACACTTCCATTACTCTCTGAATGTTTCCTGCAGCACAATTATTAGTTTTATTAATTTATCATTACACATGTGATTATATTTCTGTCTCCCCCACTAGGCAGTAACTTCCACAAGGGTAGGGATTGAACTGTTTTGCTCATCCTTTTATCCCCAACATGAGGCAAAGTGTCTGGCACATAATACATGATATATCCAATAATTTGTTGTTATTAGCTGCCATTGAGTCGATTCCAACTCCTGGTGACTTTATATACAACACAACAAAATGTTGCCCATCCTGCATCACCCTCACAATTGCCAGCATGTTCAAGTCTATTGTTGTGGCCATCATGCCAATTTACCTCATCAAGGGTCTCCCATGCCCTCCTTGGCCCTCTATTTCACCAAACATGATGTCCTTCTCCAGTGATCAATCCCTCCAGATGACATGTCCAAAGCAACTGAGTCAGACAATGTTCTGTTGTGACCCATAAGGTTTTCATTGGCTAATTTTCAGAAGCAGATTTCCAAGCCCTTCTTTCTAGTCTGACTTAGTATTGAAGCTCAACTGAAACCTTTCCATTATGGGTGACCCCGCTAGTATATGAAATACCAGTGGCTCAGCTTCCAGCATCATAGTAACATGCAAGCCACCACAGAAGAGCAAACTGACAGACAGGTGGTGGGTCCAATAAATAATTGCTCACTAACGGCATGATTTCTGAACTCTACCTTAATATCAGTCACACTGTGCAAATGGCAGTGATGGAATAAATATATACTAATTTTGAAGACGATCTAATACTCACTTTTAAGAGGGGTTTAAATCTCTCTTAGCTTTCTTAGGCATAATGAGATATAATTAGTTTATTAAGAAGAGCCATTAACTCTTCCAGTGCTGTAATGTAATCCTAATAAACTGAAAGAAACACTGAGGACCGTTGACCTAAAGATTAAATAGAAGGTATTTATGTGTGTGCAGATCAAGGAAGGAAAACCTCCGAGTACTCAGCAATATCCATTACTGAGCTCAACTGGCCTACATGTCCAAGATGGATTATTAGCATGGCTGGACAATGACGTTGGCCACTGAATAGAACTAATCTGGAGCTGCTGACCAGTATGTCTACACATGGCCTTTCCACGTGATTTGGGATTTCTATAGCCTGAAGACTGTGTTCTAAGAGGAAGCATCCCAATAGCAAGTGAGACACCCAAATGAGGGGTCTTCTCATGCAAGGCTTCTTGAGACCTAGCCTTGGAAGTTCCAGGACATCAATTCTACTACACTCTATTGGCCAAGCACATAATTAAGATCAGATTAAAGGGAAGGGGAGTGAGCCCCCACCTCTCCATGGGAGGAGCAGCATGCCTTTATAGGGAGGAAAGGGAACTGAGGCAGCCATTTTTGGAGAAATACTGATAGTTATTGGACCCAGCACTATATATTGCTAGTTAATGCTCTAATAAAGAAGCATGTACATTATTATATTACAAATTTGATTTTTTAATATTTTGATGTGACTGGTTTCTTTTATAACCCTATATATCAATTTATGCATTAACTGAATTCTTTTGATAATGGATCTAGGTTTCACCAGACTGCCAAAGGGATCTAGGGCACAAAAAACAGAAAACCCCCTGGGCTGTGCAAAAATATGAACCCAAGGGTCAACACTGAGCCACCTATGCTATTCCTGCCCCTGCTGGCCCATCTGTACCTATAGTGGCCTCCTCACTTCTTATCTTTAAAGCACTGCAGATAAGAAAATTTTAAAACCTCCCTCAAGGGAGTATAATCAACTCGAGAAATGGCAGCTATACCTAAACCAATACTTAGGAAATCATGAATTATTTAATTCTACATTCCAAAACTATCTGCGCGGAAAACAGACCATAAAGTAAAGAGAAAAAGAAGTAATTCAATTACAGCAAGTGAAAAAAGCCCTGCTCTGCATTAAGGGTCCCCATGGGCAGCTGTTCCCTACTTGGCTCCTACTTCCCCGAGCAGGAAGGAAAAACACATATGCTATCCGTCAGGTTCGCTTCTCTTGTAAGAAATGCCTGTGCCTCCTCCAAGAATATTAATTCCATCAGACAAATTTCTTTGAGGAATAAAACTAGCTAAAACATAAGTTTATGCATTTAAGTCAAGGAAAAATTTCATTAATTCTCAGCAAATATGTTGCAGAACAGATCATAGAATACAGGGTTGGTAAGAATTTTTCAAGGTGATTTATTAATAGAGTAACCAACTCGTTCAGTTTACCTGGAACTTTTCTGGGTTTAGCACTGAAAGTCCTGTGTCCCAGGAAACTCCTCAGTCCTCAGCACACCAGTACAATTGCTGGAAAACCGAATTTACTAGTGATTTTAAAGATATTAGTTCTTAATACTGACATCCAAAAATAAATAACCAAAATCTCTGGATGCTGCTCTCGGTATCCAGAAGTTGAAAGGAATTAGTCAATGTATTCTGATAGACTAATGCTGCATGCTTTCAGTGATAACATGAGCTTCAATTCTTATCTCAGAAATTGAACTCATTGTAAGAGTTATATGCAATCCCCTAAATTTTTTTTTAATAACATATTTATATGCTATTATGCTGGTTTATATTTTTATAATACTTTACCCCTTTAGGAAAGTGACAGCAATGTCTTACAGGATTTACTCTATTCTATTTTCCCAACTGAACTGATTGAGCTGTACAAATCGATCGGTTCTGTGGGACTGAACCTATAACATAAGCCTATTAATCTGGAACACTTCGCAGTATCCTAACCAGAGATGGAACCAAGGATATCCAGGCTGCCATGTCACTGTCTCATTAGGGAATAATTCCTTCTAATTTTAACAAAGATATGGTGTCCCTTGAAGACACTGATCTCTAAGAGGTTTTTCATAAAGATCCAATCCAAACCCGTGAAACTGTAAGACAAGCAAGAGACAAGGCACAAAATTTGCATTTGATTTGTAGGAACCTTCAGAGAGTATATAGCTTATTCCCAGGCAATTTCTAAATTACTGTCTTCCAAGTCCTCCTTGGGAGTTCCTGGGTGGTACAAATGGTTAGCACCTGGCTGCTAACTAAAATGTTGAGGTTCAAGTACACCCAGAGGTGCCTCAGAAAAAGGCCTGGTAATCTACTTCTGAAAAATCAGCTATCGAAAACCCTATGGAGCACAGTTCTACTCTTACACATATAGGGTCACCATGAGTTGGAATCAACTTGATGACAACTAGTACTGGTAGTCGTCCTTGGAGTATTTACCCTGTTAACCACTTACACCATCTCGAAATTCACTCTTTTCTTGGCTTTCATTTTCCTAGTTCTCCTCCTTCTTTGCCAACTGCTCCTTCTCTGGTTTCTCTTCCTGCCCCTTAAAATAGATCTTCATCTAAGATGTTGTCTTCTACCCACTTCTTATACCTCTCTGCAGTGGCTCTCATGCTAACTCTAACCCTAGCTCAATCCCCAAGGCTTCCTTAGTCAACTCTTCTAATGATTATCAAATCTAAATACAGAACTGGCTTCACTCCCAAACTCCTGGTTCACATTTCCAGTTACCATCTAGGCATTTGTAAATGAAATTAGTATATCTACAGTGGGACTTAGTATCCTTCTTGCTAACCTAGGTCTTCCCCTGCATCCTCTATTCTATGGATGGCACCCTTAGCCATTCACCCAGGCTCGAAAGTTCTGAGTCATCTTTTCAGCCTCATTCTCCTTTACCCCTCCCAACTAATAAATTGACAAGACCTTTTAATTCTGTTTTTTGATCGAGTTTATGATGTTGTGTTATTGTTAGATGCCGTCAGGTTGATTCAACGTATGGTGACCCCATGTGACAGAGTAGAACTGCCTCATAGGGTTTTCTTGGCTGTAATCTTTCTTTTTTATTGTGCTTTAAGTGAAAGTTTACAATTCATTAGTTTCTCATACAAAAATTTATACACACATTGTTATGTGATCCTACTTGCTCTCCCTGTACTGTGAGAGCACGCTCCTTCTTTCTACCCCAGATTTCCCGTGTCCATTCAATCTGCTCCTGTCCCTTTCTGCCTTCTCATCTTGCCTCCAGACAGGAGCTGCCCATTTAGTCTCATGTATCTACTTGAGCTAAGAAGCACATTCTTCACAAGTACCATTTTATGTCTTATAGTCCAGTCTAATCTTCATCTGAAGAGTTGGCCTCGGGAATGGTTTTAGTTTAGGGCTAACAGAAAGTCCGGGGGCCATGTCTTCCAGGGTCCCTCCAGTCTCAGTTAAACCATTAAGTCTGGTCTTTTTATTAGAATTTGAATTCTACACCCCACTTTACTCCTGCTCTGTCAAGGACTCTCTGTTTTGTTTCCTGTCAGGGCAGTCATTGTGGTAGCCAGGCACCATCTAGTTCTTCTGGTCTCAGGCTGATGAAGTCTCTGATTTTCTGTCTTTTGGGCTAATATTTTCCTTGTGTCTCTGGCGCTCTTCATTCTCCTTTGCTCCAGGAGGGTTGGGACTAATTGTTGCATCTTAGATGGCTGCTTACTAGCTTTTAACACCCCAGATGCCACTTACCAAAGTGGGATGCAGAACATTTTCTTAATAAACTTTGTTATGCCAATTGACCTAGATGTTCCCTGAAACCATAGTCCCCAGACGCCCACCACTGCTACTCTGTCTGTCGAAGTGCTTGGTTGTATTCAGGAAACCTCTTAGTTTTGGGTGTATTCCAGTTGTGCTGACTTCCCCTGTAGTGTGTGTTGTCCTTCCCTTCACCTAAGAAAATTCTCATCTACCATCTAGTTAGTGAATACCCCTTTCCCTCTCTCCCCACCCTCATACCATCAAAGAATGTTTCCTTCTGTGTTTAAACCTTTTCCAGAGTTCTTATAATAGTGGTCTTATACAATATTTGTCCTTTCGCAACTAACTAATTTCACTCAGTATAATGCCTTCCAGATTCATCCATGTTATATGTTTCACAGATTCATTGTTGTTCTTTATCGTTGTATAGTATTCCATTGTGTGAATATATCATAATTTGTTTATTCATTCATCCATTGATGGACACCTAGGTTGTTTCCATCTTTTTGCTATTGTGAACAGTGCTGCAATGAACCTAGGTGTGTATATACATATTTGTGTGACGGCTCTTATTTCTCTAGGATATAGTCCAAGGAGCGGGATTGCTAGATCCTACGGTACTTCTATTTCTAGCTTTTTAAGGAAGCGCCAAATCGATTTCCAAAGTGGTTGTACCATTTTACATTCCCGCCAACAGTGTAGAAGTGTTCCAGTGTCTCCACAACCTCTGCAGCATTTATTATTTTGTGTGTTTTGGATTAATGTTAGCCTTGGTGGGGTGAGATGATATCTCATGGTAGTTTTGATTTGCATTTCTCTAATGGCTAATGATCTTGAGCATTTCCTCATGTGTCTGTTAGTGGCCTGACTGTCTTCTTTCGTGACTGAATGTCTTTCATATCCTTTCCCCATTTTTTAATTGGGTTATTTGTCTTTTTGTTGTTGAGGTTTTGCAATATGTTGTAGATTTTAGAGATTAGACGCTGATCGGATTTGACGTAGCCAAATTTTTTTTCTCAGTCTGTAGGTTGTCTTTTTACTCTTTTGGTGAAGTCGTTTGATGAGCATAAGTGTTCGATTTTTCAGAGCTCCCAGTTATCTAGTTTCTCTTCTGGTGTTTGTGCATTGTCACTTATGGTTTGTATTCTGTTTATGCCATGTATTAGGGATCCTAGCATTGTCCCTATTTTTTTCTTCCATGACCTTTATCGTTTTAGATTTTATATTTAGGTCTCTGATCCATTTTAAGTTAGTTTGTATACATGGTGTGAAGTATGAGTCTTGTTTCATTTTTTTGCAAATGGATATCTAGTTATGCCAGCACCATTTGTTAAAGAGACTGTCTTTGTCCAAGTTGATGGACTTTGGGCTTTTGTCAAATATCAGCTGCTCATAGGTAGATGAATTTACATCTGGATTCTCAATTCTGTTCCATTGGTCTATGTATCTGTTGTTTTACCAGTACCAGGCTGTTTTGACTACTGTGGCAGTATATTAGGTTCTAAAATCAGGTAGTGTGAGGCCTCCCCCTTTGTTCTTCTTCAGTAATGCTTTACTTATCTTGGCTGTAATCTTTATGGAAGCAGATCTCCAAGTCTTTCTCCTGCAGAGCCGCTGGTGAGTTTGAACCACCAAACTTTTAGTTCGCAACCAAGTGCTTGATCACTGCACCACCAGGACTCCTTTAAGTTTATGATAAATATTTATATTTTTCCATAGCTACTATCATTGCATTTGTTGCTTCTAGGAAGCTTGTAATTTGCATTGCTAGGTGTAAAACGTACTTAAAATTCCTGAAGAGAGGAATGCGTTGTTCCATTAAGAAGTAGTTTTAAACTGCATATGGAAGCAAGTAGAGATTATGTAAGAGAAAGAGGTTGCTACAGCAGAAAAAAACCATACCTACTCCAACTAAAGAAAAGCATCATGGGTGTTTTACAGCGATAGTTACTACATTCCTTTCAGGCTGCGTCACAAGGTGCTTACGAGGGTCACACGTCTCGGGAGCTGGAGACGGTAGTTGATAAAGTCACAAAGGTGGTAATTCTCTAGGCGAGGGCAAGTACCGAAATAATACTTGGGTCTCTTACATAGTTCACACCTGCCAATACCCCCCCAAAAATTATGATCTGTGTACCCTAAGAAGTATTCCCCTGCCCCCTAGAAAACTGCTGTAGTACTAACACTAATGAACTATGACAAAGAGTGTACTATCCAGGTGAGTGAAGACACAAGAGGGTTTGAAAAACCACTCGATTAGAGTAAAACTCTAATTAGTTCCAGCAAGTTAGCAAGCCATAAAGAGTGTAGGGGCCTACATGACTTTGGGTCCCAAGAGAAGATCCTAAGTGAGTTCTAATTAGCCCAGAAACGAATGCTAGGACTGAGCCAAGCAGAGTTTGACAAATCGAGATTAGAAAAAGGGTACCAATCTGTTTCAATGTATTTATAATTTTTTATTATGTATCTTTTCTCACTTACAGGAAATAAAAATCTCTGGTATTATTTCAATTGAGATTTCATCTTTATGGGAAAATATATTTAGTTATAAAAATACTTTTTTTTAAATTCCAACTTCCAGTTGTCCATCCCTGGCAAGAGTACTCTGTACCAGGCCTTGGTCAGTAACTTAGGGCATTACTGCTATTGAGAAAAGCCATTTGAATCATGGCCATTGCAACTAGAAGGAACTTCCTAGCCTCTAAGTGTTGTGTCTTACAAAAGCAATCCTATTTTAGCCGTACAAATCTAAAACATAACTAATTTTAATTTAGGAGATCTTCTTATAAATTTTAGGAGGTCATTTGCAACACTAGGCTGAAATTCAAGAGACTGAAATCCTACTCTTATCCTTGATACAAACTGTCATATGAGTCTGGGTAAAAATAATAACTTATAACTCAGAGCATTTCACTGTTATAAAACACTTGCATTATCTTGGCTTAGTTTAATTGGATTAGATAGCCACTAAGTTTCCTACCATCTCAACAATTCTACGCATCTATATTTTTACATATATACTAATATTCACTTAAAAAAGTAAATCCATGTAAATATACCTCAAAATAAAACAAATAAATTTTAATAATCATTCAGTTCATCAAAGGACTCCACATTGCAAATACTTTTGCAATAAGATTATTTTAAATAGCATGCTATACCAAAACCCATTGCTGTCGAGTCAATTCTGACTCATAGCAACCCTTTAGGACAGAGTAGAACTGCCCACAGGTTTCCAAGGAGCCTCTGGTGGATTCGAACTGCTGAGCTTTTGGTTAGCAGCCAAACTCTTAGCCACTATGCTATAGTATACTAAAAAATAGTACATTTTTGTTGTTGTTGTTGAATGCTTGATTTATTTATATCAAGACTGCCTTGTTTTTAAAGTTTATTAAGAAAATGTTCTACATCCTACTTTGGTGAGTGACATCTGGGGTCTTAAAAGCTAGCAAGCGGCCATCTTAAATGCGTCAATTGTTCCCAACCACCTGGAGTAAAGGAGAATGAAGAACACCAAAGACACAAGGAAAGTATTAGCCCAAGAGACAGAAAGGGCCACACAGAACAGAGACTTCATCAGCCTGAGACCAGAAGAACTGGATGGTGCCCGGCTACCACCAATGACCGCCCTGACAGGGAACACAACAGAGAATCCCTGATGGAGTGGGAGAAAAGTGGGGTGCAGACCTCAAATTCTAGTAAAAAGACCAGACTTAATGGCCTGACTAAGACTGGAGGAATCTCAGAAAGCATCACCCCCAGACTCCCTGTTAACCCAGAACTAAAACAATTCCCGAGGCCAACTCTTCAGTCAAAGATTGGACGGGACTGTGGGACATAAAATGATACTCATGAAGAGTGTGCTTCTTAGCTCAAGTAGATACATGGGACTAAATGGGCAGCCTCTGTCCAGAGGTGAGATGAGAAGACAGAGAGGGTTAGCAGCTAGCTGTTTGAATGGACATGGGAAATCAGGGGTGGAAAGGAGGAGTGTGTTGTCACAGTATAGGGAGAGCAATTAGGGTCACAAACAATGTATGTATAAATTTTTGGATGAGAGACTAACTTGAACTGTAAACTTTCACTTAAACTACAACAATAAAAAAAAAAGAATGCCCTGTTTTTCCTAATGCAAGATGTTAATAATAGGGGAAGCTGGATATGGAGTATACGGAAGCTTTTTATACTATCTTCACAATTTTTCTGTATATCTAAAACTGTTGTAAATTAAATATTTTATTAAAAAATTAAAACCTATGTGGAGAAGAACCAAGGCCCCTAGCTGGCTACCCTGGCTGAGCATCGACTGCTAGCCACACAAGTGAGCCATCTTGGACCATGAAACCAAACTGAGCCTTTAGATGACCAGAGCCCAGCTGCCATGTAGCTGCAATGCGTGAAAAACCCCAGACAAGACTAGTATAGTCTACCACTTCCCCACAAAATTTTGAACAAAATAAAACGCATGTTTTAAATTGTTAAGTTTCTGTGTAGCTTGTTAGGTATATCTAGAAATATAGCTAGATTTCCAGAACAAACACATTCAAGCTGTCACCTATTGATGCCATGCATTATAAAAAGGACCCCAGTAAGTTAAGCCCAGTTTCTTCCCCATTTCACTTGCTAGTAATCCAGAATAAGTGGGGTAGTGGTCTGCAGGACTTGTCTGTCCCACCCAAATGGTATAAGATAAAAATTTTAAGAACTACTCAAACTACAGAGACAATACTAAATTTATATTTGGTTTGTAACTGGGGTTGCAGACCTAAATCTCTGTCCATGTGTAGCTCATCCTACACTGGCTATAAAAACAAACAAACTTGTTACTGATGAGCTGATTCTAACTCACATAGGATAGCTATGAGTCGGAAATTGGCTATAACCTCAGATAATTAATAGATTAATCAAATGAATGGCTCCATAATCACGATATTTTGTAAAAATTACTCTTCCCAAAAAATGATTTATGACCATCTTACCTCATATCACCAACTATAATGCTTCACATATTAATAAGGATATGTGTTAAATATTCCATCATTGAACATCACATGGCTTTGATGAGCCTCTCTGCCATTTAAAGTATCCAAGTATTGAAATCAGAACAAACAGAAAAACTATTGTAAACAAAAAATATGCTCCCATTCATCTCTTCAAATAAGGACGGTTCTAAGTAACACAGAAACGAAACACAGTGAATTTCACCATGAAAAAAAAAATCTGGAGGCTACATGATATCATATCTGTACTTTTCAAAAATAGAATCCATTTGGAATTATAACACATTTTCCTTCCATTAAGCCTGCGTTGTATGAAAAGGGTGTCATTCTGCCAAGGCTGAAACTCCTTCAGAGAAAGCACTGGAAGCATCTTACCCACATCGTCTCATGTCAGTTGAATAGAAGCTAGCGGGATCATTTTGCCAGTTTACGAGCTTTGCTTTATGAAGGTTTGAGATTTACATAGTAAGTCAGATAGACCTGGTTCCTACTCCTTGAAATGTCTAGAATGCATTTAGCTCCATACTCCCAATATCTAGAAGGCAAAGAAGGTTAGATATTCTTGTTTGTGTGACGTAAAGTTATCATAAACTAAACTACAAAAGCAAATTCTTCATGATTACCTCAGCTTATTCCATATAATACCACAGAGAAGAATTTACAGTTTTTCAAAACCCAATGTCTATAAAGAAAGAACACCTTGAAGGAAAATGGTACCATACTTAAGATAGTGCTATCTTTTATTAGTAAAGTCCTATGTTTATGGAATAGGATGAGTCAGGTTATTCCATAAAATTGATTTTCCACAAAATGGAAATAGGCAATTTACCCTAAGAATTTTATTGAAAAATTATGCTATTCTATTTGAATAATGATGGGAATGTTCTACACTTTTCCTTTATTAATGAATTAAAACACACAAAACACCATAAAATTATATTAGAGGTTCAAAAGTATCACTTAAATCTTCTTTACCAGTCACTTTCATTTTGTAAAATCAGCTGTTCCATTAAAATCATATTATGTAAAGATGGGTTTTTACTGTAATAATAGTTATTACCTATTTAGCTCCCAAGGATGTTGTGAAAATTAAATAATAAGCCATTGGAAAGAAAATACAAAGTGCTGCTAATACCAGAGGCCAAGAGGGGCAGTCAGATGAGAAAATGAAGGAAAAGAGAGACTGATACATTAAAAGTTACTGCTTTCATCTATAATTCCATTACCGCCAATAATCTATGCAGTGGTCACGTGTACTGATGTTACATCATTTAATTTCTCAACATTATGAAATATTAATTATAGACCTCATGTTATAGATGAGGGTCAGAAAGTTCTAAAACATGTCCAACGTCACACAGTTGGTGAATGTCGGAATTCAAATGTGAATTCAGGTCTATCTATTCCACAGCCCATCCTTTATTCACTGAAGCACCACTAATTTCCCAGTATGTTCTTCTGCCTCATAATTGTCCCTCAAAACTTACCCTGTCTTTTAAAGTTCATTTCAAATGCCTCTTCCTCCATGTAGAAATCTCTCCTATACTCACCTGAGACACTCTGATTCTATACATATCCTGCCTTTTATTACAGCTATTTGCTATGTTATTATGTATTGTGCAGTATGTGTTTTATTAACCTTTCTAGATCACCAGCTGTTTGAGGTCACAGCTGTTCCTTACTTGCCATTGGATCCCCAGATCATGAGCACCTGGTACAGTGCCTTGAAAACAATGCATGTTTGGTAAATATTGCTAAACTGAATTGGAAAAGGCGTGTTAATTTGAATTACAACTACATCTGCTATCAGATACAAAGCAAATGCTTTTACCAATGGTTCACTGTATCAGATAACTCTTTGGGAAGTTTCTCCAGTTTTTCCACAAATGTATAGCTAATGGAGATGTGGTAAGACTGAATATCTCAGAGTTTCTGACACACAGAAGGTACTCAGAAAAATAGATTTATTATTATTATTATTCCAAAGTGAAAGGAATGATGAGACAAGTAGGCAGAGAAGTATAAATTCAGTATAATGTGTAGCCTGATTTGGATGGATCTGGGTGGGCATGGAGGGTGGGTTATAAAAAAGATACAGTAAAAAGATAGGACTCTGGAATCAAATGGTCTGAGTGTCTGCCCCAGCTTCTTTACTTACTAGCTGGGTGAAAGTTGCACAAGTTATATTACCTCTCTGTGTCTCAGATTCCTCATGTGTGAAAACAGGGATAATGACAGGATCTGCTTGGAGGGTTATTGTAGGAATTAAACAAGAAAATCCATGTAGAGCACTTAGCACGATCCATGGCACATACCCATCACTCAAAACACGGTCACAACTACCATCATTATCATCATTATAAAAAACCACATCGCAATTCTTAGGAATCTGTTCAAAGGTTAAGATATTCTTTTCCACAGACCTGTAAAATCTTATAGCTATATGGTGTCAAAATCAAGGATTTATTCCCAGTATTAAATCATGGATGGCAGCATTGAGGTTGTGCACTTTATTCAAGCAATACTTACTGAGAGTTTATTTTGTGCCGGACTCAGGTGAATGCACCAACCTGAGTCAATGAAGTCGGGGAATGAAAGAACCAAGGGAAATCAGGAAAAGGTCTAGAGTGCAGAGAGAAGCAAAACAAAAGGAGAGATAGATGGTAGAGTCAACACAAAGGTTCATCAGGGGTCAAAATATCAGTAAGAGCTGGCGAAAAATCAGAAAGGAAAAGTAAGCCAGATTAGCTCCTATGTAAGACACAAAACTGAACAGAAAAAGGGATTAAAGTGCTGGACAATATAAAGAAATTTGCTGGATTTAGAAGAGGGCTTATTAGGGAAGAGGTGAGAGGCCATGGGCAAAGAACAAGGAATTCATTTATTATATATTACATATTATGTATCTGTTTTCACTCAGTGAGTTTCCACTTGAAAACAAAAATAATGAGCGATAACTGTTTGTTTTAAAAATGTGAACTTCTCTGAGTCTCACAATAACATAAAAGGATCGATTGGAAGATACCTTATACTTCCAATGCCTGTGCCCAACTTTTTTTTCCAGCATACTGATTTGTGCTATTTAAGAGCAGCTTCATGAAGAATCGGGACCTATCTTATAAGCTAACCGTGAACAACCGAATGAAGAATGATGGGGGATGCTAGGGGCTCCCAAGAACCAGGACACACAGTACAGTCAGCTGCAGTGCCAAGTGAGATGGCTAAGCTTGTTCCTCGCTCACTTGGCATAAAAGCCCCAAAGGATACCGAAAGCTTGGCAACCTTCAAAAGCTTCTCTTGCTTCCTGCATGGGATGGGAGAAACAGCTTGCTTAGTGGGAAAAACCATAGCCCAGGGTCAATCCACTGGCAAGATTCATCAAAGAGATGACTGAGGCAGAACAGATTTCTCCTTTCCGTATATGAATGACTCATGAGCTTGTTTATTCAAAAAATAACATCCTCTGTTGGGAGAAGGGTGATGGGGAGCTGGATGATAATAATAGTTGAAATTCATATTGGTCAACTGACACCCTCCTGTGCCTCATCTCTGCATGTACAGTTATAAGGACACACCATCAATTTTCAGAAGGTAGTTAGTATGTTTTGTTCATTCTGCCTTCATTCTCCATTTTAAATAAAACCAACAGTGCCATTACTCTCTTTTAATTACTCTTAGTTCTTTAGAAAGGGAATGCACTTTAGTAGTTTAGTGGAACCAAACTGCCTGAGCTAAATACTGACTCTGCCAAATTGGAAGCTGTGTGACCCTGGGCAAGTTACTTAACTGTCCTGGGCTTCTGTTTTTCTGTCTGTAAAAGTGGGGATAATAATATTATTTACATCATAGGATTATTGTGAGGATTAAATTAATTAATACATGGAGAACAAAGGTCTCCCAGAACATTGCCAATTCTCAGTAGATATTTGTCACTTCACAGATGCCCAAATATTCTTCTATTATAGTCCCTCTTTTATTCAGTATTATCTAAAGAGGTTCAAGTTAAACCATAAATGGAATTAGATATTTTGGGATGCATATATTTATTCTATGGACATCATTTTCTTCTTGGGCTAGGGAGATTTTATGAGAGTTTCAAGAACTTTCAAGGAAAAAGAATTTCATGAGTATGGGTAAGTGTTCCTATATATCAAGCAAACATCTTTTTTCCACTATGCATGCATACAGGGAGAGAGTTCTAGATAGGTAGGTAAGTAGATAGATGGATGGATGGATGGATGGATAGCTAGACGGATAGATTTTATTAATCTGTTCCTTTTCTAGAACCTTTGAAAAATCATTGCAATTGTTGCTATTAGGCGCCATTGGGTCAATTTCAACTCATAGCAACCACATGTGACAGAGAAGAACTTCCCCATAGGGTTTTCTAGGCTGCAATCATAGGGAGAAGATCACCAGATCTTTCTCCCATGAAGTCGCTGAGTGATTTCAAACCACCAGCCTTTTAGTTAGCAGCCAAATGCTTTACTGTACCTCCAGGACTCCTTATCATGTCAATAGAGGAGTTTATTTGTCATTTTCCCTTAGTCCTATATGTAAAGGATTCTTAAAGGCAAAAGATATGGAGACATTTTCAAGTTGCTTCCTTCATACCCTCTGTGTGTTTCACACATGAGGACACTAGAAGTTGCTGTAAACCTGTTCGCTGACACATGAAGAAAAATTATCCAGTTAATGGACTATTCTAACTCCTTTCGACACAGTGACTATTTACTCCACCTTTAATGAAGGGAAGCTGGGCTATTTTTTTCTGGATTTCACCGGTCTATGAAATTCTTCTCAAACATTAACCCAGAAATAGAGGTTTGTAGACATAAGTGTTTATGCATTTGCTTAGTCTTTACTATATTTTGCAATACATTTAAATGAAAGATAATCCCCAGTCAGATTGGTTCTGGTTCAGGCTGCCTGTGATTATTTAATCACATGGGTTCTTTTACTCACTGGGTAAAATCAAGACATCATCCCCAGCGCCTGGAATGGTATTGCTGTATCCTCCCCAGCCTTCTTCAAGCCCTTGCCAGGTTTCAGGGTGGGACCATTTTAAAGCTGATTCAGGTGCAGAGGTAGAAACTACAAAACAAAAGGAAAATGAGAGGGTAACTATGAAAATCTAATTTGCTATGATAACTTCCAAATTCTATCCTTATTTTAAGATGCTGGTTATAATTTCACCTACCAAGGTAGCTGCCTTTTGCTATACTATAAGCCTCTCTTATTAAGTAGAAAGAAAGTAATTATTCAATTCATAGATTATCTCCACTTAAATGAAAAATATATCCTACTTTTTTTATTAAACATTTATGTTTTATCCAATTATAAATATCACATATGCTTACCGTGAAATATTTGGAATATGCAAATAAAGAGAAAGAAAAATAATAATCGTCCATAATCTCACCACCTAGAGATAACTGCTATTAACCTTTCATTGCATATCTTTCCAGAATTTCTCAGCATTTTTACATAACTGAGATTATATCATATATGTACTTTTACATCCAGTTCTCTTTTTGCTTAGCTTAGCAGTTTTTCATACGCATTTTCTAATGTCATTAAAATTCCTTATATCCGTAATTTCAATGGTTATGTAATATTCTATCATACAACAAGGCCATAATTTATTTAATCTCTAATGTTCAGCAGTCAGGCTCTTTTCACTTCCTTTTCAATTATAAATAATGTGGTGTCAAATATCTTTATGTGAACCTGCTGATAATCCTGATCATTTTCTTAAAATAGATCCTGAACAATGGAATTACTGCATCAAAGCGTATGATCTTCTTACAACTCTTAACACATATTAAAGACAGGGTAGCAATCTTAACATCTCTCATTGCTGTAAGTTACATACAGTTATGTTCCAACTGGTTTTTATTGATTCTACTTCTGATGAGCTAATGGCATTTTCTATTCAACCATTCTGCTGGCCTCTCCATCAGAGAACGAAACCTAAATCTAATCATTTCCAATGGGGACTGCTCAGTATCATATATGGATACCCAACCAAAACCAAGCCCGTCGCTGTCAAGTCAATTCCAACTCAAAGCGACCCTATAGGACAGAGTAGAACTGCCCCAAAGGGTTTCCAAGGTGCACCTGGTGGATTTAAACTGCCGACTTTTTGGTTAGCAGCCTGAGCTCAACCACTGCACCACCAGGGTTTCCTCACATATGGATAGAGCTCTGTTAATCATTCCATTCTTGTTTTAGTCCAAATTTTTGTCATTGCCATTTTACTGTTTTCCATAGAGTTCTTCAGTAAACAAAATATACATATTTAACCTTTGACATTAGCACAAAATGTATCCCATACCATGAGAATCAAGCAATGTTTTGCAATTATGTTAATATTTGAAATTTCTTCCCGATAGATGCTAATATACTAATTCTGTTGATTCCCTGTGTTTTGGAATCATTTTCTATATTACTCTAGGAAGACTGGCTATATTATAATTGATTTTAATCTAATACATAAATTAATATATACCAAAAAAAAAAAAGAGGTAATTTAAACACTGTAGAGACTACATGGTAGCAGAGAGAACACTGGACTAAGCTGGAAAACCTAAACTCTAATGCAGGCTCAATCACTGACTACTGATGTGACTAAGTAAACTATTTAACCTCTAGGCCTCCATGTCCACATTTGTAAAATGAGGCCATTGAATAAGATGGCCTGTGAGATTCTTTCTTTGTTAAAATGCTACAAATCTATGAAGCATCCATCAGCTTTCTATTTATTTAGCATGCTGTAATTGACAGGCCAAGGGAAGTATCTCCCAATTAACCTGGCCCCTTCTAGAAAGTCATGGACACTGGCCACCCAAAGTGTCTGTCCTTTCAAGGAACTCTTTATACAGAAATCTTCAAACTAAATGCTGAGTGATGGTGCCACCGTGGTTGAATCAGGAACAGTCACTAATGGATGATCTAGTGTTCTCTGACGGGGCCTGGCATGACAGCCTCCACAACAGTTTTGTTCTCTACCAGATGGGGACTGACCTAACCAGTTCAATCTCTTCTATGGAATTTGAATGCAGCATTTTCAAAAAAGAGAGAATTATAGGGTACTTTTTCTTGGTAACAGCTATTATAAAGGAAATTTGTTAATTGATTAGTTAGTCATTTGATTGACATCCCCAGGAGACCATAAGACTCTATGAAGTCAAAGACCATTCCATCTTGGTCACCACGATACTGCCCAGCCTCACACAAGAGGCACTCAATACGCAATAAAATTGGAGCCACTATAAAGGAAAAGGAGGATAAAGGGCAGAGGGCATAAAGAGCAAAGTCCTATGACAGCTCAGAAAACGGTTATGAAAATCATCTTAAAATCACATTCTTCATAAGCATGGAGTAGTAACCATCGGTACTTATAGTTTATAGTTTTAGTCCAGTACCTTTACCTCATGATTTTATTAATCAGAGGAATTAGATCATTTTCTGATTAGCACAGGCTCTGCTCTGACATAATGCAAAAGTACCCCTGAAAATCAAAGGAAAAATCAGCCTTTGAAAAGATTCATCCTTGCTGCAAATGTATAGTTAAACTGACTTAGGATAAATAAAAACAAAAAATGAAATACATTAGAAGGTGCTTATGAGACATTTAGTCTTTGAGAATTTGGCTTTTATGAGCTAGACTTCACAGAACCATCTGACTTTTGGGGAGGGTTTGTTTACCCTGGTTTTCTGCAATTACCAGGAATGATTAAAGTGTTGAGACACCATGAGTTTTTCTTTCCATTTGATGGGGCCTAATGGCCTATCTGCAGGTCTGAACTTCTGTGTGCACATATGACCCATAATTTATAAAATGTGCTTATTTACATGTTTCAATTCTTACTTACAGACACATATATTAGCTATACGGGTGACACAATAGTGACTGTTGGCAGGCATTGAAACATTAGGACTGATACCTGCCTGTCTATAAACGACGTGGTGAAGAAATTTGAAGAACTATTGAAGGACAGTCTGCTGTACTAGGCACTTCTAGTGGGTGAATGCTCACCTGAAATAGTTGGGGGCACACTTTCCTTCACCTGGAGAGTCACTTGAACTTGGCCTTCACCTGAAACTGAACACAAAAATTACAACTAAAAATTAGATGTGATGCAAAGACATCTCAAGATGAAAGATAGCCACATGCGAGAAGGTGGCTTTATGCTAAATTTTCCCCTTCCTAACGAAATAGTCAAAATAAAAAACTGAAGTCCTTACAGTTCAGAAAAGGAGGGTGAAAACGGTTGCACAGCTTGAAGAACGTAATCAAGGTCACTGAATTGTACACGCAGAAATTGTTGAATTGGCATATGTTCTGCTGTGTTTCTTTTCAACAACAACAAAAATAAATTATTTAAAAAGAAAAGAAGTCCTTGTTAGTTGTCTAACTATTGGTATCCAACATTTTATTTTGATTGCTTTCATTTGATTAAACTTAATTGTAGTGATGTCTCCTAGAGAATCAGCATACAAATAATCAGGAAAAATAAAATAAAACCATTAGCCATATGTTCTTTGGTGGACAAGCATGGCCAGCAGGGCACACCTCGTATCCTACTTCCTCTCCATCATTTCAAAAGCTCAGCTTTTTAGAATTCACGTTTTTCACCAACAGAGTTCAGATCACCCATGAAATGTATTTGCTCTACCTTTATCCAAACAAATTGTCCTTTTAATGAAGGCTTTTCTCCACCCCCCTTTTTCCTCCCCTCTTCCAAACCAACTGAGCACATTTTAAAGGCCTGGGGTTCATTAATTTTAAGTGTTCAATAAATTAGTGGAAATAATCAAAAGGCCTGATTCTTTCTGATAATGACAATTTGATGTCAGTATAAACCAGTAGATTAAGCTGGGAACATATGCTCCTTTGCCAAGAGAGGCTGCTATAATTAAATAGTGAATGCATCTACAAGGTGCTATCATGCCTGATTAATTAGTAATCAGGTGCATGAACTCTGCTTTTCAGTAACACCTTGTCTTTTATTGGTTAAATTACCTTTCTGCCTTATCAGAAGTCATGTGAGCCGGCACTGCCCACCACTGGAGGGCACAATGCTGTTGCAGCTTGTAGGCTTAAAGCATTGGCCAACCCCATGTTCTGTTTCCATTTGCCCTTCCCTGGAAGCCCAAGCCCTCTCCTCTATCACAGGGTGAAGGCCAACAATCATTCTTTCTAATTACAAAGCATAAGCTTCAGAACATTACAAAGAAAATAATCCCTAAAGGGATCCACGAAACAGCTTCTTGAGGTCTCTATTACATGGGCCTCCCTTTTCTTCTATTTTTGTTTTGGTCACCTTTCTCACTGGGGTGGGGGACAGCAGTGGTTCAGTGACCTTCCATGCAGAAGACCCAGGTTCAATTCCCAGTCAATGCACCTCAAGGGCAGCCACCACCCATCTGTCAGTGGAGGCTTGAGTGTTGCTATGATGTTGAACAGATTTCAGCAGAACTTCCAGACTAAGGCAGACTGGGAAGAAAGGTCTGGCAATCTACTTCCAAAAGCAAGCCAATGAAAACGATATGGATCACAACGGTCCAACCTGCAACTAATCCCAGGCAGCACCTCGTTCTGTTGTGCATGGTGTCATCGTGAGTTGGGGGTTGACTCAATGGCAGCTAACAACCAGAACATTCTCATTTTAAAATTTCCCATTATAAAAAGCATGAGTCTGTGGTTTTCTCCTTATACTCCACACACCTTAAGACAAGGTACCATGGCCAATATGCTCTTTACATGTTCTACAGGTAGTCCCTGACTTATAAGGGGTTTCTGTCCCAACGACTCTGTTGTAGGTCAGTTCTGTCTTAAGTCGAATACCTCTTTTTTTTTTTTTCTTTTCAGTTTTCATTATTATTGCCTTTTATTATCAGTATCTTTACAAATCTGATCTTTATTTGTCTTTGGGGGTTGGAAACATTACATATAAACTTACAGATATGACGACATCAGCAAATTACATGCTGCAACATTGTATGTAGTACATATTACTAACAATAGGGTGTACCAAAAGAAAAAAGAAAAAAAAGTCGTAAGTGCAGTTCATCATAACTTGAATACATTGTAACCCAGGGACTACCTGTACTATTATCTCTAATTCTAAGACTTTGCTTATGATGTTCCATTACCTTATACATATTCCACCTGCCTTTCTAACTTAAAAAAAAATACAGCCACCAGTCAAGCATCTGATCTTTTCTATAAGGTTTAACTCACTCACTTATGCTTATACTGATCTCTGCATTCTCTAAAATTGAAAAGGATTTCTAAGTCCATACTGTGATATTTATCCCAAATGGGTTCTCAATTTAGTAAATATTTATTGAGCATCACCTGTGAATTTAGAATTTCATCATAGTTAGCTATGTTTCCAAATCTTTCAGGGCAGAGCCTAGGGGTTGGACTTTTCTCATATACCTTCTGATACCAGATATTGCTGGACATGTAGGTATTTAAATTTCATAGACCAGTCCAGAAATCCTAATATGGCAGTGCTCTACTCTGAATACTCATTACTTACCTGACAATTTAAACACATCTGCCTACTCTCCTAGAGCCAGGAAATAACCCAGTTTGAGGAGTCAATATGCAAAACAGAAAAAAAGTTAAGCTTAATCAGAAAAAAAAAGTGGTGGGGGGTTGGACAAGATAATATCTAAAAATATGCAGAAAGCTATCGCAATAGACTACCCATCTAAATACTGCAATAGGATCAAACTTTAAGAAGGTAAATTAGAAAAAATTCCAGGAACCATTTGGAAAGAAAAGTCAGTTCATTTAAAAGTGTTACACAATTCATTCCTGTCAATGATATCCAACAGTTGTAGACTTCAAGTACATCTGTGACCTCATCCTCAAAACAGAGCCACCAAGGTAAGAAAAATAATAACAGATACACAAAAAATATATATTTTTCAAACCTGCTCTCATCATTTTATAGTGATTAATTCAACCCCAAATAAGAATGATTCATACTTATAAGAGGAATAGTTGGGGAGAGGAATGAAGGAAATATTTTTTTCCCCACTACATAGTTGAGATAATTTGAAGTACCACAAAAACAATCAACTTATCCAAAATCCCTTGGGATAAAAGAAATACCCTAAGTATTCAGGTACAGCAGCTATCACTGTGATAATGGACCCTTAGAGACTAAAGCGACTAACCCTCAAAGTATCTACTCCCATTGAAGGCTGTTCCACTTGTTCTTTCATTCACTCCATCATTTACCCAAGCTGGAGCAGGCCCAGGTGACACGTACTGTTCTTGGTAAGCCAAGGCTTCCTGGCGCAGTGTTCTGTCATGTCTGTAGATTTCTACACTACACTGCACCAATGGTTTCTGGACTCAGTGATCCAACAGTCCCCATCTCCAAGGGAACCCCCTGGACATTGGAAAACTAAAAAGGACACTGAAAAGCTGCTGTTCCCTTTATTAACTTTAACACCAGAAGAGCTAGAGAAAAGTTACCAGAAGAATGAAAAGTTGGAAAAATCTGATTTCCTATACCACCACCCCAGCGTGTCACTCTGGGGGCTGGTTCTGAGTATGCGCGCCTAGGTCAAAGGGCCATTTCTTCCCAAACGTTATTGCTGGGCCATGTGAGACAGTAGAGTAAAGGGGAAGACTGTAGATGCTGGCATCCAACAGCCTGACTTGAATTCCTGGCTCTTTCAGTTCCTTAGCTCTGGATCAACAGTCTATTCACCATTTAATCTGAAAATGGGAATATTGTATTCTAATGCAAATAACACGCACCTCCTACGTTTGTTTGCCAATGGTGTCCTCCCCCCTGAAGGTATTTTCATAAGCGATGCTATGCCAATCTTTTTTTTTTTTTTTTTTTTTTACATTTTGCTGTAAAAAAAAAAAAATTAGCATGGTGTGCTTACAAAAATACAGGGAGGGAGGAGAAGGGCACGGTTGGCAAACAAACTTAAGAAGGTGCTCGTTGTTTTCATAAAAATATAATAATCATATTATTTACCTCATAGAGTTATTGGAAATAAAAGTTGGGATAATCCATGTAACATGCTTAGCACAGTATCTAGCACATAACAAACAATAACTGTTAGCTATTATCAGTATTGCAGTTCAATCCACAGCTGATCATGGGGATGGTACAGGACTGGGCAGGGTTTCATTCCATTGTGCAAGGGGTCACCGCGAGTTGGGGGCGACTTGATGGCAGCTAACAATAACAACATTAATAGTACTGTTATTATGGCATGTTCGTTATTCTAGGAGCCAGTTAACAAGACCCACGAAATATGGTTTTACTCTTTTTACAGCTGTATCTAATCATGATGATCCATAGGATTACAGAGTTGTAAGCAACTTAACCAGATATGCTAGAGTTTGCTAAGTGCTTTGACTCTATAAAAGACAGTGTAATGTTAAGTGCCATTTCCAATTTGGATAAATACAAAGAGGGATGAAAATCATTTGAGAATAAAGGTATTGACTTGGGAAGAGTCTAAAAGCTTTACATAAGCTGTGATATTGTACATATGTTTTCTCAGTGCTTATGATTTCTGATTTTGTATTTGTAATATGAGAATGGTTGATCTACCTTGTTTATAAATGGAGCCCTTTGTAGTTGATCCTTCCCAGATTGTAAGAAGATCTGGTCCTCAGAAAGAAAAGGCAGTCTTTAGGTCAATTATTGTCTAATTATTTTGAAGAGTGCTATGATCTAAGCTTGCTATAAACACAGACATCTAGGGGGAAGAGAGAAATGTGCTAAGAAAATGGCTCCTGGTAAGAGGAAAAAGATTAAGTTAGTTAGATATAACACAAGTGCCTGGAGGCCCCATTCTTTCTTGGTATTTTGAAAGGAGAACAGCCAATGAAAACTCTATGGATCATCAGGTTCTATCCCCAACTGATCATGGGGATGGTGCAGGACCAGGCAGCATTTTGTTCCGTTGGGCATGGAGTCCCCACAGTTTGGGGGCTGATTCAACGGCAGCTAACAACAGCAACAACAAATTTAAAAAGAAAAAGAAAACACCTGCCATCTTTGCAGACCATAGACTCCTTCCCTATTTCACTCTTCCGTTCATATTCCTACTCTCACATTCCCATTGAGGTTCATGCATATACTGGGGCCTCCTGTTGAGTCCGCCATTATCTAGTATGAGTCAGCCACTGACTACACATGGACACGACCTGAAACAGCATCTCCAATCCATGTCTGTAAACTTCATCCAGTCCCACCCTGACCCATGGCTTCTCTCTCTCTGTCTCTGTCTGCCCTGGACCGAGACTCTGGTTTGTCCCCAAGCCAGCTGTTAGATTCAATCCTCTGTCTGGATTTTCAGCTTAGCTTGCCCTATCTTCTACCTTCACGTCTTCTTCCGGATCTGCCTCGCACACCTGCATACATACTGCTGCTCTATATCTCCCTTCCCGTTCAGTGAACTTGACCTTGCTCCCAGATGTTGACCTCTTTCACTTAGTCACAAAGAAGGCATTCTTGTGAATTGGTGCCTGGGCAGCTAAGGCTTGATTCACAAGACCACACTTCTCTCTGATTCAAAGGTGGGCAGCAGACAGTGACAGCCACGAAGTCACGTGGCCCTCATTAAAGACTTTCACAGAAATACTGTATTAAAACGCTGAGGTCACCTTTGAGTCTTCTATTATTCCCAATAAAATTCATTCATGGAAGTATGTAATCATTTAAGGATAAAAGAAAAAGAAAAAGATCAAGATGCCGACAGATATACAGGTATCCCCTGCTTTTCAAAAGTTCGCTAAATTTATGCCACTTCACTTTTACGAAAGACCTACATTAATAACTGTTCTTGCTAACCGAAAGAAATCCGAATAGGCTTTTCGCTTTTATGAAAAAAGGCGAAAAACAGAAATATCATTAAGCGTTTGTTTTGCAGCAAGCCATTAAAGAGGGAACACACAGTTCGAGCAGCGAGAGTGGCGTGGTCAAGCTCCTTCGCCGGGAACTACACTCAGCATCTCAGCATCAAGCTGCTGTAGCTCTGAACTGTGTCTGTGAGCATCTGTGCTTTATCTCCATTTATTTTGCACATCTGTTAGCAAGAGGTGTCTTAAAGTATCAAAAAAGCCTAAGAGAGCTCGTAAGGGTGTTACACTTAGTGGAAAACTGGATGTTTTACTACATTGTACATACATTATTTCTACTTTATATAGTCTATTTGTCACATCATTCCTGCTTTTACTATATGTTAGTGTTATTTCAGGTTTTATGTTTTATTTGGTATGATTTGGTAGGTTACTTTTTGGGTCTGGGAATGCTCAAAAATTTTCCCCATGTAAATTAATGGAAATTGCTTCTTCCCCTTACAGCATTTTGGCTTACAAAAGTTTTCATGTGACCACTCAACTTTCAGGTAGCGGGGAAACCTATACCTGCGTTAACCAGTCCTGAGAGCTCAATTAAACCTACTTAACTAACTCAGACAACAATAATAGTCGTTACTGTGACTCAGAGCAATGTTTACCATGCTTGTGTGGGGCATTGGTGATTTCCTGAGCCCTACTCCAGACCTAGGGAGCCCTGGTGGTGCAGTGGTTAAGCGATCAGCTGCTAACTGAAAGGTCAGTGGCTCCAACCCCCCAGCCATTCTGTGGGAGAAAGACGTGGCAGTCTGCTTCTGTAAAGATTAGATCCTTGGAAACCCTATGGGGCAGGTCTACTCTGTCCTATAGGGTCACTATGAGTCCGAACCAACTTGACAACAACAGGTTTTGGATTTACCCCAGAACTAAAAGGAGCCCTGGTGGCACAGTCGTTAAGCTCTTGGCTGCTAAGATTCAAACTCACCAGCCTGAACTCCAGGAAAGAAACATGTGGTAGTCTGCTTCCTTAGAGATTACAGCCTTGGAAATCCTATGGGGCAGGTCTACTCTGTCCTACAGGGTTGCTATGAGTCGGGATCAACTCAATGACAATTGGTTTTAATGGGACCCCAGACCTACTGAATCAGAGTCTCTGGGGAAGGACCTAGGAACAAGCATTCCAGCTGTTTGTCAATGAAGCAAGTTTATAAAACACTGAATACGGAATTATACAACTTCTCTCATACTATATTATGAAAAATGTAGGGTTTTTTCTCAAGAGCAGTTGTTCTTAGCAAGCAAAGACCGAGAGACCCAGATGAAAAAGATATCCTTGTGCTCGCAATTCTTTTCATCAAATATACCAAAAACGTGCAGACCACATGATACCTCAAAAATATAAAATGTGAGGTGATTATTTTAGCTGGCATAAATTTTTTTTATTTTTATGGCTATGGACTTTAGCGTATGTTAGAAAAAACAACTAGTTAATCAAACCCATGATTTTATAGATATTATTGCTTAGGAAGAGGTTGAGTTTTAAAAATAAAATAGTGTGGGAATTGATTTAAGAAAAATATTAAGTAAATGATAGCATGGAGGTATAAGGATGTGACAAGATTATAAAGGCAATATTCAGATATCTAAAGTTGAGGACGCACAGTGCTGATAAGTACAGGTTTTTCCTATAAATGGAAAGAAGAAAAATTGGTTTACAAAGGTAGGGATATAAGCTTGGATTAAGAAAAAATGGCTTACTAGAATGAGCACTGAATTCAGAGTCAGAAAAGCTCAGTTTGAACACCGGTTGTACTACTTACCACGTTCCTGCTAATACTTAACTTCTTAACCTGGGTGATTCCTAGAAAAAATACTTCTGACTTCTAAGGTTTCTTTAAGGAGCCCTGGTAGCACAGTCATTAAGCACTCAGCTGCTAATTGAAAGGTTGGAGGTTTGAACACACCAGCTGATCCACAGGAGAAAAGACCTGGCAATCTGCTCCCGTAAAGATTACAGCCTTAAAAACCCTGTAGGGCAGTTCTACTCTGCTTATGAGGTTGCTGTGAGTCAATCTACTCAACAGCAACGGGTTTGGTTTGGGGTTTAAGTCTTCCTTCCTTCCTCCTTCCCTCCCTCTCTTCCTTCCTTCTTCCCTTCCTTTTTTTTTTTTTTTTGAAGAAGTTGCTTCTAACTAAAAGGTAATATCCCTTTTCACATCCCCAGCTCTTTTCCATTATCTATATTTTTGCTGTAAAAGTTAGTGCATTTCCCTGGAGCCAATCCTCCACATTACTGGTAAAATTCCTTAGAGATCTTTGGGGAATGAGTTTCCTTAAGAATGTAAATTAATTTATTAACTATAATACTATAGATTGCCTGAGACGGCCTCAGCATGGGATGGCTACAGAGTTTCAGAAGATTATGATTCTGCTCTGCGTACAAAATCCTCCTAAGGAGCTCTGGGGAGCCAGCTGAGTTCCCTCTCCTTCTTGGATGCTACCAGGATTCCTTTTCAAGGACGCGCAGCATCTGCTAGACCGACTTCAGAACAGAATGGTCTCTCCAGCAGTCTGCTCTGCCCCAGCACCCTCTTCCCTTTGAGAAAACAGAAACCTAGGTGGTAGCCATGATTTCCCAATCCCAGATTCAGGAAAACATTTCTCATTTTCAGGATGTCCCAACTTAACAGCATCTTTTCTGATCCCTCTGCGTGATGTGACTTGAGCTCTTCAGGCAACTGACACAAAAAAATAGAGTCCATCTGTCTTTCCAGCCACAGCCCTCTTGCCCTCGTAGACTACCCCAGCTTCTCGACAAACAGCCTGCCTTTATCTTTGTGACGGGGACATTTGGAGACAAGCATTGGCCAGGCTGGCTAGACGTGCCTTTTTTGAGTCCCATCTGAAAAGTCTTCCCAGGCGGACCTCCTCAGCTGCCACCTCACACAATGTCCCTGCTCAGCTGCACCTCTGCTGTGAGTGGGGTCCGTGTGAACTGGTGACAGCGACTGTGAATGGCCCAGAATCTGACATGAATTTATCACTGGCTACTGGTTGGGTGGGAGATAAAGCAAGGGGAAGGGGTTGTAAGTGTTTAATGCACCCTGCCACAACCCAACCATCCCCTAAAGAGCCTCTTACCGATATAAAAGGGCAGGGTCAAAAGTAAGTTGACCCCTGACAGAATGTACAATTATTAGAAGAGGACTGTGTATGAGCAGCTGCTGGAACCCCATGGCTCCGCATCGGGCTTCCAAGAGTCAGAATATGAATAATCAACTCAAGGTTGTTTTCTCCACCCCCTCCACCCTCTTCCCCTCCCCTCAATCTTCTCCTCCTGTTTTGGGCAAGTTCTATTATATTTCTACAGGAAGAAGCATAGCCCTCCCCAGCAGCTGCAATAATTGTGTTCCTATTGTGATGAAGACCACCTCCTGGCCACCCCCCTACAAGTGGCCATTGTGAGAGGAGGGTCAGTGATTATACGCTCCACCTGATGCTTTGGGAGACCCAGCTGCCTAAGTGCTGACACACGAGTGTGCGGAAGGCCAGGGCGGGGGCTGGTGTCGGTGGAGGCAGGAGGTGGGGGACCCACGTCTGTGAGATGGGACTCTGACATACCAGACCTTTTGCATAAGTCAAGCCCAGAACAAATGAGGCTTTATCAAGCCCAGTGATGAGGGGTCTCATCTCCCTTTGAAGTGGAACTGAGCGTGGGGCCTAGCAGCTTTTCCTCCTTTGGACCAAGCAAACATCCTTCTTTTGATATGCTACATGCTCATTATCTCTGCCCCATTTAATGATTTTTGATTGAAGGGTGGCGGCTGGGATGCTGAGAGATCGTTAGAGAGGCTCCATACAGCCCGGCCTCTAAGAAAGGCTGTCCTTGTGCCTGGTCCTAAATTTGGAATTTCTTAACAGTGTGTGCTTGTTCTTAGAGGCAGATAAGGGCTGAGCGTGAAATTCTTAATTAAGCAATAAATAGAGAGTGGGGTGTCAGCAGATGTAGCCAGTAGCCATGGCAACGGGAATCACATGGGCAAGAGAGCTGAAACTAAATGTAGGCCTCAGGCCTGGGCCTGACTGACAGCTGAAGAATCCGACAAAGCTTGTAAACCAGATTAATTAGCTGACTAATTATTTCATAGCGTTAATGTAACTAAAAAATAAAAATAGTTCACCATGAACTGAAACATCCCTGCAAAAACACAGCAGGAAAAGAGGCAATGGGGAGCCGGTTCTGTGAGGAAGAGACGTGAGCTGCCAGGGAATCGAATCGTGTAAACGGAAAAATGGGCTCACTTGATGTTGCTCCCAACTCTGAAAACATAAAGGAACACTTGTATTACAGTCATACTCATGCCCAAGCACGGCATAGATGTTACAGTTTGGAACGGCTGCTCATAATAGTTTATCACATCAAATACTGCAATGGGTGGGTCCAAACACATTTTATAGCATATCAGTTCTTTACTTTATGTGTGGTCTGTTTTATAAGTAAGCTCCTGGGGCAGAATTCTCAATGGCTTTAGAAAGGTAACCTGAACCATTCACCTTAAGAGATATTTTTAGATGAGTGAAGTTAATATTATCCCATGAATAACAATTGCTTAAATAGTATTAAATTTTAATCATGGGAACAATATATCATATATGTCATATTATAGTTGGATCTCAGTCATCCCACAAAATCTAGTATAAGGAGGTGGAACAAGACCCTTTGAGAAAGGTTATGACATGTATACTTGAATTCAAGTCACGCAATGTTGTTGATCTTCTGGGTAAAAAGAAACATTCAAGACAAACAGTCGGTTGGGAAAATTTTTAGTAAAGCTACATGGCACGCTAATTACACTTGAAGATGTTTAGGTGTTTTGTGCCATAATTTCAAGTGACAAGTAAATATCTTTAGCCTCATTCTACAGATGAAGCCATTGAGGCATGGAGCAATTATGATGCCATGCCCCAGGTAAAGCAGCCAGCCACTGATTTAAAACCCTAAATCCTAAGCTCTGCCCAGGAGCTGTCCAAAGAACCTGCCTTCTATCAAGACATTTGCTAAACAAAGACAAAACTTGCTTTGGTGAAGAGAAATGCAAGGACCAAAATATACTGTATGTGCAGATTTTTTTTTCTTTGTCCCTGAGGGTCAGTGAGAAGTTTTCTGCCACAACCCTGCCTATCACCAACTCCCCCGCCCCCCGTTTTTCTTGGTCAGTGATCAAAGATTCTTTAGTGGGCAGCACACTCTAGTGGAGAGATCCACAGCCAGGAGCTAGAATGCCTGGGTTCTTATCTTTCCTCTTATTCTCAGTTGATCTAAGATCAGCCAGGCATCTCAAACCACACAGAAAGCAGCCAAATGGAGGAAATGAAGATAATCGTAATTTTTTACAACTTCCTATCCCACAGGATGTGGTAAGGTTGCCAACAAAACAAAACAAAAGATGGTCCACTTAGAAGTGGTCAACAAATGAATGAAGCACAGCCAATTGTCAATTGTTTGGGAATGAAACACCGGCCAGGAAAATGAGCAGCCCTGTTGAAAGTCAGAGAGGAAACTTGGTGCAACGGAAGGAGGTCAAGCAGTTTCCCTAAAATAAAACGAAACTCATGGATTCATAACTCTCCCCATGTTTTCACAGGAATATCGCACATAGACAGTAAAGTCTTGACTTCTGCTGTCTTCTGAGATTAAATGTATTTTATGAACGTTACCCCAGTCACAGACCTATAAAGTCACATGGTCTGAAAGAAAATTAAGTGAAAGAAGCTATCTAATCAATACTTAAAATGTACCATCCATAACAAGAACCATACTTCTTAGGGTCTTGTTGGGATATGTTATGGATTGAATTGTGTCCCCTCAAAATATGTGTTGGAATCCTAACCCCTGCATATGTGGATGTGATCCATTTTGGGAACAGTGTTTTCTTTGTTACGTTTATGGGACCATATCAGGGTAGCATGTGTGCTAAATCTTATCATTTCTGAGCTATAAAAAGAGTAGATTAGACACAGGCAGGAACATACTGAATGAAGACAGAAGCTATTGGATGACAAAGGCAGTAGATGAACCTACAAACTCAGGAACTTCAAGGATTTCTGACTAGTAGAAGCTGGAATAAACAAAGACTTCTGCTTGGAGCCATAATCTGAATTTGGGCTTCTAGCCTCCTGAACTGTGAGAAAATAAATTTCTGATCTTTATAGCCACCAACTCGTGGTATTTGTACTACGGCAGCACTATGTAACTAAGACAGGTAGCTGTGATAACTACCTCACTGCCATTACAGCATTAGGGAGTGCAGTCAGGTCTAGAGAAAACACAGTAACCTAACCACCAACTTGCTAGCGATGTTGTAAACTTTACACAGAGGACATCCAAAATTATAACCAAACCCACACAACTCAACGTAGCTGCTGGTTACCACCATCAAGGATCAGTGCAAGCCTTTTTTTCTCCTTTGTCCCCATGTCTTCTCTTGTGCCAGCCCAGAAATGGGAACATATGTAGCTCCAACCACATATCTATTCCATACACTCAATAGAGAAGGCACAATGACCACAAAAGCCACAACTTGGACCACTGGGAATCCTCTTCAAGGAGCAAGGGTCTCCAAATTTATCAAATATTCAACCAAACCTCTGCTACTTCCTGTTCCTTTTCCCACTCATATTTGAAGGTGAAGACACTAGAATATTATGATACTAAGAATTTTTTTAATTACTAAAAATCATCTACCCAATAACAATGTTTTATATTGAAATATTCATCTACATTATACGTAAATTATATACATCTATATATAGGTGAAAATGTGTATTTTCACCATATATGTGCATACATAGTGTAATACTACAACTTGCTATCAACTCAATTAATTATGCTAACAAAGGGGAATAAAATTTGTAAAATCATCTTTTTTTTTCTTTTTACCACAATTTTCCTTTATCATGCTTAGCTTATATAAGTGTTCAAATTAGTTTGCAGTTAATGAACACAATCTGACCAATGGACAAGACAGGCTCTTCAGAAGCATGCTAAGTATAGGAGAAAAGCAATGTGAAGTTAAAATTTTGTTGCATGATACACATCAAGTGAATAGTCCATAGTTAAAAGTCCAAGACTCTAGTGGTAAAACTCTAGTCTCAGGGATCTCTGTCCATCCCCAGTGTTTACAGTTTTAGGTTACAATTACGGAGAGATCAATCAGAAATAAAATTTCAATGGTACAATTCAGTGCCAATATAACATACAACGATCCATTTAGCCAATTCTTAAAAATCACCAGGGAAGCGGTCCTCCAAGGTTCAGAAGGGAGAGTGTTGACATGTTGTGGGGTTGTTAACCAATGTCATAAAACAATATGTGTACTGACTGTTTAATGAGAAACTATTTGTTCTGTAAACCTTCATCTAAAATTCAATTAAAAAAATTTTTTTAAAAAATAGCAGTGAAGCACCAGGCTCTGCTCTTTGATGCTATCGAAATTTAATAGTTCCAGGGCTAACTGTAGATCAGATTACATTAACAAATAGCTAAGCACACGTGAGAGAGACAAGGCACTCAGAAGAATTTCCTAGCCCTCTAAATTCTTACAGCCAAGTCTGGCTTGTGACAGGGGCTGGGACTTGCTGTGTGGATGAGGTCCCCTGAATTCGCCCAGGATCTATTAAGACCAATTGTCATCCTAGAGACCTATTTTACTAGATCCTCCTTATTACAGTAGACTCTGTATCTGTCACCTTGTCATCTCTGCTGTTCCTTGTACCTGTGGCCACAACCAACCATTCTGTCTTTCCATGTGTAGCTGTTCTTTCATTGCACAAACGCAAATACAACACTGCCCTAAAGAAAATTAAGAACTATTAATAAACCAAAATCCAAAACTCATTGCCATTAAGTCGATTCCAACTCATAGTGACTCTATAGGACAGAGTAGAACTGCCCCATAGGGTTTCCAAGGAGCGGCTGGTGGATTAGAGCTTGCCAGCCTTTTGGTTAGCAGCCAAGCTCTTAACTACTGTGTCACCAGGGTTCCAAAACTATTAACAGCGACCGATGTTTACTGCAGTGAAATAGGCACTCTGCTAAAGTGTTTTACATGCTATCCTTCATTTAATTTCCTATTTTTTGAGGTAGGTCCTATTATTATCCCATTTTACAGATGAGGAGGCTGAGCTTGGAGAGAAAGTAGCTTCTGAGTGTCCCATAGCTACTAAGTGTTGGAGCTGGAATTTAAATCTGGACTGTCTGATTTCAGAGCCCATGCACTTCACCATACACACAGCTGTCCCTTTCAAGTTCTTCAGCACTTCACGGTACCAAGGTCGGGAATCAAAGAGTAAATAGTGGTTTCTGATTACATAACCTCAAAACACTTACCCAGTTATACTTACCAAGATAGGTGAGTTGCCTCAAATGACTATCAAAGAACCAGTCACAGCTTTGGTCCTGACCAGGTAATGGAAGAGAAGAAAGGGGACGGCCCACCTGACTCCCACACCTTATGAGGATGTCAGGGTATGGTGGCATGTCGGTGTGCACCAGCAGGAGGTGATTCCCAGGAGCAAAGTTATCAAATGTCGCCGAGAACTTGAAGAGTGAGAAAAGAACAATAGTGATCATTTAGTGAGGAAGGCCCCCCAAAAAGGGCTAGAGAGAATGCTGATGGAGCAGTTTAGAAATAGGACACTTCAGAACTCAACTGTACCTTTTTCGTGGGAAATGGACCTACATTAAAATCCACTCTATAAATTTAAATTTAAATCCACTCCATAGGAATTTCTTCACTAAAGTTACAAATTCATAGAATGAATTGAGGAACTGGAAGATGCCCCAAGGATCTTCTTGTTTAACAACTTCAATTAACATATGAGAAAACCAAGGCCCAGATAAGTGAATGGACTTTTCCTAGGTCGCACAGCAAGAAGAGACAGAAACAGGTCTAGAATTTCTTTCCAGTTTTTCTCCACAACTTATAGAGGCAGGAAATGATAGGAGTGTCATCTGTTTATAACTATTAGAGCTAATAATGTTACAGCATTGAGTACATGCTTATTTTTATAAGTCATTCAGTCCTCACAAGACCCCCTGCGATTGTCACTATTACTGCCTCATTTTACAGATGAGGAGAGACTGAGGCAGACAGAGGTTCAATAACTTGCCCTCCATTCCAAAACTGGAAAGTGCAGGGCCGGGATATAAATTCAGGCCATCTAGTTCCAGAATCACCATCTCTCTGCCTTCAGCTGATGATAATTCCGCAGAATGTCCTCACCAGAACCTCAAGAAAGGAAAGGAGAAGCATGCAGCCTTTCTGAGAGCTGTGAATAGAGAATCAAGAGATTCTGCTTTGAATCCCCCAGAACTATGTCACACCAAAAGCAGTTTCTACCTCCCTAAGCACTGCCCTCATGACCCTTTGGGGGAATGTGTATGGTGAGGGGGAAGAAAGAAATGTGTTAAAAGAAAAGAAGCTTGAGGAAATCCACTAGATTGCTATTTTTGCATAAATTGCATCCATTTTCCTGATGCCTAGTCCAATCTTTGCTTCCGCAAAACATATGACTCCTTCAACCCAACCCAGGCCCCCGGACTCATACAGACCTTCAGTTACAAGTTAATATTTGACCACAAGGTGGCAGTATATAATGTATAAATGCCTTTTGTTAAGACATTTTCTCAGGCTACAAACACTTCTCTCTGGGGTAAACTGATTCTTAACCCCTAGGAATGCAATTCTATAGAATGCTTAGGAACTGTTTTTCATTATATCAATAAGACTAAATTTTCTGGCAGAACCATTCTGCATTCCAGGTGAGTCTTAAGCAAATTCTAAAATTTTCAAACTATAAAAGCAACCAGATCTCATAATCAGGTTACAATTATCTGGCCAAAATGCTGCTGCAGAGTTTTCTTTATCAGCATCAAAAGATGCTAATACCTACAACCCATTATTTAACAGAAGGAAAGATAAGGACCCTTAGGGGATGGGATGTAGCCTGGGGTTACCTGCAGAGGTCTGTTGATCCAAAGGGTCTCGAACTGCAATGTGTAGGTCTCTTGGTCCAAGAGCAGAGCCATCCAGCCATGTGGGTTTGACAATGTGTCATGTACATAATTGACAGTGGTTGTCTTATTTCTGCTGTCAGTCATAGTTAAATCATAAGAAACATACGCAGCATTAGCTCTAGGGTAATTAAAAAAAAATAAAATGGGTTTCCAGTTATTTGTCAGTTCTAGATCTAATGTACCCCTCTTTCACCAACTGTAATTCATCATTGTGTTCTCTCCCTATATATCTTAGGCCCTCTTTATACACATGTCTATGTAGGTTTTAATGGTCAGTGAGTGGTCCAAACAGCCCTGGAAGAAGTTGCTATTGGATTGTTTGTGCATCACACTGGCCTGGTGGGCTACAGGTGTAGCACTCAGCTCTTAGGCCACTAATAAGTATCACCTTAAAGAGGTTATATGAGCCAGGAATATATACTATTAATTAAACAAAAAGTGCTGATGGCCAGGATTTTGCTGTAGACCAAGTGTATCAGCAGCAGAAAATATACATATTATTATTGATAATTAGGTGTTCCTAGAGGAACAAAGAGGAGTCCCTGGGTAGTGCAAAAGGTTAACACGCTCAGCCAACAGAAAAGGTGGGAGGTTCAAGCCCACCCAGATGGACCTCAGAAGAAAGGCCTGGCGATCAACTTCTGAAAAAAATTAGCCATTGAAAACCCTGTGGAGCATAGTTCTACCCTGACACACACAGGTCACTATGAGTTGGAATCCATTCGATAGGAACTAGTTTTTTTATGGGAACAATTACTGAGATCTAGGGCATGCCATGTCTAGGTTCTCAGAAGCCTAGGTCCCATTACCCAGCAGGAACAGCTTCAGCAGACCTTCTAGAATAAAGAGGTGATCTGGCTCCCCTCCTTTGGGCTTGCACAATGCCCAGTGTTTACTTTTATTACAGCAGCTCATTGTTGTTGATTTGGTTCTTCAAAAAACACAGATCGTAAGATCCTTGAGTTAGAGGTATGTTTTCCCTCCTCTTAGGTATCCTCCACCCTGGCACACACAGCATACTCAAGTAATACGTATTGTATGATTGAAAAATGCATGGATGACTGGAGGAGTCTCCGAGATTATGGCCCTGAGTTGCTCTTCACACCTTGAATTGAAATATCCCCTGAAGTCACCTTTAAACTAAATAACAGTTTAGTCCAAAGAGTAAAGATTGTCACCCATGAGTATTGTGTTGATCAAAGGGTCAACAGCTATTTTAAAGCAGAGATGAGAAGGTTGCGGGTTAGGGAGATTAAATAAATGGAAGTGAGACAACTAGAAGAGAAATAATGTGAATGTTGATGCGATGTGAAGAATATAACCAATATCATTGATCATTATGTCTTGAAACTGTGGAATGGGAGTGGGTTTTGCTGTATACATTTTCACCAACAATAAAATTTTAAAAAAAAATGCATGGATGAGAACATCCAAAAGCAGCCAGTGTCATTTTCCTAATTAATATAAAAGATTTCTAGAAGAACTTATTTTTACCAAATGAAAAAACTGAGGCAGAGTATGAAGAAAGAAACAAGTAAATGTCACAAGGTAGAACTAGAAATTTATAGTCCAAGATCCTTCAACATAGCCCCGCCCTAAAAGTGATTTTTAAGACCTCACTAGAACATAAACAAATCTAACCACATGCTAAAAGAAAGTCAAACTGGACCTAAAAAACAAAGCAAAAGTCAAAAAAAAAAAAAGAAAAATCAATACACCTTATGACTGTTCTTCCCCTTTGGTTTAGTTTTCATGAGACTCTTTAACTGTGGCATTTTGCTGCAGGCAGACAATTAAATTCTCAAAGTAAAGGGAAATGAGAGGAATGAGGATGTTGGGTTTTCAGAGTGAGGTGTGGCATGAATCTATCCAAAGCCAATTTATAATCCAGTGGCATATTATAAAAAGAAACCTTTTTTTTTTTTTTAGTGTTAAACATTTGGGTTCTGGAGTCAAGTGAGTGTCAATTAGAAATCTAAGCCTGCACGCGCTGAGTATGTGAATTTGGGCAAATTACTGACCCTCTTTAACCTTCAGTTTCCTTTGTTTTTAAAATAGAGGTGGCACATGCCACAACATGGATGAACCTTGGAAACGTCACACCAACAGAATAAGTCAGTCGCAAAAGGACAAATAATGTATGAACTCACTTACATGAAATAAGCAAATACAGAGATAGTGGTTACCAGGGCTAGGGGGTGGGGAAGGGGAGTTTTTGTTTGGAAGGCACTGAGTTTATGTTAACGGTATTGGATTGATTTGGGAAAAGATAGCAAGAATGGTTGCACATCTTGAAAAATCTAATCCATGTCACTGAATTGTACATGTAGAAATTGTTGAGTTGGCGTATGTTTTGTTATATGTATTTGCCTCGAAGACAGGGCTAGTGATCTAGTTCTGAAAGAGCACAGCCTCGAAAACCCTATGAAGCAGTTCTACTCTGCACACAGGTTGTCATGAGTCAGAATCAACTCAGTGGTAACTAACGGTAACAACCCACCACCAAGACTATCCATATCCACCTACTGCTCATTTAATGATGAACCTTAGATGAGCCAGATTTGTCACCCTGGACTATTTCTATTTATTCAGGGTATTTGATCATCTACAAACACACTCCAGCCTTTCACGGTACAGAGCATTGGCCCTGGCAATGTAGCACTTGATTCACGTTTCTTGCAATATTAAATGTGTTAATTTCATTCCTTAATTAATGAAATGCAAGGGGTGAAAAATACTTGGGATGTCTGAGAATTAAACACTCTTTCCCCAAATCTCCCTATTCAGCACTAGATAAACCTTGATAAATCTTAAAAAAAAAAGATTATGTTTTACTCTCTTTGGGTTTGGAATATCTAGTTTTTGTTTTGTTTTCCACATTTCTATCAGGATTTAAACCAGAACTAATGGACAATCCTTAACTCATATTCTTAGAATCAAAACGGGCATGAAGGTTCTAAATCTACATCTGTCTTAGTTTGCTAGTGCTACTGGAACACAAGTACCACAAGTGGGTAACTTTGAAGAACAGAAATTTACTTTCTCACTGTTTTGGAGGCTAAAAGTCTAAATCAGGTCTGGGCCATATTGATTCCTTCTTTGTCCATAGCCCAGTGTTGCTCGATTCCTTGGCTTATAGAGGTCCTCACATGGAATCTGGCTTCCCTAGTATGAGCTTGCTTCTGTGTCTAATCTGCTCTTTTTACTAAGAAGTGATTACATTTAGGACACACCGTAGACTAATACGGTCTCATAAGCATAACAAAGAAAACCCTATTCCCAAACAGGATTACATCCACAGGTTTAAGGGTTAGGATTTCAACACATATTTTGGGGGGACACAATTCAATCCATAACACCATCCATTCCAAAAATTGCCTCCATGATATTTCTTTCAGTTCCCTCTAAATTTCATCCAGCAATGGGAAGTTTGGAGCCCTGGTTGTGCAGTGGTTAAAGTACTCAGCTACTAACCAAAAGGTCTGCAGTTCGAATCCACCAGCTGCTCCTTGGAAACCCTATAGGGCAGTTGCTATGAGTCGAAATCGACTTGACGGCAACAGGTTTGGTTTTGGTTTTTATGGGGAGTTCACCACACCAAATAAAAGATCATTCCACTTATGGGATTTTTTTTTTTTTTAATTTACTTCACGTGAAGGTTTACAGAACAAATAGTTTCTCATTAAACTGTAGTACACATATTGTTTTATGACGTTGGTTAATAACCCCACGACATGTCAACCCTCTCCCTTCTCGACCTTTTTGGGATTTATTTTTAAATATTTAATCTTTAGAGAGGTTTTAGAAAGTCTTTTTTTTTCCTCTATATTTTCTAGCCATTTGTCCTCAGTCTTCATGGTTCTCTCTTCTCCTTATTGAAATCATGAGTTCAAAGTTCCAGATCATCCAACACAAATTGTCCCAGCTAATACATTTAAAGAATAAAGAAAACTCATACTTTTCTATCCTAGTCAAATGTTCTCAATTAAACTACCTTTACAAGTAGTTGGTTTTTTGCTTTATTTTTGTTTTTGGTTTTGTTTTTATTTTTAACTGTATACCAAAAGAAAAATTTTATTTGGTCAACTCACCCATCTGTTCACATTGAACTCCTCCTGCCTTAAACCAAAACCCATTGCTGTTGAGTTGGTTCTGACTCATAGCAACCTCCTGCCTTACCATCCTTTACTTTGTCATTCTTTTCTTAGATATTATAGATAGTATCTTGACAATTAAGAAAATAGTACCTGAATATGTTATAATACAATCAATTGAGGAGGTATTTCCAGAAATGTTTGAATTCTAGCTGTGTGTCCTCGAGAGTCCCCCTGGTCACCTTCACTAGACTTAATCTTACTTCTCAAACTTCCATCAGCACCACATTGATAAATCAGTTTTAGGATGTTATTTTTCCTCGATGAGTCTAGTTTCTATAGACTGCCTTTTCAATTTTGGAAGACACAGTTTTCCCAACCATTTCCCCAGTTTCTGAAGGCCCTTATAAATATGACACCCTCTTCAAATACTTTCAAACCACTATTAGCCTTGTTAAGGCTCTATTTATCTTTGGCACCTTCACACCATTTTTTGGATGTCCTTCTCCTTCCAATCGGCTTCCAGTAACGTGATGCTAACCCCTTGGTCAATGAGAGACCCGCCATAGCACATTGTGATCCTGAATTGTCCTTTCCTTTTCCCCATTTACATCACCCATTCTCTTAGAGCCTTGATCCTGTCAAACATCCCCATCCATCTCAACCAAGTTCACAGGCACTCATGTGCAGCAGCAACTTCCTGTAGTACAATGCAGGTAGGGAAGGAGGTTACCATATATACCTTTATACTAGCTGGTAGTGGAAAGGGTCATATGTTGCGTTCCAAAAAGCAAATCAAACTGTAAAAGAGCCATATCCCACTAGGCAAGATGCCTTGCATTGACCATCACCTGGGGTCAAAAATTTAAAGTCAAATCAGCTCCCATCCTTTTAGGCCAAATGCCAACAGTGACAGTGGTGGGCTCTTCTGAAAAGCACCCAAAGAACATAAAGAGTCGAAGAACACCAGGAAGAGAATTTACCAACCATAACTACTACAATGTTCGCTTGCCCTAAATAGCCACCAATTTCCCCGTGCCCTAAATAGCCACCAATCTCCCTCTCTTTACTGTTAATGAAGCAAAGGAGCACAAAAGTATTTCTAATTTGGAGGAGCCAAGGGAGTCTGCATGGGCCATTAGCAGCAGAGAGCTTCATTACTAGGGGAAGAAGTCTCTCCCTGAACTTCTCATGGCTTTATGTGCAAGAAATCAGGAGGCAACCAGTCCATTTTAAACGTTAACCCTTGCCTCTGCATTAGCAACAGCTCCCATATACAATAAAAAAGACAAAAGGACTACAAGCCTTGCGTGTGCTTTTTCTTTTCTAGGGGGATGCCTTTTTTTGTTATTTAAAAAAAAAAAAAAAGTTTCTTTTAAATTCAGGGACGATTTCCTTCAGAAATACATCACTATCGCTTGATAAAACTTCCCAGGCTAAGCACCAATTTATCATACACGTTGCATGAACGGTTATGTAATTTAGTGCCCATGTACTGCACAGAACTGTTGAATGTATTCTGCCCACAAAGGATTTGTCACACAATCAACAATACCAATGAGAACAAATATTAACTCCCTAGTTTGTGTTTACGATTAGCTTAATTTTCCTGAGGGTCCATGTCTCTATGTATTAAGACAAATACTGCATTGAGCTCTAAATGCTCTCAATTCAGAACAATTGTGAAATAAACTCTTATAATTACACACCCCCTAAGCGAGACGCACCAAAATAGCTAGCCTCAAATGGTATTGCAAGCATCTCCTGGAGAGTAGTGCTTGCTGCTGTTGCTCTCATCTTTTATGGCACAAAGAGGACAAAATCCAAAATTTTGAGCACAGCCAACAAATCTGTGCAGCATAGCTCTGCTTGATCATTCTTTAAAAAATACACTGGGTTCATTGCAGTCCTTGTCACAGGAACACTATCCACCTGTTGACCTGCCACAATTCAGTGATATTTTATGTGTATCATTAAGTTTTTTTTTCCATATACACCCTTACTGATTCAGAAACACTTAAATATTTCTCCGCTCAGGAATGCCTGAAAAAGATAAAAGAAACCATAATACTCAGTCTCTCCTCAAACTTTTAATAATCCTTAAACTCACAGACAAAATAGAACTGTGAGACAGATAGACAAGTCATAGACCTAATAATTCTTGTGTTTCTAGCAGGCACATCCCACATTCATCCCTCCATGAATTTGGAGATGTATATTTCTGTCTGCCTTTTTTCAGAGTTGGCTAAAGCAATAATTTATTATAGAGAAGCCGAAGAATTAACCTGGATCTCCTTAAAGGTAGTCTGTTTTCAGACTACTACAGTTTTTGCAACATATTTATCTGCTGTTATATTAGGACAACACTCCTTGTTCATTGTATCTTAATCCATGAAGAGAAACAATAGATGTGCATGAAATTACCAAAGATGATCCCTGATACGCCAGTGCATCCTTTCTGTTGATCGGCTGAGCCCAAATGGAATGACTGCCTCAAATATGAGAGTCCAGCACCTGTCAGTCAGTTTGTTGTACTGTGGTGGTTTGTGTATTGGTATGATACTGGAAGCTATGCCACTGGTATTTCAAATACCAGCAGGGTCATCTATGGTGGACATGTTTCAGCAGAGCTTTCAGATTAAGACAGACAAGGAAGAAAGGCCCGGCGACTTACTTCTGAAAATTAGCCAATGAATACCCTATAAATCACAACACAGTATTGCCCACTATAGTGCTGGAATATGAGTCCCCTAGTTTAAGCCACTCAAAATACACAGTGGCCTCAATAATGGACTCAAGCATACCAATGATTGTAAAGATGGTGCAGGACAGGGCAGTGTTTTGCTTTGTTGTACATGGGGTCACCATGAGTTGGAGTCAACTAACAACAACAATGCAACAACGCTATCAGTGGGGTTTTCAACCAGAAGGTAGACAACTACTTGTCAGGGATATTGAAAAACAATTTTGTATATCAGGTAGGGAGGTGAACCAAAAAAAAACCTGTCTTTAGTAGTCCTGTGGTAGAGGTGACTGACACCGGCCCCCAAGAACTTACTGTTAGCCCTTTTCCCCAGCTTGTGTTCAGTGACATTGTGTTGGTGGCTTTAACCACAGAAATAAATAAATGCTACAAATCAGGGTTTTTTATTCTGAAAAGCTAGCTGTTAAACATTTACCAGCATATCACTGTACCCCTTTATTATTCATGAAACTTATTAACCATATAGTATGGTTCAAGGTGTTCCTCAGTCTGGAGTCCATTATTGTTTTTAGATCTTTTTCTATTTTATTGCTGTAACTTCTGCTGCCAAGAGAGGATATTTCTTGGAATTTTCCTGTCTCACAGGGTTGTTTTGTTATTTTTTTCTTTACTTTGTTTTGTTTTTTTGAGTACTGAAAAGATACCATTAGTGATGCTATGCCTATTTATCCCTAGGAAGGAGAGTTGGGCAATTATTAAAGGAAAAGCTAGGCCAAAATTTCCATTTGAATTCTTCTTTACTTTCGCATTCACAGAGGCAGGGGGTGCCTCATACTTTGAACACTGACACATTAAGAGCAGTTACATAGGTAAAAACTGAACGCAAGCACTACAGGAGAGGATATTAAGCAAAATCTAAGAATCAAGGTGATCAACAAGAACATTAACCTTTTCTTTTCCAGGAGAAGCAGGAAGGAAGAAACAGAAGGTACTGGGTGGGGTACAATGAATCAAAGACTGCGTCCTGCATGACTCCAGATTTTCAGACAACCTGGAGGTTTCTCTGGAATAATTCCCATGTGATTACTGCGAATTATTCCTGGATTTTTCAAGAATTAGATTAAGCTATATTTGAATACACTTAATTTCCTTGCCAGGGATTTGTTTCCAGAAACATAATAATCTACAGTATTGGATTCAATTAATAGTATGCTTACATGTTGTTTTATAAATCACAAGGTAAAATAGAGACTTATGAAAGCCAACATTATTGAGCACTTACTATAAGCCAAGCAATGACCCTATGAGATAAATACCATTATTCCCATTTTACTGATGACAGAACTGAAACAAAAAGGGGTGAAGTAACTTGTCCAAAGAAACCCACCTAGGAAGTAGATGAGTTATGACTTATACCTACAAATCACAAATGATTCTTAATTACTGCTCTAATCTTCAGTCTTTGAAAAATAACTTCAAATACACACACGTTTCCTGACTTTATTTCATGCACATCCTATATAAACTCAGAAGGACTGGTTGGACAGTCTACAGCATCTAACTATTCTGATTTCCCCCACACTCCATCCAGTCAATCATTGAAAGATGATTCAAGGTCTGATTTATTGATGCCTGAATAAGTCTATTAGGACTGAAGGAGCTATAGAGTACCCTATTATAACACCAAGAAGTAATTCCCAGTTGGTAATCGTGAGGGTTGAGTTTTTGTTCTCCCCCATCACAATTCTGTGTGTTTAAAACACCAGGGCAAGAGAACAATTGGTAACTATAGGCAAATTGCTGATTGGGTTGAGAGCAGGGAGAGAGGAAGAATGAATCAGCTGTTAAAAGAAATCTGACAGCCCTAGGAAGACAAAAACCCAGAGCACATTATTAAAGGACATTCCAAAGCATTAGAGGTTCCTAGGAATTTTAGAAACTAAAACTTGGTATAGCATTTTAATTCTGGGTCTTCTGAAGAAAAGTTAAATGCCCTGGACTCCTCATGAATATGTCCTAAAAGAGAAGTAGACAATAATGACATTATAAGAAGATTTGGTGGCATCTATAATTTTTTATTTATATTCATTTATTCAACGGGAATTTTATTGACTGGCTATACACTCAATATGGCATTGGGCACCATAATATCAAAAAAATCCTATCATCATCCTGCTTACCATATACTAAGAAAGACGGAAAATTTATGAAGTTATGTAGGAGCTACGAGTATTGGTTAGAGCAAGTATAGAGAACTAGTACACAGCAGGGATACCAAAACCCGTAAGGAAGTGCAGGGAAGCTTGCCAGAGAAAATGACCTCTAGGCAAAGTTCATGGAAGCTGAACCTTATGAACTGAAGAGCAGGAAGCAGCTGAGTGTGGCTGAGGCATAGAGTACACAGAAGGGAGAATAGAGTGCTGAGAGATAATACTAGAATTATAAGCAAAGACCAGGTCAAGAAGGGGCCATGGGACATTAAGGATGTTGGACTTTCCTCTGGAGGCACTGGGGAGCCGTTAAAGCATTTCAAGCCAGGGAATGTATGGCAACACCAGTTCTGCATTTACAAAGTTCAAGGACTGGAATACAGTAGGGTGGCAAGCTAGCAGCTGTTGTGGTCATCCAGGTGAGAGATAACGGCAACCTGGACTAGACAGGGGGCAGTTGGGAAGAAGAGAAATAGACTCAGGAGGGATTTTTTTTAGAAGATAAGATCGACTGGACTTTGTAGGTGATTTATGTAGGAAATAAGGTAAAAAGAATTGATCAAGGATGACTGTATGGTCTCTGTTTGGATGACCTGCAGATGTACCTTAGTGGAATTCTGAACACACAGAGAGAAACAGGTCTGTGGAGAGAGACCATAAATTCCATTTTGGTAAGTTGAGTTTCAGGTTCCTGTTAAACACACTACTGGAAATACTGAGAGAATTGCTACTCAACAGAAATGTAATGCAAGCCATAAATGCAAGCCACATACCTAATTTTAAATTTTATAGTCCAAAAAAAACCTAACCTGTTGCTGTCAAGTCGACTCCACTCATAACGACCCTACAGAACAGAGTAGAACTGCCTCATAGGGTTTCCAAGGAGTGGCTGGTGGATTTGAACTGCTGACCTTTTGGTTAGCAGCCGAGCTCTTAACCACTGCACCAAGAAACAGGTAAAATTAAACCTAGTATATCCAGAATGTTATCATTTCAATGCAGTCAATATATAAATTATCGAGACATTTTACATTCTTTCCTTTGTACTAAGTCTTTGAAATACAGTGCATAATTTACACTTACTGCACATCTCTATTTGGACTAGGCACATTTCAAGTGCTCAATGGCCACATGTAGCTAGCAGCAACTGCACTGGAGAGTGTCAATCCCAGGGGCAGTTGGATATATGGCTCTGGATTCTAGATGAGAAGAAAAAAATCTGGAATCATCAGTGAATTGTAACTGAGGTTGTGGGGAAAAGATCACTTGGGAAGAGTATGCGTCTTGAGAAGAAAGTTAAGCTCCTCACAGAATCCTAAGAAATACCAGCATTTAAGGGACAGGAGAAGAGCTTACAAAGGAGACTTAGAAGGAGCTCACAAAAAATCTAATGGTAATATGATTTTTGTTTCATGTAATTGTCTCTATACAAAAGAAAGCATTTATTTAAATGCTGGGATTGATAAAACCAAGAGCTAGTCAAGCATCATCACTGTGGGAGCCCTGGAGAAAAATGGTCGCTGAACTGAGGTCCTGACTTCCACTGGTAGGGCTAACACCGCCTCTGCCTCATCAGGAAGAAAGAAGTTGGTAGAAACAGAAGCTGGAGAAGGAACGCAATCCAGAATACCTCCAGAAAGCACACTTTTAGCACTGGTGTGAGAGAGAACTATAGAAGCAGCACTCATGCAGATTACGCATGTTGTCACTTTAACAAAAAATAGATTCTGCCTTTTAGAAGATGAGAGGTTTTTCTTCATCCAGTATCAAATGTTATGACCAACTTCAAACGTGTATATACTTCTGTCAACCCAGCTGCTAGGATTGAGTCATCGCTGTTGTTAGCTGTCATTGAGTTGGCTCCTGACTCACAGCAACCCCATGCACAATGGGATCAGACTATTGTGACCCATAGGGTTTTCATTGGCTAGGTTTGAGAAGTAGATAACCAGGCCTTTCTTTCGAGTCCATGTTAGTCTGGAAGCTCCTCTAAAATCTGTTCAGTATAACAGCAACATGCAAGTCTCCATTGACGGATGGTGGCTGCACACGAGGTGCATTGGTCAGGAATCAAACCTGGAGGGTCCCCACATGGAAGGCAAGAATTCTACCATGGAACCACCAAAGCCCTCACAGAAACCTATAAAATAGGAAGTGCCACAAATTTGGGTGTCTGTCAGACTTAATTAAGACAGGGAGGGATAATAATAGTAGGTCTTCAATGTCAAACAAAGAACTTGTAGTGAAAAGGACCAGAGAGGGAACTACCAATGGAGAAATCATACTCCAAGGGTTGAATTTATGGCAGTTCTTTGCCCTGGGGCTGCCTTGTTTATGCAGCTATGTAAGGCCTCACTCTTTTGCCCCCTTGGGACCTCTTGCTGAGGGAAGGGGTAATCATTGAAAGTGAAGACAGCAGGGTGCTTGTATCATATCAGATCTCCATCAACATGCAACCCCAAAAGCTCATGACTGTGAGAGCTTTGTAAATCAATTCTTAGGGTGCTTGCCCCCAGGCAAATAGCACAACAAATTAATCCTTTTTCCGTGAAATGCAGTCAAGTTTGTATCTACGCCGAATTCAAATTGCTCATTAGCTCTGACATGTTCCTAATGAGGTTATAATGCCTTGGGACAAAGATCAAGTCACTGAGCACAAACAGCTCGGGAAGGACTTTAGAGCAGTGTGTCTCACACTTTAACACGAATCACCTGGGGATTCTGATTCAGTAGGTCTGGGGTAGGGCCTGAGGTTCCACATTTTTAACAAGCTCCCAGATGACGCTGATGCTGCTGGTCCATGGGCCAGACTTTGAATAGCAGGGCCTTAGTGATCATCTAATCAGACTGCCTTACCCTAGAGGTGAGGACACTAAAGCCAAGAGACTTGAGAGCATGCTGAGATTCCTTTCGGGCTGGATTTGGGGCACACAGGCATTTGTCCATAAACCTGTGGGTCAACCTGAAGACTCCTTAGGTCAACCTCCTTAGGTGGCCAACTGTCCTGGTTTTCCTGTGACTGAGGGGAGAGGTTTCCGGGAAGTAGGGTTTTCATGTTAAAAGCAGGACGAGTTGGTCACTCTACTAAAACCAAACCAGTTGCCACCGAGTTGATTCCAACTCATGGTGATCCCATGCACTCCATAGGGTTGTCATGGCTGTGACCTTTTGGAAGCAGATTGCCAGGCCTTTCTTCCAAGGCACTTCTGGGTGAGTTCAAACTGCCAACCTTTCAGTCACTCTACTAGGGTACCTTTTAAATCTGCTTAGAATATGGCATCAGGATTACTGTCTTATTGAAGTTGTCAATCCCTGAGTGCTAAGATCACTCAGCATCTGCCAAAGTAAGCACTCAAGAATCCTGTCCTGAAGCTCTCAAAGAACAGATGCTAAAGCAGGATCGCCTCTGCAGAACCTTCCAACACTATATTGCAAAGCACCTCTCCAAGAGACAGCCTACTAGTAAGTCTCAAAGTAATGCATAAAGAAGGAGTAGCAAGAAGGACACATGGAAATATCATACAAACCTATTATGTGCCTTTGAACTACGTGAGTCTATCTTATTTTCCTCATTTGTAAGAAGTATATAAGAAATAAACCCCAACTTTTATAAATCTCAAAACACTCATAGAAAACACCATTGGTAAAAATCACTAGCATAACAATAAAAATCAGGCGGCATCCCTGAAATTAAAGAAAAAGTCATGCTCTCTACACAATTAAAATTATTAGAAATAAAAACGTACTCCTCTATATTGTTATTGTACTCACTGGAATTGGGCCCATTAACATTAGTAGAAAAATAAACAGTCTAGAAACCAAAAGTGGAAAACTTTCAGTTTCTTCAAAGCTAGCAGCCTATTGCTAAGGCTTCCAATACAGAATATCAAGACTCCTATTCCATATGCATTGAAGATGCAGTCAGTGCAATCCTGACCACATTGACTCTCACACTCTGGAGTCCACCTGTTCAAACAAAGTGCCAATGCGGCCTGGTGGAATTGCTTGACTTAATATTCACGAAGTCAGGATACTTAAAACATAGGAGAAAATAAGAGTGGCTAAATATATACAATGCATTTGAAATAGGTAAAAGACAGAACCCTAGACACTCAGCAATCATTACCTGGAAATTAAAGAGGGCAGAAGCAATCCTAGTATGCATTATAAACAGCCCAGCTGCTGACTTAATGATAGTTTGAGTAGCATATCCAAGGAGTCCTTGCTTCAGTATTAATAGGAAATGTATTGTACGAATCCAATAGTTCATGAAATTAACAAGGAAAATGAACTGGAGTGAAGCAACTTTGCAAGTAATAGGAGGCAGCAGCAATTGCTTCCCTGGAGCACAATGAACACCTAAAAAGAGCTAGGGGAGCCTACATGTATATAAATGAGAATGGATGTTAATGGACTTTTTTAATAATACTTTTAATTTAAATATATTTCAAATCCTCTATCGGTTGCAAGTCTTTTCAAAAGGATGTTATTAGTTCAAAATGTCCACGAGAGGTCATGGTTCTGAGATGAAGTCCAGTGATACTGAAAGTTAGCTGCCATTTGACTCAGCCTAAAACTACCATCAACTCACGATTTGACAGCTGTCAAATTATTCCCTTATCACTTTTGTGCAACTAAATAGTTCAAACTGAGAATCAAGAAAACAATTTCCCTTCTACAAGCCTCAACAGCCAGAACGATATGTGCATGCTTATTGATGAGCTAAAAAGTATAGTTAATTGGACTTACAAGCCAATAGACATACGATGAAAGCGTACGTCTTCCCCACAGACACTGCCATGGACCGTCTGACTGAAGCTTGCATTGACCAAACAAGAAGCTGGAAGAGTTTCCATAGAAGCAAGAACGTGACTTCTATTTTTCCCAGACAGAGACCCATCCAAGTCTTCCAAAACTGCTGCATGAGGAAATGGAAATGCTACCAAGTTTGGAGAGTTTGGAAACTTTAACTGTTTGGCCTTCACAGTAAATCCACCTATAAATTGGAAGACAGAAAGACTATTAAATCACAAATGGCAACTAAGTTCTTTGGAGTGCTCTCAACATTTGAAATTGCATATTTGTATAGTTTTTAAAAATTTCACTTATTTATTCAAGAAAAACTTGTGAGTGTTTACTGTATGCAGGGTCTGTGGTAGGTGCTGGAGATACAGAGGTAAACAAGACCACATTGGCACTGCCTTCATGTTATCTGTATGTCTGTAGCCTGGGGCAGTGATCCTCAGCTGGGGAGTGTGGGGCGGTGGGGAGGTGTCTCCCAGGGGACTTTTGAAACTGTTCGGAGACATTTGTGGCTGACACAACTGGCAGTGGAGGGGGTGAGGTATGCTATTGACATCGAGAGGGTAGAGGTCAGGGATGCTGCTAAACATTCTACAATGTACAAGATAGCCCCACAACAAAAAAATTATCCGGACCTAAATATCAATATGAGGGTATGAAACTCTGTTCTAGTGGGATATAGAGACCCAGAACACTAATTTCCTAATTACTAAACACTAAAGGTAATACAAGGAGCCCAGGTGGCAGAACAGTTGAGCACTCAACTGCTAACCAAAAGGTTGGCCATTCGAACCCTTCAAGAGAAAGATCTGGCGATCTGCTTCCATAAAGATTATAGCCACGAAAACCTTATGGGGCAGTTCTACTATGTCACATGGGGTCACTATGAGTCGGAATCAACGCAACGGCATCCAACAACGACAAAGGTGCTATGGTTTAATCTTTCAATCTTTCTGCTCTGGAATTAGACACACCAGCACAACCTCTTATCATGAGCTTTATACTTTAGACATTTACCCTCAAAAGTGACTTTCAATAAATCATGTGGGCAAAGAGTAATAATAACACATTTTGTAAGTGTTAGCACTAGGGCTGTACTTCTTGGTAGTCTCTCCCTCACACCACCGCCCTGTGATTCATTGGGACTGCTAGTCCAGTTGCTTAGGAAGACACTATGGCAGGGTCTTCTGATTCATACACCCCTATCATTAAAAGAAAAATAATTGAGTACACATCTCCCAGGACATATAGTAGCAAACTGCTGTATTATATACACTATAAAACATATTTTTTTAAAATGAAAATAAAAAAGAATAAGAGGCTTCATATTATATAATTTCAATTATATGGCATTCTAGAAAAGGCAAAACTGTACAGACAGTAGACAGAAATCAGTGGTTTCCAGGGGCTGAAGAGGATTGGGGAGGGATGAATAGGTGGAGCACAGCAGATGTTTTAGGGCAGTGAAACTAGTTTGTATGATACCGTAATAGTGGATACATGACATTATGCATTTGTCAAAACTCAAAGAATTGTACAACACAAAGAGTGAACTCTAATGTAAATCCTGGACTTTAAGTTAATAATATACAGATATTGGTTCATAATTGTAAAAAATGTACCACACTAAAGCAAGATACTAATAATAGAGGAAACTGTGGGCAGGAGGAGAGGTAGTATTTGGGAAGTCCCTGTAATTTCTGCTCAATTTTTCAGTAAATCTAAAATTGCTCTAAAAATAAACTCTATTAATTTAAAAACATAAGATACAAATAAATTGAACCTCTAATGTTTTTGTTCTGTATCCCAACAAAATGCATGAGTGAATTTAGTCACAAATCCAAAATTTCACGATTCTACCTCTGGAAACTTCTGTAGGTCATCTAATAGCACAACCACTTGCAGCCCTACACTTTAGTTTACTGGACTTCTCTGCAATTCCCCAAGCAAAATTTGTTGTTTGGATTCTTCTTTCTTTCTATCTATCTATCTATCTATCTGTCTGTCTGTCTATCCATCTATCTATATTTCTATCTATCTATCATCTATCTATCTCTACTGTATGTGTGCATATGCTGTTCCTAATACCTAGAAATCTTACCCTGCCTCCTCCCCCTGGCAAACTTCTATTCACCTATCAAAACCCTGATGGAGAGTCACTTCTGTGAAATCTTACTTGACCCACTTCCTCAGTCCCTTCACCAACCTTGTTCTGTCTTCTAATCCTGCACTCATTACACTGTATTACAATGACTGTTTTAGACATTTCTTTTCATGCGTGCATTAAGAGCTCCTACAGGACAGGAACTATCTGTTTTTTTTCACCTTTCTGTCCCTAGTTCCTAGACAGAGCCTGGGATAGACAGTTTTTAACCATATGAAGGAGATGGTTCAGCCAAGGCCATCCAGTGAGAAGGGATTAGTGCTCATCAGTAGTGAGATTTTTTTCAGTGTTTATGAATGATATAAAACAGTGAAGAGATTAAAGAACTAAGGAATCATGGTTTGAAATGCTTGCCATAAGGCATTTTTTATTCCTATTATTATTTCCACAATCTTAAATCCAGATACCACTCAAATAAAAACAATCTTTGGCTCTGCCTACATAGAATAAGGAAAAAAAAAAAAAAAGCCAAGTGGAGACTTGCTGATTATTCATGTAATTAAAAAAACAAACAAACAGTTATCTAATTTGGTGATTCAAACCACAAGAGCATATTTACTTGAATTACTTGGTTTGGCTGTTTACAATGATCAGATCAACTAGATTGCTCTCTACCTCTGTTCACCTTGGACCATGAGTCCTCCAAGGTATTTCTCACCCCATCTGAGATATGTTTAACAAGTGAGCGTAGAATCTGTAGGGTTCTCTTTGTGCGTATAACAAGCCTTGGGCTGTTGCAAATTTTAAGTACCTGAACTCTGGCTCTTTCAGGAAAGGTTGCATCTGTGTTAGGATACATGCATGTGTCCATCCAATCCCATTCATTGATTTAATCAGTGAACTGCCCACTAGGCACAGGCTCTCTGCCAGGTACCAATGCTATGACCCTGAGCAA
>NW_004444151.1:2518266-2519724 GCF_000243295.1 Trichechus manatus latirostris
GTTTCCAAGGAGTGCCTGGTGAATTCAAATTGTTGACCTTTTGGTAGCAGCTGAGCTCTTAGCCACTACACCACCAGGGCTCCTACGTTAAAGACAGTCTCCAAAAGAAAAAAAAAAGAAAGAAAACACAGAAGAAAAGAAATCTAAGGAGACAAGACCAGTATAGAAATCACAAGAAAACTTAAATACTATCAATAATAATCTCAGAGAAATAAGTATATTATATCTATGAACAAGAAGAAACCTAAAAGAATTTTCAAAAGAGAATGTGTAGTATTCAAAGATAGGAGATCAGAAATAAGAAATGCAATATAAAAACTGAGGAAATGTCCTAGAAAGTAGAACAAAAAGACAAAGAAATGGATAATCAGAGAGAAAAGTTAAGATTGGAAAAGCTACCAAAGAGGTCCAAAATCCATACAATAATAGTCTCAAAAAACGAAAAATATAGGGGAGGGAATTATCAAAGAAATAATTGAAGAAAACTTCCCAGAAGAGAAAGATATGTTTTTCCAGACTGAAAAGGCTTGCCCAGTGCCTAAAACAGTGGTTAGAAGGAACAGACACACCAAGGTACATCATATTGAAATTACAAAACACCAGGGACAAGGACAAAATCTTAAAATCTTCCAAAGAGGAAAAATGAAAGATTACATATATATGACCAGGAATCAGAATATTGTAAGACTATTCAACCTCAAGACTAGAAGCTGGAAGACAAAAGAGCAACAGCCTCAAAATTTCAAGGAAAATTGAACTCCAATCTGGTATTCTATATCATCAACCTACCAACAAGGTTGTCTCTATATATGGCTCAAAACTTTTACCTTCCATTGACCCTCTTTTTTTTTTTTTTTTTTTCAGAAAGTTACTAAAGGTTATCCTCTAACAAAATGAGAAATTAAACCAAAAAGGAAGAAAATATGGGACTAACGAACAAGAGTTCCAACACTAGAGAGAGGTGAAGGAAATCGTAGGATGTCAGTCAAGAGAGATTCCAGAATGTAGCCATGAAACACTTCTCATACACTGCTGGTGCAAGTGTAAACACTTTGGATTGTGGTTTGGTATTATCCACTAAAGATGAAGGGATACCATATGACCCATCAATTTTGCAACTTGGCATATAAACCCATTGCCGTCGAGTCAATTCTGACTCATAGCAACCCTACAGGACAAAGTAGAACTGCCCCATAGGGTTTCCAAGGAGCTTCTGGTGGATTCAAACTGCCAGCCTTTTGGTTAGCAGCCATAGCTCTTATCCACTACACCAACGTGGCATATACTCAACAGAAATGCATGTAGTATGAACACCAAGAGACATACAGAAGAATATTCATAGCATTATTATTTGTAATAGACAAAACTGGAAATAATCAAATGTCCATTATAGCAGTATTGGTTAAAAAAAATGGTGGTGCAGTCATAAAATGGAATATTGTTGTTGGTTGCCATGAA
>NW_004444151.1:2522354-2548990 GCF_000243295.1 Trichechus manatus latirostris
GCTCATCCTGCACTTACTGTTAAGAGACTGAGAGACCCTCAGCTGCACTGCATTCCTGGTGAGTCACACAATAAGGGTGTGATTATTTTTAATTATCTCATAATAAGCACTCTTTGGTCGTGATTTATATCTTAATTTCTGTCACTCTCCCATTAATTATGATGTCTATTTAACATCAGTTAAGATGTTGTGACATTAATTTAACAGTACAGTTCAGTTACTCAGCTTGATGGGATTTTGTTTTTAGCATCTACTGTAAGGTTGTTTCTGGAAACTTAAAGGGCCTTCGATCTACCAGCATCTTAGATTCGAAATCTGGGTCTCCTCCTCTTAAAAACTATGCAGTCTAAATAGAAGAAACGGCTCTCTCAAGAAGTAATCCTTTGAGAGAAAACAGAAAACTGGCAGATGTTTCCCTCCTGAAAAGGATGGTTCAAAAGACATTTAACTAAGACAGGTTTGGAATTGAGCATAGGAAAATATATCCTTAATAAGAAAATGATTTTATTAACGTTAATATTTATATCTATGGCTAGTAAATAATCTCCAAGGGAAAGGACAAATGTCAACAATTAGCATTTCAATTAGGCAAAGCATTCAGAAACTAAAAAAGAATGCTCTTTCCTTTGTTCCAAGAAGTACTATAGGTCTCTTCTATATGTGATGTTTATGACAATGTGATTACTAATATGCACATCATGTAACTCTTTTACAGACAAGAACCTAGGGGACCTACTATAGGTTGGAAGCCTACAGAGACCAATGGAAGCCATGGCTTTACCTTAAAGAGAACCAGTACTTCTCACCTGGGATGTACTCTAGTTCTGGTACCTGGACTATGCAATGGCTGAGAACTCATCTATAGTCTGACTTTTATAATGCAGAAACAGATATTTAGGTAGTATTAAGGAATTACATAAGAAATCCTAGTATGCTACAGCAAACTTTAAGTATATTTGTATTACCAGATTCTACCTCTTTTTTGGAGTCCCTAGGTGATGTAAATGGTTAAAGTGCTTCTCTACTAACCAAAAGGTGGGAGATTTGAGTCAATCCAGAGGCACCTGGGAAGAAAAACCTAGAGATGTACTTCTGAAAAATCAGCCATTGAAATCCCTATGGAATACAGCTCTACTCTGACACACACAGGGTCGACTCAACAGTAACTGGTTCTGGTACTGGGACCTCTCTTTTCAAGAGTGCCCTAAATGGTGTAAGGTCCCCATGAACAAAATGTTGGTGCAGAGCAGAGAAACAATATGGAATCATGCTCCTCTATAATCCTGTGAGGTTACAGAAAATTAACCTAAATAATTAGGTTACTGAATTTTTACAGAAAATATTTCTAAATTACAGGCAAATAACTTGTGACTTCTATGATTTATGTGGACACATAACATTGAAATCATGTGTATATTTGAATTTTATTGTCAATATCACCACTGTTACAAATAAAAAGCTCCTCTAACTTTTACCAATAAAATACAAGATTCACTGAAGAATGCTTTTAAAATTACATATCCTGAGTCACCAGGAAGCCCAACACATATGATTCTGTTCTGACGGACATCGAAAACAACCACACTAAGGCACTTACCTTGTGGGCAAAATGACCAAGTAATAAGCTGTCAGTAACTGAAGTATTTCCGTCACTTTCCAAGATGTCAATTCCAAAATCTCTGCATGAATAAACTTGGAAGTTTTTTAGATGAAGATTGCTATTTCTAAAAATCTATAAAATAACAGCATATGTTATGGCAAAGGTCTGCAGCTTGGTTTTTCTTTCAGTTTTCCTGTAGGTTCTGTAATTATTGATTAAGTACAAATAAGCATGCTACACCATATTTAAACAGCTTTTGTCCATCCATATCTTTACAGACATCCCAAAGACGCCATGAGGTCAGCACTAATGGGCCCCTTTGGTAACATCCCCTCTCCACTTTTCATTTCTCCTCATGATATTAATATACTAAAAAGGTCAACATGAACTCCCCACATATCTAAAAGAAACTCGGAGTTGCCAAATCACACAAAATTAATAGAGAAAAATGGAGCACCCAAGAACTCCCGGACTTAACATTTACCTCAGTGTAGTAGATACTAACTAATACTGCCAGAAACTTGCAAATATGAAATTCATATTTCATAATTCAGCATGAGGGCAGGTTCACTGTATGTAGTCTCAACATATGTTATGTGCACCTACATGTATGGCTACTTGGGTTAATGTGCCTAAGCAGGGATCAAATATTAACAAAATGTCACTGGCCTGGTAGGCAGAAACCTGGGTTTTCAGTTAGCTCTTACAGTAGCTAACTATGTGATCCTGGGCAAGACATTTCACCCCTCTTATGCCTCTGTTCAACCAACTTTAAAATCTGCGTGAAGATCAGGGGTAGCAGATAACCGAACACAGTCATCCCTATATGCATTACATAGGGTCATGTCTACATTCGTATCTTTAACTGGAAATTTTCTATTAAGTTAAAGTCAATGTATCCTTGATTTATCATAGTATGGTCCTTCTACCTGTCAATTGGTCTTGCTTGAATTTTTAAGAATTGAATAGCTTGCATTCCCTATTATAGATTTACCTGAAGTTTTTTGTTTTTTAATAAAATGATAGCTCTTTGAGAGACACAGAGGTTTATTGAACCAAATAAGGCATAATCTGAATGGATGATTACAGTTATAACCCAATTACAGGCATCAGTCCAAGTTCTGGCAAATATACTCACATTCAAAAACAGTTAACACCTAGAATTAGCTAGAGAAACTGCTAATTTTACATGGAAACCAAAATACAATAACAAAATGCACCAATTTGTGGTGTGAATACAGCTTTCACAGTGTACTCTCATCTCCCTTTCCCCCATCTAAATAATCACTCTGCATTTTTTAGACGTGGTGAGAAGAGGGTGTTTTTCTCAACTCTTGTTAACATACAGAAGAAGGGTTAGATTGCTAGAGTTGGAATCCAGCAAGCTTAGCTGTGTGACCTTAGCAAGGAAAATACCCCCTTAGAGAGTTTTCTCATCTACAAAAGGAGAGTAACAATGGTACACCCCCCATAAAGTTGTTATGATGATTAAATGAGAAAACACACAATAAATATTAGCTATCACTATTGTCAAATAGATATAAATTTATGTGTATACAAACTAGAAATTTTACCTAATGGAATGAATATTCAGTTCAAGAATCTATATATCTGGCACTTAATGCCTCAACGACAAGAGTACAGTCAGCTATATCTAAGATTAAAAGTTGATGAAATGTAAACACAATGCACTTTTTGATGATTCAGAAGACACTTCTCGATGTAACAATTTGCAGAGACGTCACTGTCAACATAGGCCTATCAGCACCTAATTCTGTTTATTAACAACGACAACAATAAGAGTTCATTTTATTGAGCTGAAGTTCCAAAAGCATTCTTATTATTTGAGCTTTTTGAATGATTAAATTTAGAACACAGGAGTTCAATCTGTAAGGTTCTATTTTTCCTTTCACAGGTTTAGCATTTCTGATTACAGAACTTGAGAAATGGCTACAAGTAGCATCTTCTAATATTTAGTTTCATTGGGTTTATTTCCTCTAGAACAAGGCTATTCAAGAACAGGGAAGCAGTATCTATACAGAGTTTAATCCCCTACAAGATATGAATTGCTTCTCCACATAAGAGGGCATCCAACGAATATTTGTTACCCCATATCCATAGTGCTTATAGAAACAGCATATTTATAAAATTAAACGAGACTAAAATACTGAATATAATTGAGAGTTTCCCTTTTAACTACCCTAATTACATATTTTTGTGCTTTCCCTAGTGACAGTTTCTTTCTCTTGGTGAATATATGAAATAAATGTCTGACTTTCTTATTGTGACTTAATTTTATCTTTTTATTCCATTTTCCAGATTCCCTGTAAACATATTTCCTCATCTATGTATCTTTGGCTCTAGATTTCTAAGTCACAGAGAACAAGCGAATGTAATTTCCTCTGTGTAGCACCAAACAGTGATCCTGGATAATATCTACGCGTTATTGTTAACAATGAGCATTGCTAGAAAATCATTATAACAATAAAAACTAAGACTGAACATGAACCTTTTTTGTGTGTGTCTTTTGAGGAAAAATATAAATTCAATTCATTTATAAAGGTAAGAATGGCACTTCAGCCTGGAATTCATAAAAATGGAAATTCTACTCATTTACAAAGGTAAAAATGGCACTTTGGGCTAGAATTTTTGTGCTCCAATGATGAGCAGCACTTTTTCTTAAGTCTGAAGCATGTATTATTTGGGATATTAGGGTGTCAAATGCACAATATTTGGAGTCTAGAATATGTACCTGGTTGTGCTACTGATTAACTGTATGACTTTGGATAAGTCCCTTTACAATCTTTATTTATTATCTCTAAATGGGGATGAGAAGAGGGGAATGAAGAACTTCTACATTCCCTCCGGGTTATAAAATTCTACGATTCTGTTGTTCTCTATCAGAGCTACTGAAAAGTCCCAACAAAGGAAATCAACTAACCATGCTTTCTGATTTTAAATTGGTTCATTTGACAACTAGTCCACACACACCTATGATGTTTTTGGCTCTTTAAAACTGTGATTATGTTGCAATGCTCCCCTAAGCAGCAAATCACCTCCCTTTAAATCAAGATGCATAGTAAATCACCGCGAGAAAATAAATGAAGGTTTTAATAATAATAACTAAAGAAACATTTACCTTGGCACCACCTGTGCTTCCCCAAACTGTGAAGTGTTGGAACAGGGTGGGGCCAGTGCCATTATTCCATGGTGGCTGAAATTTAGGGTATACAAAGAGACCATACCTAGAAAAGAAAACAAAGAATGAAATTCAGCCAATTTCGATGTTTCCCGCTTCTCACTGGAAAATACAAAAGTAAAGGGAATGAATGGGGGAGAGTGGACCTGAGACCTGTGACCCCTCTCTTGTCATCACCCACCCCTCAGCCTTTCCACTCTTTTACCCTTCGTGACCTGCTCCTGAATCGCAACAGGATGTAGACTGCCATGATCCCCTGTCATTCTGTCAGCCTCCCTCTAGGCTCACCCCCTTCCTCCCTAGGAGAGTGGACACCTCTGTCTAGCACTTTAAAACATGATCCCCTGCTACTCTATCACACACCACCCCTACACTTACCCCCTTCCTACCCGCCACCACCCACTGCCATTGAGTCAATTCCGACTCACAGCTACCCTATAGGACAGAGTAGAACCTCCCCCTTAGGGTTTCCAAGGAACGGCTGGTAAATTCGAACTGCCAACCTTTTGGTTAGCAGCCCAGCTCTTAACCACTGTGCCACCAGGGCTCCACCCCCTTCCTAGAAGACAGGATACCAGCATCTACAATCCCTTTACCTTCTGTTCTTCTACCTGAAATGCCCTCCCACTGCTCTTCTCTGGATACCCTTCCTCCTTCACATCCCAGGGCTCCTGAGAGCTCTTGAATAAAAGCTTCGTGATCATACTGATAATTTCATTACTTAAGTACTAATCCCAGCCTCAGCTGGCATTTCAACATTGCTTAGCAACCTTTAATTCTCCCTAGTCCACTCTCCTTATCATTTTCCATCATAGTAGTATTACTATACTATTATTATCATAATTATTTGTAGCTATCAATTATTGAGTTCCTACTAGGTTCCAGAAGGAACCCTGGTGGCACAGTGGTTAAGAGTGGGGCTGCTAACTGAAAGGCTGGTGGTTTGAACCGACCAGCCGCTCCATGGGAGAAAGATATTGCAGTCTGCTTCCATAAGATTACAGCCTTGGAAACCCCATGGGGAAGTTCTACTCTGTCCTACAGGATCTCTATGAGTCAGAATCAACTCGACGACAACAGGTTTGGGTTTTCTTGTTTGTTTGTTTACTAGGTTCCAGGTGCTTTCCTAGATACATTACACAAATCATCCCTAATTCTCTGACCAAACCTTCAATATAGTTTGGTCCCCATTTTACAAATAAGGGATCTGACTCTTTAAAAAAAAAGGAATTTACTGGGAATAGAATCCAGATCTGAACCAGGGCCTGACTGACTCTGAAGCCTTCGTTTTTCCCATTCTCCTTGAATCCCATATCCCACTTTGTTTTACCATTTCCTTGTTCTTAGCAATGACCCTGCGCCCTCTACATAACAAAGAGGGCAACATGATTGAAAGTCCCTCCATCCTCCTCCTAATTATCTGAATCCTCTCCTGTCTTCACTTCCTCATTTTAGACTGTGCATATTACATGGGATGTATAATTCCATATTTACACTATATAACTACATAATTATACTATGTTGTGTACAGAGTCCAGGCAAAGAGCCTTTTCTGCACCTCAGCTCCTGAGCCCATGCACTCCAACCTCCCAGGGGCTCTGCATTGCCAGTTGCTCCCAGTCTCTTGGAGGTTTAATTGCTCTCTCTATTGAATTCTCCTCTAGCCACAAAGGTGCACTCTGTCCTACTGCCATCTCTAGTGACTGCTCTCTCTTTTCCCTTCCCTTCACCACCAAAATTCTTGCACAGAGGCATTGTCAAATCTCACATAAATGACAAATGTTATACCCTCTGTGTGAGTATCTCATCTAAATCATAAGCCCTACACCCTCAATATAAATGAATTTCCCCAAAGTTACCTTGTACAAGAATGTGCAATGTTCTGGGTAAAGGAGAGAAGAGGAGCTTGCGATGTTTTGCTGGTCACAAGATGAAAAAAGTAGCCAAAACCAGCAGCACACACCCTGTTCCCCTACAGAAATTAAAGAAGTTAAAAAATTAGTTATTCCATGTACAATAAGGTTGCTGAGAAAAAAAAAGAAGACTCTTACTTGTGCTCATTCTGCTTTTTCAGTCACTTCTTGTGAAGGTATGTTGATACTTATATGGACTCACTTATTCTTTTGTATCCCCAGAGGGAATAAAAAACAAACAAACAAAAAGACTCTCATTTCCTTTCCTCCAGGCCGCTCAACCAACCTGTAATTTGCCCACTACAATAATTGACATCTCATGGCTAAAGCCTCCTTGTAAGCTTGCAAGGAGAGAAGGTTGTGACATTTAGTCTAAGCCTTTCTTCTTTAGTATGTATATGCAAGAATACACAGTGGCTCTCCAAGGCAAAAGATGTGTCCCTGAAGGCAGGTCTACATAAAGTGCTCTCTCTGATCACTGGAACAACTCAATTATTTGGCTGTGAGATGAAAACCACATGATTGGATTGGCCATGCCATAGCCCTGGGGCACAGTGGCTGATTTCAAATACAACGCAAATATCCCCAATGAGCTATTGTCTTGATTAATCACTTTAATATTTATAGGACTTAACTATCCAAATAATTCAATGTATTTTATATGTTCATATAAAACCTAAATTCATCACTAGATCATAAGAGTTTGGGGCTCTAATTCTGATCAAGCTGAACACAATGAGATTATCTATTCATTCAATGAAGTGAGGATATGTTCATCACTGTGGCATATACTCTAGAACAAACTAGAAAAACGACTTCCCAAAGAGCCTAATAAGGTACACAGAGGTATTTTGCTTGGCCTACCCAATGTTTATGAAAATTCTGAATTTGTTTCCAACATTTTAAAATAAGGAGACTTTACATAAATATCCAGATGTCTATATTTTTAAAAAACACTGGGCCCAAACTCCTGTGTGGTAGCCATGATCAGCTGAAGCTAAGAAGGGCCTACCTTCTTGGATTGTGGATTATTTTGCCTGAGTCCCCACCCTTCCCACTTCACTCATTTATGATTTCAGCCTAGCCCCTGGAGGCATTTTGAGTTTGCAACCTCATACTCCAGGAGATAAAGTTGTTGGCTGATAACAAAGACATATTGGCTATTGTATGGAAGTTTCTATTTATTCCTTCCTGAATTGCACCCAAGTTCTGTCAATGCACACTATCATATGAAAAGAGGGTAGTCCTCTCTTCCTCTCTCCATCATCTGGTAGAAAGAACTCTGATGAACACAGGGGTTCTCTTCAGGGTGCTGCACTGGGGTGGCAGTTTTAGAGGGAGGAGTAAATCAACTGAGCTGCTGAGCTACTTTCTATGTATCTGTGTGTTTCTGTGCCCTCTCACCCTGTGACTGTACTGGTCCAAGGCCAAGATGCCTGTGTCTATCTGGGGACTAGAAGTTAAGAAAGAGGCTGCTCAGTCTGTCTCTGGCCAAAGCATTGTACTGTAGGGATAACGGGAGTCCCAGAGGCCACCAGGTTTATCCTGATCATCTATCTAGGGGATTTGACAAGGACTAGTTGGTATGAGACAAAGAATTCCTAGAGTGTCCTCTCTGTGAGTACCTCAGCCTCTAAGGAGCACACACTATGGGACTTGGAGAGCTCACCCTAAACCAAAAGACAGTTGCATCAGGACACAGAAAAGAGCGTAAGGAATAGGTAGGATCGTGACACTGTACAATCCAACAAGGCACTAAATACCTTTCTTTAAAAATCAATACTTCAGCACCACAGTTGCCTCTGTACTGGGCTCAGTGGGGACCATACTGTGAACATCCCACTAGAATAGCTTCTCAAATTTTACTATGCACCCAGGGTAGGTTTGCCAGATTTAGCAATTAAAAATAGAGATGCCCAGTTAAATTCAAATTTCAGACAAGTCACGAATACTTTTTTAAGTATGTCTCAAATATTGCACTGAACCTATTTATACTTACAAAAAAATAAAGACTTGTTGTTTACCTGAAATTCAAGCCTAACAGCAACCTGTATTTTATCTGGCAATTCTAACCTGGCAGAATGCACATTTCTGGGCCCACTACCAGATATTCTGATTTAGTAGGTATGTGGAGGTTTTGGGTGGGGGGAGAGTATTCTGCATTCTTAAGCACTGCAGATTGTTCTGATGCAGGTGATCTTTTGACCCCATTTTGAGAACTACTCGTCTAGAGGTAACTGAGACAATGATACCAAACTGTCGAGTCATCAAGGGTCCTAGGAGATGTTCAAAGCGAGAGACACACAGGGAAGACCACATTTCCTGGCAATTCTACCTTGAGGTGCTTCAGGGACCCATTGCAAATGGAAGTCACTATTGATAACCAAAGGAGATTGAAGCCAAGAAAATCAGAGTGGAAGGCTTAAGCCAGTAACCTGGTAACCAGATCCCAGCAAAAAGGTAGCCCAGCTCAGTAAGAGTTTTATTTATGTTGAACCTTTTTCTTTTCCTTAGAAGTATTTAACTTTTTTTAAGTTACAACCAAGCAATAATAATAATAATAATACTCATAGTTTAGATTTATGGAAAACCCACTATAGTCCAGGTACCAAATTCTATAGTCTCATTTATTTTCACAACAGTTCAGTGAATTATGTGTTATTATTACAATTTCATAGACAAAAAAATAATAATAATAATAAATGAAACTCAGAAATGTTGAGTAACTTTCCCAAAGTCAAAGAGCTGATAATTGGCAGAGCCAACTCCATTGGTGTTCAAGCCCAAAATCATCACAGACTGTAATCTAGGCTAGAGGAATAAAAGCAGGACCCAGGGCCAGAATACCAAACAATAGGATGCTAAGAGCCTGCAGGGACACACAAGAAAAGGAATTCTGACAGCAGAGTATGATGCAAAGTCCTGTCACCAACTCAAAGGCAGAGCAGGAGTTTACTACGACCTCCCCAACAGTGGATGCAACATATTGAACACCAGTACATTCAGCTGTTGTAATGTGGTGGCCTAAGAGCTCGGCTGCTAACCAAAAGTTCGGCAGTTCAAAGCCAGCAGCCACTGCTTGGAAACCCTATGGGGCAGTTCTAGTCTGTCCTGTAGGGTGGCTATGAATTGGAATCAACTTGATGGCAACAGGTTTGGTTTGGATTGGGTTTACCTGGTGGCCAGGACTGAAATAGTGGGTGATATTGCTATATAAATATAGCTTTCTTCAAAACAGGAGAACATTTTTCAGGTTATGTTTAAATAAGGAATTACTCTTTTCACACCAAAAATCCAGAGAACATAAAATCCCTTCCTTTCTTGCCACACAGAAAACAAACACGCTCAGCTCAAAGTGGAGAGAGAGACATATGGATAATGATGTAGGTTAATTTCCAACAGTCAACAGGAAGAAGACATGACAGAAGAAGACATGACATTTTGAAAAATACATTTAAAGAGGCAAAACCCGTTGCCATCCAGTTGATTCCAACTCATAGCGACCCTGCAGGACAAAGCAGAACTTCCTCATAGTGTTTCCAAGGAGCGTCTGGTGGATTCGAACTGCCAACCTTTTGGTTAGCAGGCGAGCTCTTAACCACTGTGCCCCCAAGAATCCTTAAAGAGACAAAGTGTTCTGAAATTCCAGCATTATTGAAGTTTAGACATAAAGTTAATCAAGACTGGCTACTAACAGGAATTTTAAGCAAGGACAGATGAAGAGACTGAGACTATCTGCAACTGTTATTTAATATTAATGCAGACAGTGAAGGGTATAGACATGATGAAGCACAGGAAAGGGTTAGAAGTTAAAGAAGAAGTTCTGACCTGCTCAAGGACAGAGCTCTTTCATACAGCCACAACTAGCTCAGGGAGTTTTACCACCTCCTCAGTGCGGACATCATGCTTGGTAAAGTAGAGGGTCAGTGAAAAAGAGGAAGACCCTCAATGAGATGGATTGACACAGTGGCTGCAATGATGGGCTCAAGCATAACAGGGATTGTGAAGATGATGCAGGACTGGGCAGTGTTTCATTCTGTTGCACACAGGAACTGACTCGACGGCACCTAACAACAATAACAGTAAGGAAGGACTGAGCATGAAGACTCTAATCATACCATTTTCGTTGTAGCCCTTATTTATTTATGCTTAAATTGAGAAAATTTGTTTTATTCTGTGGCTTCAGTCATTCTAGACTAATATGTTATTAACTTTAATTCCTAAATGAGAAGACAACTTTGGGAGTTATTAAAGGTAAGTCTCTGAACTTGGGTAAGCCACTGGCAATCATAATACAGCAGTATGTCCTACAGAAAAACCAAACCTGTTGCCATCGAGTTGATTCTGACTCATGGTGACCCCATGTGTTTCAGAGTAGAATTTTGCTACCTGGGACTTTCATGCTGTGACCTTTTCAGAAGCAGATTGCCAGGACTTTCTTCCAAGGAGCCTCTGGAAGGCTAGTAGCCTAATACCCAGCATTTAACCGTTTGTGCCACCAAGGGACTTCCTACATCCTACAGAAGAAGACCCTAAGGAGCCTTATTCCTCTCTGGATGTGCCCCACGTTCCACTAGGAACACACACCACACACACACACACACACACACACACACACGCATGTGCGCACATGAAATAGAGTCAGCCAAGCAAAATAAATATGGGAGAAAAACTCAAATAGGTTGTTTTAAAACCAATAGTGCTCAACTCTGTGCCTCCTGTGAGAGGAGAAACAAATGCACCAATGTCCCAATCCCCCAGGCCTTCAGCCACCAGGGAAGTGAGTCAGAGCCCGAGCTTACCCAGAGACTAGAAGCCTGGCCAGCAGGCAGCAGCCAGGAAAATGGTCAGGGAAGCCAGGCTGACACAATAGCCCGGTGTTGTTTACTTAACTTTAGCTTAGTATTCACCATGGCCCCTAAGGGATTTTTTCACCCAAGGGTTTTTATAAATAGGCAGCCATCTCTCCTTTTTAACTCATTTACAGAATGTGTTCTTTCTTGGTGGACTAGCTGGCCCATTCTCCCCTGTGCTTCTGTATTTGGACTCTGAGCATTTCTCCAATTTCCTGACACCATTTAAAATTCTAATCACATGTCTCACTCACCACATGGTACTCAGCAAAAGTGTCTTTTAGATATCATTGAATATTAAGTTGAATTATTATGCAGGGTGCTGGCATGACTTCGGGGATCAAGGGCTATCTCTAAGATTCCAGTTATCTTGGGATGGCATAGCCTAGAGCAATGATTGTCAACCACGGATAATTATTCCCCAGGGACTATTTGAAACTCATTGGAGACATTTCTGATTGTCACAACTTGGGGGAGCTACTGGTATCTAGCGGGTAGAGACCAGCAATGCTGCTATGCAGAGGACAGACCCCTACAACAAAGAATTGTTGTTGTTAGTTGCCATCAAGTCAATTTATCTGGCCCAAAATGGCAATTTTGAGAAACCCTATTCTGTAGTATAGACTATAGCCATGTGTTGTCTAAATAACCCCGTATCCCTTCTCCAAATTTTGATGAAAAGATCAACCTAAATATGAAAATATGGCTAATTACAATAAGAATGCTTTAATTGTCTTTACTTGGAAGGTGCCTTAGTCATCTAGTGCTGCTCTAACAGAAATACCACAAGTGGATAGCTTTAACAAAGAGAAATTTATTCTCTCACAGTCTAGTAGACTAGAAGTCCAAATTCAGGGCATCAGCTCCAGGGGAAGGCTTCCTCTTCTCTGTTGGCTCTGGAGGAAGGTCCTTGTTATCAGTCTTCCATTGTCTGGGAGCACCTCAGCACAGGAACCTCAGGTCCAAAGGACACGCTCTATCCCGGCACTGCTTTTTTGGTGGTATGAGTCCCCACTCTCTGCTTACTTCCCTTTATTTTTATTTCTTGTAAGATAAAAGGTGGTGCAGGCCACACCCCAGGGAAATTCCCTTTACATTGGATCAGGGATGTGACCTTAGTAAGAGTGTTATAATCCTAATCCTCTTTAACATAAAATTACAATCACAAAATGGAGGACAACCACAAAATACTGGGAATCATGGCCCAGCCAAATTGATACACACATTTTTGGGGGGACATAATTCAGTCTGTGACAGAGGGTACTTATCTCTTTAAAAACAATTCAATCTGGTATTAGGCTTTCCCAAAAAAATATTTATTACCATTGAATCTGTTACCTCAATTCTTTCCTTTGTGCTACAAAACAGAACATGTACTTATGATTCTCAGCTTTACAAAGAATCAATGTCTCTGAGTTGCACAATACAAGTGCCTAATGTATCTCCGTACTTCTCATAGACACTCAAGATATCACTACAGGTGTTGATTCTCAGTCGTGATTACAAAACTGAAATCTACCCTGGGGCAATACACGTGTACCTCCACCTTCCACATAACCTGCACTAAGCAGCTGTCTCTATCATACCTATGAGTCACAGGAAAGGCTGTGGGTACATTAGAACTGAGGGTCAGGGAATGGTTGGTGTCTTAAACATTCATCTTTTCTGCAAGTATACAACAATGAGAAAGGTGCACTAGAGGTCAAAAACGATAATCTCACTTGAACACACACCTGTATTGCGTTACCAGTAAAATGCTAGTTCATTACCAAGACTTTACCAGGAGGGGAAAGGTTCAAGCATTTCAAGAATGTATTCCAGGGGCTATATCTTTATTCATTACCTTTGCTACAGCAGGTGCTCAGAATATAAGTATTTTCAAGAATGAACAGATTTCTTGCATATCTGCCCTAGTGCCATTAGTTTTTATGGAGCATCTGGATGATCGTGCATAAATGCTTTCCAAGTATTGACCTTCCTTCTAGTTGGGTAGCTGATAAGTCTCACTTTTTTTTTTTAAAGAAGCACTTGAACAGTCAGATTACATTACTTCCCAGCCCTTTTTCTCTCAGTTCCAGCTGGGTATGCTACAAATGATTCATGAGGAAAAACCATATATTTATGCAGGCAGCCGTCAGCTTGCGGGGAAGGGTTTAAGGCAAGCAGGGAATTTTGTGTGGAAATCAATTCTTTGCAGAAGTCAATGTATTATGGACAGTCAAGCAAGAGAAATTCCAGAGAGAAATTAACTACCCAAGTAAGCCAGCTCCTTGAGGTGTGCATCTATAGTCACAAGAGAAAAGTGAGTTAACCCTTCAGGCAGCTCTTAAATATACATTACCTATTGAGTGGGGGAGTTAGAGACCTGAAGCTGGGCCTTCAAACACAGTATCCCTTACAAAATTGATTCACTAAACCAGAACAAATTCCCCTCAAATTAAATGGATGTTTCCAAAGGGCTCTTCTTTGGGGTTTTTCACAGAATATCCTAAGCAGGAGCCTAGCCATAGGAAATTTCCAACACCTCCTAAATAGGGGATACTCTGGACCTCTGGAGGTGAACAAGCACTCACTGTTCAACAGCAAAGACTTTCCAGCCTGAGATCATGAAAATAGGTTGATGTAAGTTACATCTTCAGGAAAGCTGGGGCCTCTGAGCAGATAAGAAAGAGCCTCCATAAAAGGAGTCGAGACTCAGAATCTGGAGTTGTTGAGTGAAGACAGCCTTGGCAGTGGAGTGCTCTAAGCAGCTACAGACGAACCTCCATCAACCTGTTTCTGGAAAGTATGGCAAAGGCCTATCTAAGGAGTGTACAGAAGAATATGACCACAAAGCCACGGAAGATTCAAACAAGGTATCACACATGAATCCTCCCTGGCAAGAAGGCACAAAGTTCAGGTTTTGCTTCTCAGAGAAATTTCCCTGGACTTAGCTGTACTCTGGGCATGGAGGCAGGGACCATTTGTGGCTATGAAAACTGAAAAAGAATATCATACTTGAAATCTTCTTGTATCGTGAAGGGTTGAAGGTGAGTGAACAATAAAGGTGACTGGCTGGCAGCCGAGGTGAGTTCCTTACACTGTGGCCATGGGTTTTGGTCCTAGGGTCTGAGTCAGGGCAATTCTGGAATAACATACAACCACAAATCACCTCTGAGACCAAGGGACCAACTTCTTTTCTTCCCCTACCTACCTGCCAGGTCAGAGATTCCAAGGTCAGATTCATGTATGTAGGAGAAAGGTTAGCCTTTCAGGGTTGGTTGCTCAACCATTAAGAGTAAGTCATCTTCTTCACATGCAAATAAGGTCTGTAGTTTAGTTAATAGTATTGTACCAACATCAACTGCCTGGATTTGATCATACTCTGTGGTTATGTAAGATGATACTATTGGGGGAATCTAGATGAAGGATACATGGGAATTCTCTTTTATTTTTGCAACTTCTGGTGAATATAATATTATTTTTAAATAAAAAGTTTAAAATAACAAAAAACAAATAGAAAAGTATCAGTTAACCACAGCAATACAGTGACTTTTTAAAAAACAATTTTCCAGGCTGAGAGAAAACTGAAAAGCAAGGCAGGAGAAAGTCATGAAAACTGAGCACATTCAAGACTTGAGTATGTTCCCTTAAGGGGCAGTCCAACTCTGAGCCGCTCACAGCAGAACACAAATCACCACCCGTGTAACAGTTCCTCACTGTAAAGGAATCTCTGCTTCTCTCACTTGCTTGTTTAATCTCTTTTACACCTCGAAAGAAATTGATTTAAGAAACACCCTATACTAATCCTGTCTCATTAACATAACAAAAACAACCTATTCCCAAATGGAATTTTAAACACAGGCATATACCTAATGACATCTTTGCTTTTTAAGATTTTAAGGAGGTCTTTTGCAGCAGATTTGCCCAATGCAATACATCGTTTCATTTCTTGACCACTCCTTCCATGGGTGTTGATTCTTGATCCAAGTAAAATGAAACCCTTGGTAACTTCAATATTTTCTCTGGTTATCATGGACAATAAAAAAGGAAGACTGAAGAAGAATTACTGCGTTTGAACACAGAATATTGAAGATACCATGGACTGCCAGAAGAACAAAAACTGTCTTAGAAGTATAGCTGGAATGCCTCTTATAAGTGAGGATGGCGAGACTTCATCTTGCTTACTTTGGACATATTATCACGAGGGACCAATCCCTGAAGAACATCATGCTTGGTGTTATGGATTGAATTGTGTCCTCCAAAAATATGTGTTGTAAATCCTAACCTCTATGCCTGTGTACAAGATATAAAACAGATTAAACAAGCAAGTGAGAGAAGGAGAAATGGGAGGAGGAAAAATGTCAAGCCACATGAAAATTAACCAGGAGCAGAAGCTCAGAAGAGACAAGGACCTTCCTCCAGAGCCAGCAGAGAATAGCTTCCCCTAGAGCCAGCACCCTGAATTCAGACTTTTAGCCTACTCAACTGTGAGAACATAAATTTATGATTGTTAAAGCCACCCACTTGTGGTATTTCTGTTATAGCAGCACTGAGTAAGACAGAATTTGGTACCAAGAAGTATGAGTGCTGTTCTAACAAATACCTAAAATGTGGACGTGGTTTTGCAATAGGGTAATGGGTAGAGGCTAGAAGAGTTTTAAGGTGCTTAATAGTAAAAGCCTAGATTGCCTTGAAGAGACTATTGGTAGAATTATGGACATCAAAAGCAATTCCGGTCAGGGCTCAGAAGGAAGTGAGGAGAACGATAGGGAAAGTTTCTGTCATCTTAGAGAATACATGTGGCACCAGCAACAGAGTGTAGTTAGAAATGTGGACTTTAAATGAGCTTCTGGTAAGGCTTTAAAAGAAAATGATGAACTTGTGATTGGATAATGGAGGAAGGGTGATGCTTTTTATACAGTGGCAAAGAACTAATCTGAATTATGTTTGAATGTTTGGTGGAAGGTAGAACTTGTAAGTGATGAACTTGGATATCTGGCTGAGAAGATTTCTAAGCAAAATCTTAAAGAGGCCATGTGGTTTCTCTTTGCACATACAGTAAAATGTGAGAGGAAAGAGATGGACTTAAAAATGAACTATGCAAAATTAAAACAGACCTTAAAGTTTTGGAAAATTCTGTTGTACAAACCAAGGACACATGTCCTACAATTTTCACCAAGGACATGGCTATACAATCTTTTCTTAAAGAGATTAAGCCTGTGGCTGATGGATCTAACCAACTATCACCACGGAAAACCCAACATCTTAGTCTGAAGGAGACAGAGACAGACGGAAAGGAAAAAACTCTGTCTCCTTCTTGGAATTCTACAGGCAGGAAACAAGCCGAAGGAGCTACATCTGTTGTCCTGCAACAAAAGAAAAGGACCACCCTGAGAGCAGCTCAGAGATCAGCAGAACTGTTGGAAGGGCCTTCTCAGTTTCAGAAGGTGGGGCCATGGTCTCCTGGATCTCAAAGTGTGGGGCCTCAGTCTCCTAGGTTTCAAAGAGTCGGATCTCCACTAACTCGATTCTGGAGTGTGGGGCTGCCTTTAAGGTGTGCCAGGGGATTGGGCTGTCGCCCAAAGCTTGGGGGGTGGAGCTGCCACGCCAAAGGAGCAAAGTTGCCAGCCCAGTGGGCGGAGCTGAAGCCCAGGGCTGAGGGACCTCCACCTAGAATCCAGACAGTGTGGCCACTGAGCATGTGGAGAGAGGGGCCGTTGCTCAGATGGTCTCAGAGATGAGAGGATTATTTTCAAGCCTTGAAAACTAATGGAATTTGTTCTGCTGGGTTTTGGATTTGTTTGGTGCCTGTTATCTCTTCTTTCCTTCTAGTTTCTCCCATTTGTAATGGAAATGTCTACCTTGTGCCTGTACCACCACTGTGCTTTGGAAACAGATAACTTGTAGTCTACATTTCACAGGTTCACAAATGAAGAGCAATTTTGCCCCAAGATGGAATACACCTAAAGTCTCACCCAGATATTTGGTTTAGATGATTCAGAAGATGAAATTTTGGACTGGGAGTTGATTTAAGTGTTTTGTGATGATGTGATGGGATGAATGTGTTTTACATGTGGGCAGGACACAAATTTTGGGGGGTCAAAGGGTGGAATGTTATAGATTGAATTATGTCCCCCAAAAATACGGGTTGTAAATCCTAGACTCTATGGCTGTGTGGTTATAATCCCGTTTGGGAATGCACTGTCTTTGTTATGTTAATGAGACAGGATTAGTGTAGGATGTGTCTTAAATCAATCTCTTTTGAGATATAAAAGAGATTAAACAAACAAGCGAAAGAAGTGGGGTGGGGGAGGGAGATGCCAAGCCACATGAAGACTGCCCAGGAGCAGAAGCTCGGAAGAGACAAGGACCTGCCTCCAAAACTGACAGAGAGAGAATGACTTCCCCTAGAGCTGGCACCCTGAACTCGGACTTCTAGCCTCCTAGACTGTGAGAAAATAAATTTTTGTTTGTTAAAGCTACCCACTTGTGGTTTTTCTGTTATAGCAGCACTAGATAACTAAGACACTTGGTAAAGTAGAAGGTCAGCAAAAAAGAGGAGGATCCTCAATGAGATGGACTGACACAGTGGCTGCAACAATGGGTTCAAATATACTTACTATTGTGAGGACAGCACAGGACTGAGAAACATTTCATTCTGTTACACTTAAGTTCACCATGAGTCGGAACCTACTTGATAGCACTTAACAACTACATAACTAAGGAATCTGCATTAACCTGAAACCTATTCTCAGATTATATACAAGCATTGTATTTTATTCAATTTTGTAAAGTGGGTATAAGGAAAAAAGTAAATGAATGGTAATGGAAGGCATTTGAGGGGTTGCAAGCAGCCCATTTTGGACTCAGGGTTTCCACTGCTGACTTGGTATTGTTCTACAGGTTATTCTGCAAAGGTTCAGGTGACTCAGAAGCTTTTTAGATGGCTTTCTAGTTCTCTGCACCTCAATTCTTCTACCCTCTGGCCAGTGGTTATCACACCTGCCCAGGAGACAATGAGCTACCCAGTGAAGGAAAGTCATACAGACAGAACCCCTGGCATCCAGTGCTGGGTTTAGATACTTTCCAGCCTCACACAGGAAGATGACCTGGGTAATCCTTAGGGTTTACTTTCCTCTAGGCATTTTGATGTAGTCAAGATATAACACTGTTGATTTTACCTGAGCCCTGTGATCATGGAAAAGAGTGAATGTTAAGAAATCCTCCATCCTTTGTGTTCCAGAAAACAGCTTATTTGCACAGAATCACCCTTCCCCATATGACTTAGATAAGACTCACAGATGCCCCCTTGTTTACATATGAAAAGGCCAGACACAGAACCTCCAAGTTGTCATTTTTTGCCTCAGAAATGATTTGCTGAACTGCTTGTCTCCACTGATTAACTGGAACAAAATTCCTGTTAACCAAATTTTGGTTAAGCTTCTCTTTTCCTCAAGTCCCTGAACACTGGCCCACCCTCATCCTGAGCCAGTATACCGCTCTGTTGCAAGCATTCCTTTCCCCCTTTGCAATAATCTTTTTGAAAAAAATCCCTCCTTAATAAATACAGATTTGGTTTTTATTTGACAATTATGATACCAAAGAAGGCATGCCAAAACATGATTCTTTAGGTGCCAAAGCTTGCTGGCAGAGCTATACGACAAGCCCTATACTTGTAGGCAAGTTAAACACAGTTTCAATTTTTCCGGGTCTAGAGTTGGGATTTCTGAAATTCGTGCAGTTCTGCCTCCTTTTCTCACTGGTGTATTAGCTGCCCTCATTAGGCACCTAAAACAGTGTGTTAAGTGCTGTGCTTGGAATAAACGTACTTAAGAGTTTGGAGGAGGGTTGAGAAGATAACTGCAACATTTATTAGGGGTTATTCAGCTGAAGGTAACTGAAAACAGATGATCAGAGGGAGACAGAAAAGTTAGTTCTCTCAGTTCCTCAGAAACAGGCCATAGTTGTCAGGACAAGGAGATGCTCTGAGGAATATCCTAGAAGAATGAGAGCCTTAACACTTTCATCCTTGATCCATGGGATAAAATAATTGGGAAAGGAGAAATTAAATAGTCCTTCCCAATACTCTGAAGCAATCCCTCACTCACAGATCTATGATTAAACTGTACCAAGAAAAATTAATTTCCTAAAGTGTTTAGACAGAAATTTACCAAGAAAAGATAATATTCAATTGTACTAAATAATGGAATAAAAAATCAAAGCCAACAAAGTGTACTCCAACCTCCTGGAAACTGCCATGATCTCAGACATATTGTGACTCTGCCTACCCTCAGTTTTGGACACTCTAAAAAGGCAACAATATGGCCACATTCACACAGTAAGACAGTGAAGATTTAATAAGTAATTGGTATTGGAATCAATAAACACAAAAAATCAGCACCCACAGTGGATAGTTCAGGATGATATTTTAGTTTACATTACTCTAAGCAATCAGAAAATATCAGTACCTACTTTGCTGACTCCATACAGATAGTGCTTCAAAGAAAGTTCACAGGATTTCTAAGAGAAATGATGAGTGTATTTATCCTAAAGCACTTGTTTAACATAATATCATAAATTAGTTTCTTAATACTAATGTGCAGCAAGTAAACATTTCAGAGAATGCCACTGAGGCCACCACTCAGTGAACTTTATGGAGTGAACTTTATGCCCTCTCAGCTCTGACCTTCCTAACAATGCTGAAGATCTTACCTCCACAATATTGGTGGGACTGCTGATATAGATACCAGATGATGTCAGCATTTCAGGATTGGAGAGTCCCTCAGCACCAGAAACATTGATGATCACATTGTTTCTTATTGTATTTCCCTGTTCTGACCAGTCTGATTTTTAAAAAGATAAATCAAACGCAGGGATTAATAAGCATAGTTAAAATTTACACAACTCAACACTCTTGATTCAACTAATACACATGACAGTACACACACACACACACACACACAATATATATTTAGAAAACATTTAGTATGTTCAACAGATTTAAGTCAGCTAAACATTTTGGCATCAAGCCAGTCTATTACATATATGACAATTTAAATGGACTGTAATAGATTTAAAACCAATGTACATATTTACCATTTTTTCTTCTAAGAATAGTCTCCCAAGAGATGTATCCCATGTCCATGTATGTCCCTGAGAACAAAAGACCATGTTACCTCAGTGCATTTCATGCCACTCCAGAAAATAAGGGGCACTGCAATACTATTTCTTCTTTTGGGTATGGGTTGTTTTGTTTTTGCTTTTGAGTTTTTATGTCTGAACCAGACAAGCAGCTACAGATCACACGGACTATCTAGTTCTAGAGAATCATGGATCAGAAAGTCATTTAAAAAAATAGTAAAAAACAGAGAAATAGATCTACTATTTCATTTCTTAGGAAGAGTCTTAGTGATGTCTCGATAGTCAAATGCCACACATCCTAGTGTCAGCTCCAGCCCCATTCCTAGCTGTTCAAACCGGCCACCAGCTACCTGCATGCCTACCTCTTCTCCTGGAACATCTAGAATATCCTAACGTAGTAGACTGGATAGCACCTGGGACCCTTACATCCAAAACACTGAGGATTGGAATAGAAGGGACGGACCATGCTAAAGATAAATATTAGTCACTTCCACAAGGTGAATAGGGAGCAGTCCCACAGCGCCCCTCCTGGCAAGGTCTTTAGGTATCAGGGATTCCCAGGCAATTTGACAGGTCTGGGTTTGCAAACTCATTACGAGTTTGAGTACTTTGTCAATAATATACTAAAAAACAATTATTTTAATTCTATCATTTTCAATACAGTAGATATCAAGAGCACCCAATTCACAATTTCCAAACACTAAAGGCTAAGTTCTCCTGCAAGATTTCTTCCTTGCCTACTTAGTGTCTATTGCATATCACTGTTTTCTCCTAAAATAATACTGTTAGGATGCCTTCCTAAATTTATGCTCCAGGTTTCAGCAAACTTTTCCTTTCCACAGACAAAAGTAAGAAGAATAAACAAGGTCAATTCTACATCTGTTGGTTTGACTTCTCTGTAGCTCTCCCTTCTAAGCAGTGTCTTCTACAAGTGGTCAACTCTGTTGTCCTTAGCTCTGTGACTTCTAAAGCTAGAGTTTGTTTTAAAGCACATTTATATGATCCATATTTTCTCACTAAACAGTTTTCCCTCTCAGGATTAGAACCTTTATCACTTTTTATTTCAACAGGTCATTCTTAAGTAAAACACATCACAGAATTGATTTAAATATAAAACTATTTAACAAATACACTTTACTCTTACTTTCAGTGAAAACCTCTACTTTGTTTTTTATATTCAGATTACGGAGACCTTTTGTTTATTAACTCATTCTTTCAACAAAGATATCTACGTAGCACTCCTTAATGTGTTAAGCACTAAGGATATAATTTCCTTGGTTAAAAAAAAAAGAAAAACAGACATTAGATGATCACAAACATGACATATAATTTTAAATCAGCATGTACTAATTGGTGTTAAAAGGGCTAAAACACAGGGACTTGACCAGGGGACTGGTGGGGAGTGAGGAATTGGAATCAACTTGACAGCAATGAGTTTGGTTTGTTTTTTAGGAGATGGACAAATAGTATGAACAGAGGAAAAAAACCTGTGCAAGAAAAAGCATGGTCCATTGAAAGAATTAAACTAAGATATACTAAACAGTACTCTAGTGTCACTAGAGTACAAAGGGAGAGGGAAAAAAAAACCCACTGCCATCAAGTCAATTCCTTAGCAGCCAAGTGCTTAACCACTATGCCACCAGGGCTCCTTAGAAGGAGGGGGAAAAGAACAAAACAAGTTTGCAAAGGTAAACAGAGGTAAGATCACTGAGGGGATCTCTTCAGCCAGGTTAAGGATTTTTAACTGTATTAAGAAACTCTTGGAGGTGGAGCCAACATGGTGCTATAGACAGAAGCACCACACTGACCCTCCAAGCAGAGACTCAAAAAATTAAGTAAAATAAAGACAAACGTCAATCCTGGAACCCTAAGCATCAAATGAAGAGATAAAGAACTCAGCCATGCACCAGATGGAATAAGAAACTGACAGAGAATGGAGAGTGAGGAGAGTTATGAGCAGAGGTCCCTTATCAGCTAATGTAGCACGGATCCACCATCTTGGACTCCTGTCAAGAGATAGGCAGACAAGGAGTACAGGAAAGCAGATTCACCAAGCTCCCAGCAGGAGACAGAGCATCTGGTAATCACAGATACAAGCTTTCCTATCCAGCACCCTGTCACCCCTTGATCGGCCTTCGCTGCTTCCCAGTGGGCCAATCCACAGCTTCCCAGAGGGCGATCCACAGCTTACCAGCTGGTCATGACCACTGGTTCCGTGCCTTGAGGATTCACCCCACCCACAGGGCAGGCTTCTTCAGCGCCATTTCTTTGTTGCTGGTGCTGCTTTTTTTGGCCTCTTTTGGTTTCTTGCCTGCCTCTCACCTCCCCCCTCTCCTTTCTCTCAAACACCTGACTCTGTGTGCCATCTTTGCTTCATCTTGACAGGCTATGAAGCGTCGTGTGACTGCAGAACTGCTTCCCTGGTCCAACCCACCACACTGGTGGGACCACTGGGTTCCCCCCCCCCTTTTTATTTTGTTTGTTTCTAATTCTTTTTTCTTCTTCTTCATTTCTTGGTTTTTCGTCCCTTTCTAACTACCTTCCCTTCCTGTCTCCTGAATAACTGGCACTGTGTATCATCTACAGCCTTTCTAGCCAGGCTGTAATGAGCAGCTTGGGAGCCACTTCCCCAGTCTATGCAGCCATGCCAGTGGGATCCCTGGGGGCTTTTTAAATTTTATTTTAATTTTTTAATTTTCTTTTATTTTTTCTTTTTGATTTTCTTCAGTTCTCGGTTCCTCATCTCTCTATTCCATTGGCAGGCTCCCTCAGCACTTTTTTATTTTGTTTGGGCTCCTGTCTCTCTTCTTTCCCATACCCAACCTAGCTCCACACATCACAACCTCCTGCTCCCCCTCCCTCCTGCCTATCTGCACCATGTGCTGAACACTGCACTGCCGAACAGCACAGGCACAGTCTACCGAAACCTGTCCTGCACTGACTCCCCCCCACACTTACCATGTCAGCTCCAGTATTTGCCACAAAAAAACCATCCCAGACCCTCCCCTTCACCTAAACCTGCCCTTCTGCACCATAGGTGAGCAACCAGCCCTGCCCCTTGGACAAGGAGGTGAAAAATATTGTGTTCACAGATGAGCAAACAACAAAGAATGCACAGCCCACATGCTCAGACATAACCAAATGAAACAAAAAAGCGGGATGAAAGAAAACAAATCTACAATCAATAAACAGAGAAAATAACTACTGAATGTCCCAAAGACAGCAGACAATATCAAGACCTATAAAAGAATAGGACAGGATGGTTCTAGTAGGCATCCAAAATAAAACACCAGATGACTTTCCAGCAGAAGAAAAGGCCCTAGAACTACCTGATAGGGAATTCATCTCTAATATGCAGAGGTATTGAAGAGTTGAAGCAAAAAGCCGAGAAAAATTAGGAAAAAATAGACAAAGTAATGAAAAAGGCAGACAAATTCATGGAAAATACAGACACAAAATATGGAAGAATTCAGGAAAATAATACAGGAACAAAATGCCAAAATAAATTCACAACTAGAAGTCATACAAAAACAACAATTAGAAATCCAAAAAGATAAACAACAAGATTTCAGAAATGGACAGTGTAATAAACTCACAGCTATCAATAATTACACTGAACATAAACGGCCTAATGCACCCGTAAAGAGACAGAGAGTGAGAGAATGAATAAAAAACAGGATCCATCAATATGCTGTCTACAAGAGACACACCTTAGAAACAAAGACATAAATTTATTAAAAATCAAAGGTTGGAACAAAATATATCAAGCAAACAGCTATAAAAAAGAGAAGGAGTGGCAATACTAATCTCAGATAAAATAGACTTTACAACAAAATCCACCATAAAAGACAAAGAAGGGCACTATATCATGATTAAACAGATGATCTGTCATGAAGAGACATAACCATAATAAATATCTATGCAACCAATGACAGGGCTTCAAAATACATAAAATAAATTTTCACAGTACTGAAAAGAGAAATTGACAGTTCTACTGTAATAGTAGGAAACTTCAACACATCATTCTCGATAAAGGACAAAACATCTAGAAAGAAACTCAACAAAGATACGGAAGATCTAAAGGCCACAATCAGCCAATTTGAACTCATAGACATATATAGAACACTCCACCCAACAGCTGCAAAGTACACATTCTTTTCCAATGCACATGGAACATTCTCCAGAATAGACCACATCTTAGGCTACAAAGCAACCCTCAACAAAATCCAAAACACTGACATAATAGAAACCACCTTCTCTGATCACAAAACTATCAAAGTAGAAATTAACAACAGGAACAGCAAGAAAAAAAACCAATTGCATGGAAACTGAATAACACACTGCTTACAAACCACTGGGTAATAGAAGAAATCAAAGATGGAATCAAAAAATTCCTAGAATCAAATGAGAATGAAACACAACATACCAAAATCTTTGGGACAGAGCAAAGGCAGTCCTCAGGGACAATTTATAGCAATAGATGCACACATCAAAAAAGAAGAAAGGGACAAAATCAAAACATTAGCTATACAACTCAAACAAATAGAAAGAGAACAGCAAAAAAAAGCCCAAAGCCACCAGAAGAAAGGAAATAATAAAGATTAGAGTAGATATAAATGAAATACAGAATAAAAAAAACAATAGAAAGAATCAATAAAACCAAACGTTGGTTCTTTGAAAGTATCAACAAAATCAACAAACCACTTGTCAATTGACAAAAGAAAAACAAGAGAGGATGCAAATAACCCAAATAAGAAATGAAATGGGGGACATTACAACAGACTCAACTGAAATAAAAAGGATCATAACAGAGTATTATGGAAAACTATACTCCAACAAATTTGAAAATCTAGAGGAAATAGGCAAATTTCTAGAAACACACTGCCTACCCAAACTATCACAAATTGATGTTGAAAATCTGAACAGACCCATAACAAGAGAAGAGACTGAAAAGGTAATTAAAAAATTCCCAACAAAAAAACCTCTGGCACAGATGGCTTCATTGTAGAATTCTATGAAATATTCAGAGAAGAGCTTACACCAGTACTACTCAAAATATTTCAGAACATAGAAAAGGAAGGGATACTTCCAAATTCATTCTATGAAGCCAGTATAACCCTGATACCAAAACCAGGCAAAGAAGTCACAAAAAAAGAAAATTACAGACCAATATCTCTCATGAATATAGATGCAAAAATTCTCAACAAATTTCTAGCCAACAGAATGCAGCATCATATCAAAAAATAACACGCCACGACCAAGTAGGATTCATATCAGGTATGCAAGGATGGTTCAACTTTAGAAAATCAATCAACATAATCCACCACATAAATCAAAGGAAAAAAAAAGAATCACATGATCATCTCAATCGACACAGTAAGGCAATCGACACAGTCCAATACCCATTCCTGATAAAAACTCTCAATAAAATAAGTATAGAAAGGAAATTTCTCAACATAAGAAAGGGCATCTATACAAAATAAACAGCCAACATCATTCTTAATGGAGAGAGGCTGAAAACACTTCCCTTGAGAACAGGAACAAGACAAGGATGTCCTTTATCACCACTCTGATTTAACACTGTGCTGGAAGTCCTAGCTAGAGCAATAAGGCAAGAAAAAGAAATAAAGGGCATTGAAATTGGTAATGAAGAAGTGAAACCGCCCCTATTTGCAGATGATATGATAGAATATGTAGAGAACCAAAAGACTCCACAAGAAAACTACTGGAATTAATAGAAAGATTTGGCAGAGTAGCAGGATACAAGATAAACATACAAAAATTGGTTGAATTTCTATACACTAACACAGAAAACAATGAAAAGGAAATCAGGAAAACAATACCATTTACAATAGCCTCTAAAAAAAATAAAATACTTAGGAATAAATCTAACCAGGGATGTAAAAGACCTATACAAAGAAAACTACAAAACACTACTGCAAGAAACC
>NW_004444151.1:2549820-2625914 GCF_000243295.1 Trichechus manatus latirostris
TAGACATATGCACACCCATGTTCACTGCTGCATTATTCACAATAGCAAAACGATGGAAACAAATGCCCATCAACAGATAAATGGATAAACAAACTATGGTACATACACACAACGGAGTACTACGCAAAGATAAAGAGCAATGATGAATCTGCAATGCATCTCACAACATGAGTGAATCTGGAGGGCATTATGCTGACTGAAATAAGTCAATCACAAAAGGATAAATGAAGTACGAGACCACTGCTATAAAAAACTCATGAAAAGGTTTACATACAAAAAGAAACCACCTTTGATGGTTATAAGGAAGGGGAGGCATGGGGGTGGAAAAACACTAAATAAATAATAGATAAGTGGTAACTTTGGTGAAAGGTAAGACAGTACACAATACTGGGGAAGCCAGAACAACTTGTTCAGGGTTAGGTCATGGAAGCTCCATGGACAAATCCAAACTCCCTGAGGGACCGAATTACTGAGCTGAGGGCTGTGGGGACCATGGTCTCAGGGAACACCCAGCTCAACTGGTACAACATGGTTTATAAGGAAAATGTTCTACATTCTATTTTGGTGAGTAGCATCTGGGGTCTTAAAAGTCTGTGAGCGGCCATCGAAGATATTCCATTGGTCTCACCCCTTCAGGAGCAAGGGAAAATGAAGAAAATCAAAGACACAAGGGAAAGATTAGTCCAAAGTACTAATAGACCACAACTACCATGGCTTCCACCAGACTGAGTCCAGTATAACCGGATGGTGCCTGGCTGCCACCAACTGCTCTGACAGGCATCACAACAGAGGGTCCCAGACAGAGCTAGAGAAAAATGTAGAACAAAATTCTAACTCAAAAAAAGACCAGACTTACTGGCCTGACAGAGACTGGAGAAACCCCAAGAGTATGGCTCCCAGACACCCTTTTAGCTCAGTAATGAAGTCACTCCTGAGAGTCACCTTTTAGCCAAAGATTAGACAGGCACATAGGAAAAAATGAGACAAAGGGGTACACGAGCCCAGGACAGAAGGCAGGAGAGGACAGGAAAGCTGGAAATAGGGAACCCAAGGTTGAGAAGGGAGAGTATTGACATGTCATGAGGTTGTTTACCGATATCATAAAACAATATATGTACTAACTGTTTAATGAGAAGCTAGTTTGTTCTGTAAACCTTCATCTAAAGTACAATAAAAATAAACAAATAAGTGAGGATTAAACTAACTAATTCACAGGATGTCCTGAGGATTAAATCAAATGATCATTTTGAAAAGGATCTGAAAACTGTATTGTAAATATATGTCATTGTCATCCTCAAAAAAAGAAACTCTTAAAGCATTCTAAGGAGAGGAAAGAGATGATGGGATTTCAGATTTTTAAGGAAAATGTTAGTTTTTTGTTTTTTTTATAGGGAATAAACTGTAGGAGGCAAGATTAGACACACGGTACCAGTTAGGAGATTCTGAAACATGGACGTCTTCAGCAAACTACTAGAGCAGTTAAGAACAAAATTCAAGATTTTTAAATGCTTGACTAACATCCAGGTTTGATACTCTATGAGACTATAAAAGACAGACTTATGTGACTTTTAATTTATTGTGAAAATTGCTGGCAGTAAATTTAAAACCTACCTGTTATGTATTTATTAACCTGAACTAAAACATGACCTTTAAAAGATCAGTTTCCTACTGGTAAAGTTTAGTAAGCCAATAGTGACAACTAAATTTAAATTTAGAATTTTGAGCTATAGCCTATTTCCAATGATCAGAGGCCAAGTTTTTATAAATAGGGAATTCAAAATTTCAGGCTAATTCCTTTTGAAAAACTATGTGTCCTACTAAAGAATAACAAAATTAAATGAGTTCATTCTACTCACCCACCAGTAGCGCATGGCCTAAAATATTGTAGAACACATTACTGTCCACTTTCAGGCCCAAGGTCCTGCACATGCTGAGGCCTCTGCTGAAGGAGTTCCACACTGAGCAGCCCTGGATGTAGGAATCTGCATAGGAAACGGTAAGGTAAGAATTACATTACTGCTAATACCCATTGCCATTGAGTCGATTCCGACTCATGGCAGTCCCATGTGTGTCAGAGTAGAATTGTGCTCAGTAGGGTTTTCTTTTTAATTTTACTGTGTTTTTGGTGAAAATTTTACAATGCAAGTTAGTTTTTCATTCAAAAATTTATATACAAATTGTTTTGTGACATTGGTTGCAATCCCCACAATGTGTCAGCACTCTCTCTCGTTCCACCTTCGGTTTTCCATGTCCATTCGTCCAGTCTGTTTCTTCCTGCCATCTCAGCTTTACTTTTGGGCAAGTGTTGTCCATTTGGTCTCGTATACTTGATTGAACTAAGAAGTACGTTCCTCACGTGTGTACTCTTTATTTTATAGGCCTATTTAATCTTTGGCTGAAAAGTGGACTCGGAAGTGGCTTCAATTCTGAGTTAGCAGGGTATCCAGGGGCCATAGTGTCAGGGGTTCCTCTAGTCTCTGTCAGATCAGTAAGTCTGGTCTTTTCTTGTGATTTTGAATTTTGTTCTACATTTTTCTCCTGCTCTGTCTAGGACCCTCTATTGTGATCCCTGTCAGAGTGGTTGGTGGTGGTAGCTGGGCATCATCTTATTGTTCTGGGCTTAGGCTGGTAAAGCCTGTGCTTCATGTGGTCTGTTAGTCCTTTGGTCAATAGGGTTTTCTCAGTTATAATCTTTACCAAAGCAGATTGCTAGGCCTTTCTTCCTTTGTACCACTGGATGGGTTCAAACCATCAACCTTTTAGGTTAGCAGTCAAGCATAAACCACTTATGCCACCTAGGGACCTTATAGGGAGCCCTGGTAGCAAGTTTGTAAAGTGCCCAGCTGCTAACCAAACAGTTGGCAGTTCGAACTCACCAGCAGCTCTGCCAGAGAAAGATGTAGCAGTCTGCTTCTGTAATGATTTACAGCCTTGGAAACCCTATGGGGCAGTTCTACTCTGTCCTGTAGGGTCACTATGAGTAGGAATAGACTTGATGGCAGTGGGTTAGGTTTGGTTTGGTTAGGGATCTTATAAGAGTGGATCGCAAAGATTCCTTAGGTTTTGTTGATCAGATCTAAAGCAAGGTATACTACAGCTAAAAGCATCCCTCACACCATAACAAGATTGGGGAAAAGCTAGAAGCAACAATCCAATCAAGTCAAGAAAATCAGTGGGTCTCAAAGATACCATTGAGTTAAGCAAAGTGAAGTCCACGGGTCAAATGTTAAAAAAGAAAACTATCTGAGAAAGAGAGAATATGGCCAAACTATAAAAGAGCGTATAGCTATCAAGATTTACTATTGGCCACCATCTTTTGCAGCACCTTTCATCACAATATGGCAGACAGCAGCTAGAGAGAATTTTAACAGCATGAAGGGTACTGCTTATGGGCCAACCCTGATCTTTGAAATGAGGAGATGCGGTCATTATTTCTCGAGTTATGAATTAATATTTACAATTTGTCAGGCAACAATATTTCTGACCCAAGACACCTAGAGATTCTGATTCCACACTGCAAGCAAAGTCAGGGGTTAACAGGAGGAAACTGACTCTCACATTTGATCATAGTAGATTTATAAGCTAAAGAGGAAGAATCCTGTACTATGCCAAAAGGAACTGACATTTAGGAAAATTACACTAGCTCCACAGGCACATTTATGATTCCCAAATCATTTTATGAGGTCTAGATCAGTCAATGAATAAATATTTATTTAGTAACAACTATATGTTTAAGGCAGTGCACATTGTGCTGGGGATAAAAAGATGAACAAAATAAGTGAATTCCACACTTGTGTATCTTCAGTCTGATGGAGAAAACAGAAATGAACACAATAAAAAATTATTATTTGGATAATTAAATTAAACTCTGAAAAAAGGAGTTTTGTATTATTTCCAGAGAATGAAAGGGATACTATATGAATGTCAAATTTGGGGGACACTGGAAAAATTAATTTGTTTTATGGAATAATTTAACTTCTAAAGTTGGGACTAGCCAGAAAATTCTCAATTATAAGGTCTTCATAGGTAGTGGGCCCCCACATTTCCCCCATTTCAGGTCCTCTAGTACCCCCTGCCCTTACATTACTAACCAAGGATCCATCTCAATAAGAGAACCCATCCCTATCCACTTCTGCAGGAAACACTGTCTGCTACAGGCTTTTCCTGACTCCAGAACTCCACGATAATATACAGGGTCACTATGAGTCGGAATCAACTTGATGGCAATGGGTTTGTTTTTTTGGTTTCTTACAATGTGCCTGCTCATCTGAACAACTCATGAGTACTGTTGTGCTTAATAGCTATTTATGGGAGAAGTGCAGGTATTGGTAAGCCTTTAAAAGTAGCTTGCAAAGATTCCCATGTGCCTCTAACTCTAGTGGCTGGAGGCAATTGGCCACACAGGGTAAGAGGGCCTTTAGGACACTAAACAACAAAAGGAGCCTGATTGTTTGGCCAGCATGTCAGAAGTTTCTAACCTCTGGGTTACCGTGTTACCACTGCCAGGAAACACGTCTGCATTTCAAAAGAGACCTACAGGAGATAATGTTATTAATTCAGTGGTTGGTTTTCAATCTTTTTTATAAAGCACTGAAATTTTTCTTTGCATAACACTTAAAATAGATAAAAATAGATAAAAGTATAGCGACTCTGGTTGAAGCAGAGGTGGGGGAAGTGGATGAAATGAAAATTCTGAGCAAGGGAGAGTTCCGTTTATGTCCAGTCAATAACTCATATGTGAGTGCCCACCCTCAACCCTGATCGAGGCATCAGGATTGGAGGAGGCTCATTAACAAACTGCAATACGCAAATGACACAAGCTCGCTTGCAGAAAGTGAAGAAGATTTGAAGCACTTACTGATGAAGATCAAAGACAGTTTTCAGTATGGATTGCACCTCAGCTTAAAACAAAAATGCTCAAAACTCAACCAGTAAGCAACATCATGATAAACAGAGAGAAGACTGAAGTTGTCAAGGATTTCATTTTACTTGTATACACGATTAAAGCAGTTTGTATCCACCAGCCGCTCCTTGGAAACCCTATGGGGCAGTTCTACCCTGTCCTATAGGGTCACTATGACTCAGAATCAACTCGATGGCAAAGGGTTTGCCCATGGGAGCAGCGGCCAGGAAATCAAATGATGGGTCACATTGGGCAAATTTGCTGAAAAAGACTCACTCTAAAGACTAAGGTGAGCCTGACCCAAGCCATGATAGTTTCAACCACCTCACACTCATGTGAAAGCTGGACAATGAATGAGGAAGACTGAAGAAGAATTGATGATGTCTTTGAACTATGGTGTTGGTGAAGAATATTGAACATACCATGGACTGCCAGAAGAACAAACAAATCTGTCTTGGAAGAAATACAGTCAAAATGCTCCTTAGGAGTTAGGATGGCAAGACTTTGTCTCACATACTTTGGACATGTTATCAGGAGGGAACAGTCCCTGGAGAAGGATATCATGCTTAGTAAAGTAGAAGGTCGACAAGATGGATAGACACAGTGGCTGCAACAAATGGGCTCAACGACTGTGAGGATGGCACAGGACAAGGCAGTGTTTTGTTCTGTTGTACACAGAGTAGCTATGAGTTGGAACCGACTTGATGGCAGCTAACAACACCGTCACTTAAAGGATCCCCTGTGGCACAAACAATTAAGCAGTCAGTTGTTAACTAAAAAGTTGGTGGTTTAAACCCACCCAGTGGCTCAGAAGGACAAAGATCTGGTGATCTGCTTCAGTAAAGATTATAGCCAAGAAAACCTCATGGGGCAGTTCTACTCTGTCACATGAGGTCACTATGAGTCGAAATTGACTCCACAGAGTACCTAACAACAACAACAAAAGGGAAGCAAAGCTAGAACGTGTGAATGTTAGAGGTGGCTGAGAGTAATTCACAAATGGAGCTGCTGTCCCCACTACTCAGTATCTGTACTCCAATTCTGTGAGTCTGCATATCAACTTCTGGTATTGGGTTTTTACCCTGGATCTCCCTTCCCTTCAACTTTGGTTTCAGAACCTTTACTACTGCAGCTGATCATAGCTTTTCCTTCTGGTTCTGATCTTGTTTTTCACCTAGTGGTACTCCTCTCGAGGTCCCTGGGTGGCGCAGTTTGTGCTCATGTGCTAACCAAAAGGTTGGCAATTCAAACCCACCCAGCAGCACTGCGCAAGAAAGGCCTCTGTAAAAAAAAAAAAAAAAAACCTATGGAGCAGTTCTACTCTGTAACACATGGGGTCGCCATAAGTCAGAATCGACCTGACAGCAATGGGTTTGGTTACTTCTGGTTCTCCCCTGGATCCGATGTTTCCTGCTTCCTTCCCACATCTTTAGCTCTGGTCACAATTTGTATACTCTACCTGCTCCAGGATCCCAGGAAAAGCATCTGGGTCTCAGCTCATTATTCCCCATTTTCCCTGGCAGAAGATTCCTCTGAATTACGACAAACTCATACAGAAGTGCTTCTGCTGGGCCTGGATTACTATAGCACTGATTATCTATACTATCCAGTGTCAACTTGCCTGTAGTCACAGAGCTAGTAAATGGTAACAGCAGGATTCAAAAACTGTGTTTGTCTGGTTCACTCCACTTTGGCTGTATCTACAGTGATGTTTCTCAAAATGTACTCCCTGGACTACCTGCTTTAGAATCAGAAGGTTTGTTTGCTAAAAATTGAGATCTCTAGGCCCATCTTAGACCAGAATTTTTCAGAGCAGGGTCTATCACTCTGAATGTTAATAAGCTCCTGTCATGGATTGAATTATGTCCGCCAAAAAATGTGTGTATCAATTTGGCTGGGCCATGATTCCCAGTATTGTGTGATTTTCCTATATGTTGTGAATCCTGCCTCTGTAATGTTAATGACGGACGATGGGTGGCAGTTGGGTTAGTAAGGGAGGACTCAATCTACAAGATTGGATTGTGTCTTGAGGCAACCTCTTGAGATATAAAAGAGAGAAGCCAGTAGAGAGACGGGGGACCTCATACTACCAAGAAAGCAGTGCCGGGAGCAGAGCATGTCCTTTGGACCCAGGGTCCTGTGCGGAGAAGCTCCTAGTCTAGCGGAAAATTGATGAGAAGGCCCACAGAGAGAGAAAGCCTTCCTCTGGAGCTGATGCCCTGAATTTGGACTTTTAGCCTACTTTACTGTGAAGAAATAAATTTCTCTTTGTTAAAGCCATCCACTTGTGATATTTCTGTTACAGCCCCACTAGATGACTAAGACAGCTCCCTAAGTGATTCTTTTAGGCACACTATTGCCAAGAGGCAGTTGTTTAAACAGAACAAGGGGATACTGCATAGTTTAAAATCAGGAAAGGTATGTCAGGGTTGTATCCTTTCACCACACCTATTCAATCTGTTTAGTGAGCAAATAATCCAAGAAGCTGGACTAGATGAAGAACAGGGCATCAGGATTGGAGGAAGACTCATTAACAACCTGCAATACGCAGATGACACCACCTTGCTTGCTGAAAGTGAACAGGATTTGAAGCACTTCCTGATAAAGATCAAAGACCACAGCCTTCAGTATGAATTATACCTCAATATAAAGAAAACAAAAATCCCCACAACTGGACCAATAAGCAACATCATGATAAACAGAGAAAAGACTGAACTTGTCAAGGATTTCATTTCACTTGGGTCCACAATCAAAGGCCATGGACGCAGCAGTCAAGAAATCAAACGATGTATTGCGTTGGGCTGCAAAAGACCTTTTTAAAGTCTTTTAAAAAAACAACGATATCACTTTGAGGACTCAGGTGAGCCTGACCCAAGCCACAGAAATTTCAATCACCTCATATGCATGCAAAAGCTGGACAATGAATAAGGAGGACCAAAAAAGAATTGATGCATTTGAATCATGATGTTAGTTGAGAATATTGAATATACTATGGACTGCCAGAAGAAAAAAAAAAAAAAAAGCTGTCTTGGAAGAAGTACAGCCAGAAAGCAGAATGCTCCTTAGAAGCGAGGATGGTGAGACTTCTCACATACTTTGGACATGTTATCAGGAGGAACTAATCCCTGGAGAAGGACCTCATGTTTGGTAAAGCAGAGGGTCAGCAAAAAAGAGGAAGACCCTCAAAGAGATGGACTGACACAGTAGCTGCAACAATGGGCTAAAATATAGCAACAATTGTGAGGATGGTGCAGGACCGGGCAGTGTTTCGTACTGTTGTACATACGGTTGCTACCAGTTGGAACCTAAGAACAACAATAACACTATTGGATAGAAGTCTCTGGGTGGTACAAACAGTTAGTGAGTTTGGCTGCTAACCAAAAGGCTGGAGGTTTGAATTTACCCAAAGGTGCCTTGGAAGAAAGACCCGGCAATATACTTCTGAAAAATCAGCCACTGAAAACCCTATGAAGCACAGTTCTACTCTGACACAAATGGGGTTGCCGTGAGTTGGAGCTGACTCAAAGGCAACTGGTAACTTGTAGTTTCAGAACAACTGAACTATAGTATAAACATCTTTAAAATAAACAATTATCCATCCCTGAATCTCTCATATCCCACACTACAGTCACCTGCATGTGTGCCTTGAATGTGGGAGAAGAAAGGAAAGAAAAATGAGAAGTCATAGGCCTGGCCCCCTTACCTCTCAGAGCTCCCACCAGAGTCAACGAGCTCAGATGCTTCTGGAAGGCTTGCCCCAAGTCCCGGAATTGTACTCCCTTCAGCTGGACCCAGCTGGGCTCCTCTGGGAAGGACTGGATGATAACTCTGGCCCCCAGGTCCCTGGATCCCAGCATCTTCTCACTCTTGGAATACAAACAGTCCTGTGAATTACCTGAAACACAGAATGTCAAAGGGACCTGAAGCATGTCGAACACGCTTCTAGACAAACCTCCCAGTTTGAAAGGCACTGTTAGCACAAAGAACAAACCATAATTGTTTATTTCATTTAATAATTTACTTCCTTTTCACTTTGATTATCCTCTGTGGATTATTAATTAAAAGATCCAATAACTAGGACATGATGTTGCCTTCACTCTATTATTTCCAGAAACCCCCCCAAATTAATCACCTTAATTTACTGTCACAAAGAGGCAGACTATAACCCACAAGCCCAAGCTAAATAGATGCTTATTTCAATCCAAAAGATACCCTGGAGGGAGTGTGCAATAAAATGACCTTCGGGGATGGATAATTGTAGGGAAGAAATCTGAGCGCTGGATGATGTAATCACAGCACTTTTTAGTCTGAAGCTGTCCAATGGGGCTTTCCCTTTACTTTGCTGCTTTATAGTTTGAGGGCTTAGCAACAATGCCACTGTAGCAATGGCAAAGGGCTCCAGAGAAATAACTAACCAGCCCCTGGAGCAACATCTTCTTCCTGAGTCTTGCTGCCAGCTCATCTTGGGGTGACTTCTGAAATGATGAGAGGACACTAGACCACATGACTGGAACACCCACCACTACTATTACTACAAAGTGTTGTGACCTCAAGACCCAGGCCACTTTTTGTTGACACATGGCATTTGATGATGTGAACTAGCCTTGGATTGGAGAAGCAATCATCTCCTGGATTGATTCTTTATTATCCATGCTAACGAAGCAAAGAAGTACCAGTAATACAAAATGATGTATCATTCCCAAATAATACACAGTAAATTTCAGAGTCCATTCATTTGATAATGCCCAGAGAATGAATACAGTAAGAGGTGAATAAAGAGGTGTTTTCTATATATATGCTTTATCATGATTCTGATGATTTATATCCATGATCCATAATATTTTTGAGTGATTATGCCTCTTATTGTTTGATTTAGCTGCCTCACTCCCCCATTCAGCACCACACAAAGAAGGGGGTGAGGAACATACTACCTTTTAATTAAGGTCTATGAATTTAGTTTTATTTTGAGAATTTTACATTAAGTAACATTTAAGAGTTGTGAAACTAGGGGTTTTTTTTTGTTTTGTTTTGTTTTTTTCTGTTAGGAGCTAGAAGATTCACAATGGTGCAAACCAAGAAGCATGGTATCGCAGCATGACTAAACACAATGTTTCACAAAATGTGACTTGAGAACCACTTTTATGAGAAATTACCAGGAGTGTCTGAACAGATCGCAGATCTTGATTCAGCGACTGTTAAAGTTTGACAGTCACTAGATTCTAACCCAGTGTCACCCAAACATTTTGCAAAGAATGACATGTTTGTGATGACGGGGTGATGAAAGTGGGGGGTCAAAGTGCCTCTCACTACTAACAATTCTCCACACCCAATGGCATCCCCAAATTATACCCACTTGCACCTATATGCAGACACATCCCGAATCTTTATTTTTAACCCCGACACTTCCTCTAGACTCCAGACACTATTAGACATCTTTAATTAGATACTTGCCTGGTATCTCAGTCTTAACATGTACAAAATTAAACTCATGATCTTTACCCTCCGACCCCAAAACTTTATGCTCTTCCCGTCTCAGTAAACAGCCTCATCATCCATCGAGAGCTCATGCCTGGAAGTCATCCTTGACACCCACATTGTCCCGGACCAAAGTTGACAAATGATGTCTTCACAACATGTGAAAGCTTCATAATCTAAAGGCTGGCAAACCAAAACATAACCTACTACACTAACCATCCCTGAAATAGATGTTTAATAGGCATGTCAATGTGGGAGTGCCTATTATTCTACTAGAAGACAAATTGACTTTTTTGACCACTTACCTAAAGTATGTGGTAGTTTGCTCAGAAAACAAACTAGGGGAACAAAAAGAAAGAAAGAAAAAAGAGGAAGTAAGACTGTCCTACAAGTCTTATCAGTAAGAATGTGCTGCTGAGCCCATACTCTGGTATTACAGTTTTCTTGAGAAGAATAGAAGGACCTCACAACAGAGTTAAGACTTCATTATATCCAGGAAGTTTAATTCAAAAGAAAATCAAATTTTTCTTGAAAGTCTTCAAATTTAATACTTTAAGGGGAAATTTCCCCCCAGAGAAGTAATTGCTTTCCAAACTGGATTCTTTTGTCTATGTATTTCAAAATGCTGGGGGGGTTGGGAGAAAATGAAATGAAAACTTACTTATCAAGAGCATTCTGAAAACTATAGACTATTATGGATGTGAAAAACTTAAGGGTTTACTTGGTTTTGAAGAAGTTCAAGCATAGCAATGTCATGTATCATCTGTCAATGAGAACATTCTTGTTCACTCATTGGATTTCCCAATAAAATACTTCTCTACCTTCTGAAACACTGGTCCCCTGGCATGAAGCAAGGTGCCTCATCCTCTCGTCAGTGAGATTTCCTTGAATGGTAATACTCCTGCTGAGCAAGGCCACTGTGGCCTTGAAAACAAGGTGCTCTCCAGCCACCCAATTCTCTGTGAAGTCATAAGAATATCTGAAAAACAGAAAAGGAGAAAGACTTATCTGAAAACATCACACTTTTAACCTCATTAGGAATAGTAAGGCATTAGATTAGTACAATTGTTGTTTGAGGGACTTTATCTTTTGAAACTCAAATACAGAAGAGTAAACAATGAGTATATGTACATGAAAATCAGGAACTGTGCTGATTATTATGCTGACCACGTGTTAGAAGAGGGAAGAAGGTCTAAGGTCTTACAAGAGAAACTTATTTAAGAAGTCCATATCTTAAAAATGTTTCATGCTTTATGAATTTCTTATCAAAGTGTCCAGAGCTACTGTCATGGATTGAATTGTGTCCCCCAAAAATATCTGTCAGTTTGGTTGGGCCATGATTCCCCAGTATTGTGTGACTGTCCACCATTCTGTCATCTGATGTGATTTTCCTATGTGTTGTGAATCTTATCTCCATGATGTTGATGATATGGGATAAGTGGCAGTTATGTTAATGAGGCAGGACAAAATCTACAAGGTTGGATTGTGTCTTGAGCCAATCTCTTCTGAGATATAAAAGAAAGAAGTGAGCAGAGAGACGGGGGGGGCTTCATACCACTAAGAAAGTAGTAGTGCAGGAGCAGAATGCATCCTTTGGACCCAGGGTTCTTGAGCAGAGAAACTCCTAGACCAAGGTAAGATGGATGAGAAGGAACTTCCTCCAGAGCCGACAGACAGAAAAAGCCTTTCCCTGAAGCTGGTGCTCTGAATTCAGACTTCTAGCCTACTAGACTGTGAGAGAATAAACTTCTGTTTGTTAAAGCTATCCACTTGCGGTATAAGCACTAGATGACTAAGACAGCTACAAAAACAATTAAAAGCAAGAATGCAAACAGATACTTGTGCACTAGGCTTCAGCTTCCTCAGTTACAAAGCAAAACTAGCAATCTCTGATAGAGGTAGAAGAGATTAAATGAGATAAAATCTGTGAAATATCTACAAATGCCCATTGCAGCACTATTCACAATAGCCAAAAGGTAGAAACAACCCAAGTTTCTATCAGATAAATGGATAAACAAAATGTAGTACATATATACAATGGAATGTTACTAATAAAAATAAATGAAATCTTGATACCCACTACAACAGCGGAAATATTGAGTGAAATAACTCAGTCATAAAAAAGCAAATATTGTATGATTTCACTTAAGTGTAAAATACCTAGAATAGGCAAGTATACACTGGTCAAGTGTATTAGTGGTTACCAGGGGTGGGCCGGAGTGAGGGGGGAAGGAAGACACAATGCTTAAGGGACACTGAGCTTCTGTTAAGGGTGATGGAAAAACTTGGGAACAGTCAATGGTGATGGTTGAATAACATGATGAACATAATTAATGTCGTTGAACTGTACATGTGTAGATTGTCGAATTACGTATATATTTACCATAATTTTAAAAAGTCTAACATTATTTAATGTAAAAATGTATCTTGAAAGACCAGTAAATATCCAGACTCTTAACATATTTATGGTTTCATCTTCTTCCACCAATATTTAGCCAAGCTGACAGCTCATTACCTCAAGGGTGACCGAAGGTGGAGGTCTGCATTATGCACAGTTTCCACAATGACAATCTCTTCCACTGGTCTGGCACCTTCGGCACCTATTCCACTGATGATGACAACTTCATCCCCAGGGCGCCAGTCCACAGCATCTTCCAGAGCCAGCACTGTGTCACGGGCATGGGCAGCTGCTCGAAGATGGGTGACAATTACTTCTGGTAGTGAACCTAAAGTAGTCCAAGGAAAACTTGCCTTTAGACATTTTAATGATTAATAAGAGTATAACATTATTCAGTCAAAGAGTCCTGTGAAAGAAGAAGCTAGGAAAGCAAGCTTCAGGATTAGTAAGCACCAATGCCTCCACTTTTTTGAATGCTAGTTTTCTCATTTATAACATGGTGACAATAAAAATAATCCAGGGTAGAGAGTGGTAGAATGTAAAAATCCCAGTTTTACCATATTCTAACCATGCAACCTTAAGTAATGTACTTCAGGGTGGGCTTCAGCTTCCTCAGTTACAAAGCAAAAGTAGCAATCTCTTACCTCATAGGGGTGTGAGAGATTGAATGAAATAAAATCTATGAAATATCTAGCTTGGACATTGCTGCATAATAGACCTTCAATGTATTTTAGTCTTTTCCATTCCTTCCCCACATCACTTGTCTTGAGGATGATTTTTTACATCTTTTTCTTACTTGAAATAAAAACAAATGGTTATTTGACTCTGATGTAGAACTCCATAACTAACTTCCAATCTGAAGACTTCAACTTACTTCACAAAGTATCAATAGAGTAGAAAACCAAAATCACCTTAAAATGGCTGGCCTAAATCTTAGTGTATTAAATGATCCCTTCCAACTCTCAAACTTGGTATATCCAGGACAGGACTGTGAAGCAAAGTTGAAGAAGGCAGAACTTAGGACTCTACATATCTTGGTTTATATTAGGCTCAAGTGCACCCATCTGTTCCTCCCACACAAGCACGCTAGTCCTTAACTATCAAAGATTAAAGAAGATAGTCTGTCTCACAGTTTACTCTGGCCTTTTCTAGCAAGAGTCAAAGCCAAGTGTTTTTTCAAACTATTATCTAAAGCAATACCTCAGAAAACACAGCTTACTCCCAACTCCTTCCTCTTTCCTTAGTACATTTCCTTCCTCCTTTGCAATAGACCATTATTTACCCTTAGCCCACAGCAAGTTACTGTCCTCCCTTGTTACACTAAAGTAAAGTAATAAGACTTGAATCTCTAACTACAGAGGTGGCCGACGATAAATCATTTTCAAATTATTTTAAACTTTCCTCTTTATTTATTTGTGTGTGTGCAGGCACTTGTACCAACCACATTGTTCTAGGCTTAGAAAGGTCTTTGGGTTAATGATAAAATTTCTGAAGTTTACTTGGGCAATAATTTTATCTTAAAAAAATTTACAGAGTTCAAAATTTCTAATTACAGGGCAGGTGAAAATTAAGATATAAATCATCCCAAAAGAAAATAATTTTAATTTTATTCCGTGTTTGTATGTTTTAACCTTTGGGAACAATAAAATGAAATAAAGTTTATTTATATGTATGGCATATATATGTGAATTGCAGTGATCTATTCTTGAATGTCTGCACAGAAAAACTAACAAGCATAGGAAAATGTTTGTCAAAGACAAAATGCTATCAAACTTTGTGAACAATTGATCATAATACTCAATCAATATGCAATAAACACCTCCTATGTAACTGCCAGTATGCAAGCTACACATAGCAGAAGCAATAAATATATTTCTCAACTAATTATTCTTAATAAATGATAGGCAAGTGAGAATGAATGAACAAAATCACAGAGAATTTTTGACGCTCTTTTTTAACACTTAACATAAATCAATGTCCTCTTAATGTTCCTGGGTGGCACAAACAGTTTGTGCTCAACTACTAATCGAAAGATTGGCAATCTGAACCCATTCTGCAGTGCCACGAAAGAAAGGTTTGATGTTCTGCTTCAGTAATGATTACAGCCAAGAAAACGCTACGGAGCTCATTTCTACTCTGTAACACATAGTGTCACCATGCAGAAATATTCACAGCCTGAGGAGGCTCAGGGTGTCCTGGGGAAACGAGAGTTACCTAACCTATAGGCAGTATCATATATTTCAGTACAAATTATTCTGTAGTTATTACAGTGTATATATCTTATCTTCCCACCACAACAGTTAGCGACTTAAAAGCGGGGTCACTGCCTTATATTTCCTTTATATATGTCACAATTCCTAACACAATCCTGGGCACATGATTAGCATTCAACTCCTTGAGATATAAATTAATTATTTTGAACATTGCCTTCTGGAAAATCACTTTCAAGCCCCCATCAGATACCCAAGTAAATAAATAATGTTGTTGTTGTTGTTAGGTGCCGTTGAGTCGGTTCCAACTCAGAGTGACCCCACGTACAACAGAACCCCAGTCCTGCACCATCTTCACAATCGTTGTTATACTTGAGCCCATTGTTGCAGCCACTGTGTCATAATAAATAATATACAATATGTAAACAGCAGAAGAAAAAAAAACACATACATTTACTGAGAACTTAGAATACTTAGAATAAACCCAACGGATGCTAGGTAGCTTTACACTAAGGTAAGAATTTTTTTTTTTTTTTTAAACAGAGTGTCAGATCAGGAAACTAAGATTCTTCAAAGACAAGATTACACAGTTATGAGATGCCAGTGCCAAGTTCTGAAATCAGGTCTTCTGAATCCAGGACCAGAGAACTAGACAAGTAATTGAATTCCTGCCCTCTGGAAATAACTGTAAATTAACTGTACCCAATTAGCTTTGATACTCAAAAAATTATGTTCTTTACTTTGCAAATGTTATTTAAATGCCACACAAGGTAGACCTACCAAACTCTCTAATGAAGAAAGCACTGCACACATTTCAAACGTGAGTGAGTCATCTCACTGCATAGAACTCTTAAGAAACCCAGGTTGGGCGGCTCCGTTCCTTTGTGTACCACAAATCAAAAAACTTATAAAAATGCAGTTTGAAAAGCTCAATAATTTATGAATATGCTCAAATTAAAAAGGGTTATGCTGTTAACTTGTAATTTAGCACAATGTTTAACCACTCTAGGCTTCAAAGTTGACCTGTTAACGAACAAACTGTTCATTTACTCCCGCTAATGACTTCTACTCATAATTGTATCTCCTACAAATTATTGTTCAAGCATTTCAGCATCATTCATCCATAATTACACAGTCCCAGAGAACCATTCTTACCAAATGTGCATGGAGAGAAAGAAAATAATCTTTGTGGGTAGGCACACTTTAAAATCCCTAATTGTCCTCTGTTTGTTTATTTTGTAGGACTTCAATCTTTATCCCAAGTGAATAACTGCCAAGATCTCCCCAAACAGTTTAGAAAAGGAACAAAGAAGTCATTTCATTAAAATAACATTCACTTTAGAATATAAATGTAAAGCAACTCACAAAATAACTAGAAATATTTTTCTCGAGTATATGCAAATGATTTCCCCTTCATTTCTGGTTGCAGCTTCACCAGTATCCATAGCAAAACAATGAATGCTATCCTTTCTTATGTGTAGATGAACATTTGTCAGGTACTGGTGAGATGAAGATGAAGACAACAGAGGCCCTGGCCTCCACGGCCCATGACCGTTATAGACACAGACAAAGAAAAATCACAAACACACCATGCTAAGGTGTTGAGACAGAAGGACACCTAAGTCTATAGGAGCACAGACCTGCAGCACCTCACTCACACCAAGGGAGAGGTTTGTGTTATGGACTGAATTGTGTCCTCCAAAAAGACGGGTTGAAGTCCTAACTCTTGTACCTCTTTCTCCGTATTTGGGGAAATAGAAGGTTTTTGTTTGCACATGTTATCAGTTAAGGAAGTCAAATGGAAGTAGAGTGGGTTCTAATCCTAATCTCTTCAGAGTGGTTTCTTATAAAAGAGAAGGCCAGATCTGGAAAGGGTCACACAGAGAGGGAAGATAGCATGTGAGGATCTATCTACAAACCAAGAGAACACCAAGAAATGCCCAGAGCCGCCAAAAGCTCAAAGAGGACAAGAAAAGATCTTCCCCTAGAGCTGACAGAGACAGAGAAAAGCCCTGCCAAGGCCCTGAATTTGGACTTCTAGCCTCCAGAACCATGAGAAAATAAACTTCTGTTCTTATAAGCCACTCACTTTGTGGTATTTTGTTATCACAACGCTAGGAAAGTAAGACAGGTTGTTTCAGGAATGCTTCCCAGAGGAAGTTATAACTGAGCTGGGTCTTGAAGAATAAACCAAAGTGGGCCAGATGACAAAGTAAGGGAGAGCACTCCAAGCAAAGGAAACAGTGTGTACAATGGCGTGAAGAACATGGCACATCCAAATAACTTTTATATATGAGGAATGATCGGAGTGGCAGGCGTACCAAAGAAATGGTGACCTGATGGAGAGACACCAACTGAGGGTGCACCTGAAGAGGTGAGCAGGACCCTCCAGGAAGTGCCTCGGAGACCTTCCCAAAGAACTTAAGAGTTTATCCCAGAAGTCATCTGGAAGCCACACACAAAAAAGATATTTGGGATAAGAAATCACACTGTTGTGACACTAGTAATTTTTTAAGCCCCTAGTGCATATATCAAACTTGGGGGAGAGAATCCTTATGAGAAATATTTATTGCAGGGGCTGGGGAGTAGTGAAGAACTAACCTTATCTAACAAGAGGTCTAGCCTTTGCCTTCAGCTACTTGGAGGTGTTCTCTAAGCCCCTGGAACGTCTTGCCTGATAGGACTGTCTTTGTTTGCATGGGGGTTTTGACCAACAAACAATCTAACAATGTTGGGCTTTGGGGAACTCCATATCAGTTCCAGCTTCTGGAGGAACTGGAGACTAAAGGTATTATCCTGAACCTCTAGGGGAGGGACTGGAGATTAATGGTCAGCCAAGGAGGCAGTATGCGATTGAGCACCAATGAAAACTCTGGATGTCAAATGTGTGAGTGAGCCTCTCTGGTTGGCAATACTCTGTGAATATTGTCATGCACTGTGACCAGAAAGAGTTAACACCATCCATGACTCCATTGGGAGAGGACAACCAGAAGTTTTGCATTTGGACCCCTTCCAGTTTCCATACTATGTATCTCTTCCTTTGACTTGTTCTAATTTGTATCCTTTCCCTGTAATAAATATCTTTTAGTAAATTCTGTGTGTCTTTCTAGGCACTTAGCTGGTGCAAACAGTTTGTGCTCAACTACTACCTTAAAAGTTGGCAGTTCTAACCCTCCCAGTAGTGCCACGGAAGAAAAGGCTGGCAATCCTGTTTCCATTAAGGTTACAGCCAAGAAAACCCTATAGAGCATTTCTACTCTAATACACAGGGTTACCATGAGTCAGAATTGACTCGTCAGAACAGATTTGGTTGTTTGTTTATTTTTGGTGTCTGTTTAGTGATTTGTCAAACCTGAGGGTGGTTTTGGGAAAACCTTAAACTTGTAGTTGGTGTCAGAAGTGTTGAGCAGACTTGTCAGTCTGGAAGACTGCATGCAACCTTAACCTCAAAGTTTGACTAACTCTGGTTGTAAGGAGACTATGGGAAAGCCTGAGTCTTACAACGAGCAAGAGCCAGTCCGTGGGGAAAGAGTGAGCTTGGTATGTTCTAGGACCTAATGTGGAGCAGTGTATCTGGAGCACAAAGAATGAGGTGGCATGACATGTATGTTAGTTATCTAGTGCTGCTATAACAGAAATACCACAAGTGGCTTGAGAACAGGAATGAGACAAGGATGCCCATTATCACTACTTTCATTCAAAACTGTACTCGAAGTCCTAGTCAGAGTAATAAGGCAAGAGAGGGAAATAAAGGGTATCCAAATTGGAAAGGAAGAAGTAAAACTATCCATATTCACAGATAACATGATCCTATACATAGAAAATCCCAGCAATTCCACAAGAAAATTACTGGAACTAATAGAAGGATCAACAAAGTGTCAGGGTACAAGAGCAATACAGAAAAATCGGTTGAGTCCCTCTACACCAACAAGGAGAAATCCAGAAAGGAAATCAAGAAAACAATACCACTTATAGTAGTCCCCAAAAGGATAAAATACCTAGGAATAAACCTAACCAGAGATGTAAAAGACTTATACCAGGAAAACTATAAAACACTACTGCAAGAAACCAAAAGAGATCTACATAAATAGAAAAACAAATTGCAATACATATATACAATGGAATACTATACAACTATGAAGAATAATGAGGATTCTGCAAAACATAACATGGATGAATCTGGAGGACATATGCTGAGTGAAATAAGTCAGTCGCAAAAGGACAGATATTCTATGGTCTCACTTTTATAAAATGTCAAGAATAGGTACACACACAGAAAGCAACATTCTTTGATTGCTACCATGGATGGGAGTGGTGGGAAGGGGAATCACTTTCTAGATAGTAGACACTTGTTACTTTTGGTGATGGGAAATGCAATAACCAATATGGGTAAAGTCTACACAACTTGACCAAGGCAAATAAAGACGTACACAAGCATATGGGACAATTTCAGTAAATGCTATAACATATATATTATTTTGCAACAACAGTAATAATAACCAAAAAATATGAGTGTGGTTTCATAGGTCTATATGTATGTATGTAGATATGTGTATAGGAAGGCATATGTGAATACATGTACATGCATGTACAGATGTCTCTGCAGGCATAGGTGCATACATGTTTGAGTGTGCTGCATAGATATTCACATATATAAGAAAGCACATGGGGGCACAGTTACGAAGACTTCCTAGACATATCTAAACACCTCATGGGACTGGTTTACTAGATTAAAAGGTTTAGGACCGTAGTCTCATGCGACAATTCAGACAATTGGCATAATATAGTTTATAAAGATAATGTTCTATATCTTAGTTTGGTAAATAGCATCTGGGGTCCTTGAAAGCTTTCAAGCAGCCATCTAAGATACAACTATTTGTCTCTACTTGTCTGGAGCAAAAGAGAAAGAAGGAAACCAAAGACTCAGAGAAGAAACTAGTCTTCAGGACTAATAGCTCACACAAACCACAGTCTCATCTATCCTGAGACCAGAAGAACTAGATGGTGCCTGGCTACCACTACCATTCTGGCCAGGTACATAATAGAAGGTCCTGGATAGAATGGGAGAAACATGTAGAACAAAATTCAAATTCCTAAAAATGGCCAGACTTACTGGACCAATCGAGACTAGAGGAATCTCTGAGACTGTCACCCTAAGATACTCTTCGAACTTGGAACTGAAGCTGCTCCCAGAGGTCACCTTTCAGCCAAATAATAGATTGGCTTGTAAAATAAACAATATCACCCATAAGTAATATGCTCCCTTAAACAATCAGCTATATGAGACCAAACAGTCAACACTTACCCAAAAGCAAAGATGAGAAGGTAAGGAGGGGCAGGGAAGCTAGATCAATAAAAACAGAACAAACAGAATGGAAATAATGAGAATGCTGACATATTATGAAAACTGTAACCAATGTTATGGAACAATCTGTATAAAAATTGTGAAATGGGAACCTGATTTGCTATGTAAACATTCACCTAAAACACAATAAAATATTTTTAAAAAAGAAAAGAAATACCACAAGCAGGTGGCTTTAACAAATAGAAATTTATTTTCTCACAGTTAGGAGGCTAGAAGTCTGAATTCAGGGCACCAGCTGTACAGGAAGGTTTTCTCTCTCTGTTGGCTCTGGGGAGAGATCCTTGTCTCTTTTAAGCTTCTGCTCCTGGGCAACCTTTATGTGGCTTGACATCTCTCTTCTTCCCCCATCTCTGCTTGCTTGCCTGCTTGCTTTTAATCTCTTTAATATTTCAAAAGAGATTGACTTAAGACACACCCTATACTAATGTTGTCCATTAACATAACAAGAAAATTCATTCCCAAATGAGATTATAACCACAGGTATAGGGGGTTAGAATTTATAACACATATTTTTGGGGGGCACAGTTTGATCCGTAACGAGACTAGAAAATAATACAGGACTTGCTGGGCAGTTTTAAAGGACTTGAAAATTTTAAACAGAGAGTTACACAGTAAAATTTATGTTTTTAAAGGTCACCCTGGATATTGTGTGAAGAGTAGATTGCAGGAAAGCAAATGAAAGTAGGAAATCTATGTAGAAGGCTATTTATTGCAGTAGTTCAGGCAGTAAGTTTTGGAGGTTTGATCAGTTAGGCAGTAGATCTGGAGAAAAGAGTGCAAATTTAAGATATATTTTGGAAACTCAAGAGGACGGCGCGATTGGATCTGGGGTAAGAGAGAAGAAGATGTCATTGATATCTCACCAGCCCGTAACTACAGCAACTTGGTAGATAAATGCGACATTTGAGGAAGAAGATGACAAATTTACTCAATAAATATTTATTAAGTACCTACTATGCATAAACAGTTAGCCCAGCTGCTAACTGAAAGGTTAGCAGTTCAAACCTACTCAGTGGCTCTGAGGGAGAAAGATCTGGTGATCTGCTTCCATAAAGATTGCAGTCAAGAAAACCCCATGGAGCAGTTCTACTCTGTTACTTGGGGTCACTGTAAGTTGAAATCAACCTGATGGCACCTAACAACAACAATGTGCTATGCGCCACGCACTGTTCTAAGTACCATATTCTATGAAATAACGCGTGCATTACGTTTTTTTTACAAACCGTGCAACCCCCTCGTCCATTATTTTCCTAGGCGCACTGTGCATGTTATATGTGTGGTCACGTTGTTTGTGAAAAATATGGAACTAGGAATGGAGCAGCGAGCAACAGTCAGAAGCTCCTGCCCTTACGTGGCTCACATTCTAGTGGTATTCAGTTTTAGATATGTTAAGATTTAGAGGACGATTTTAGGAAGCTTGTATTATAAAGAGAATATCGAAGAGGAAAGTTGAATCTGGAGCTCAGAAAAGAGGACTGGGGCTAGATATATAAAGATATATGTGAATGGAGGTTAAACCATGGGAATAGATGGGATTACCTAAGGAGAACATATGAAGTTATAACTGAAACAAAGCCCATGAGAACATCGTCATTTGAAGACTGGCTAGATAAGGAGAAACCTAACAAGCAGCAGAAGAAAGAAGAAAATCAAAAGATGAGGATACACTAAAACAAAACAAAAAACAGTTGCCTGTGAAGTCAATTCCAACTCATGGCGACCTCACATGTGCAGAGTAAAACTGCACTCCATAGGGTTTTCAAGGTTGTGAGCTTTTGGAAGCAGATCACCAGGCCTTTCTTCCAAGGTGCCTCTGGGTGGGTTCAAACCTCCAACCTTTATGTTAGTAGTCAAGCACTTATCCATAAATAAACAAAATAATGCAGTGGAAAGAAAGTCTTGTCCCTCCATGCAATTGCTTGGGGATTCATTCCTTACCATCTTGATCTTTTTTGCTATGGCTAAAGTTTGGAAGTTCTGCCCAACTTCTTGTGCCCAAGCCTTGTTCCTCACTGTTAATTTTATTGCTCTGCTAGCAGAAGGTGGGGTGCACAGTAGCAGGGTATGAGCTTTGAGGAGAGAGGGTTGAAGAAAAACCCTGTCCTTCTACCCGGTAATTGGCTCAGATTCTCTAGTCAGACACCGTCGCTAAGACAAAAGAAGACAAGTTATCAGAGGGATTAGAGAAAGGCTAGCTGCTGCAAATTACCCCACCTTGCATCTGTGCTGGCACTCTCTGCTCCCAGAACACACTTCGTGCCAGGACCCCTGCTCTGGGCCACAGAAGCCCCCCAGGACAGAGGGCCTGAGAATGCCCCGTTACTAGTACATGGTAAGAAAAGAATTGGGATAGGAGAGCCCAGAGAGAGCTATGTCCCTGGCGTCCCAGGTTGGAAATGGACCTACTTCCCCACACAATCAGTATTATACACAGTGGTCAGCTGCTATACTCCCCTTAGCTTTAGACAGCAAACACATTTAGGTAAAATAGACTTCTGAGTGTTCACCTGAGTGGCTCACCATGAGGTTTATCAACATTTCTTTAAGAAAAAAATGTATTCCACATTCCAAGCAACCAACTTATAAGGGAACTTTTTGAACCCAAACCATTTGTGAATTGGAGGCAATCCAATTTGCTGTACTTCAGAAGCAAAGACTGTGACATTAGCATTAATAAAAGACGATCTGGCAAGCAGAAGAGATGGAATGGGGGCATTCTTCATGTACCATTTCCCTCTGCCCTTGAGAGCTGCTTGCTGTGATATCTCCCTTGGATGAAGACAAAACCTGGCGGGAGAAATTCTGCCTGAGCTCAGCTCTGTATATGCACTGTGAACCCTCTGCATCATTACTGGTTCATCTCCGGTGGTACCGACTGAGCAGGGAACATGTGCCTGCAGGAAGGAGAAGGCGAGCCAGAGCAATCCTCTAAATGTGCAGATCAGCTGGCTGCATCCACAGCTGATTAGCAAATATTTCTAAACTACGATGAAAGAGAATCAGGCACAAAGTCTGCTCCCAGTGCTGAGAAGCAAGCCCACCGTTCCTTTGGCACAGAGGTTTAGTCCAAGGCTAACCAAGGTTATTTTGATGGTGCAATGAGCCATACTTTGATTGAAGGCCTTTTGTAGAAGTATAAAAGAAAGGTTAACTTTTATTTCTACCCAGCCTGAGCTTTACTGTTGCTACTTTGATTCAAAATAAGCGACTGAGAAGAATCAAAGGATAAAGCTCAAAATACGCAGGAAATGGTGCATTGTGATGTAAGTGGAAACATCTGGAACACTGCTCCTAGATCCTATGAAGATTTCAGGCCAGTTCGATAAATGCCTTGTTTAGGACACACAGAACTTTAGTGAAAAGTCCTTCAATTAGAGGTACAAACACCACTTGGTGACAGTGACAGGTTTACATGAAGTATCTTTAATACCTGCTTCTGTTCTCTGCCTGAACAGAAAGATATATAAATTATATATATACAAAAATATATAAAAATTCATATTTATTTCTGACAAGATAATCATTTTGACAACCATCACAATGGTGTTTATGCTTTGGAGTGGAGGTGACAGTGAGGAAGAAAGGGCTAATTTTTAACAACAATTTCTTTTTAGAAAGGCAATAAATACATAATGTTTAAAATGAAAATGTAAAGAAGCAAAATGAAGACAATGCAACCATCCAAGATCTTACTACAATAGTTGTTATGGATTGAACTGTGTCCTCCAAAATGTGTATTAACTCAGCCAGGTCATGATTCCCAGTATTGTGTGGTTGTCCACCATTTTGTGATCTGATGTGATTTTCCTATGTGTTGTAAATCCTAATCTCTGTGTGAGGTTAATGAGGCAAGATTAGGTTATATTAAAGAGGATTAGGTTGGGATGCAACACCCTTACTCAGGTAACAGCCCTGATCTCATGTAAGGACAGTTTCCCTGAGGTGTGGCCTGCATCATCGTTTATCTTACAAGAGATAAAAGGAGACAGAAGCAAGCAGAGAGATAGGGATCTCATTACCACCAAGCAAGAAGACCCAGGAGCGGAGTGCGTCCTTTGGACCCAGGCTCCTTGTGCTAAGAAGTTCCTAGACCAGGGGAAGATTGATGGCAAGGACCTTCCCCCAGAGTCCATAGCAAAAGCCTACCCCTAGAGCTGGTGCCCTGAATTCAGACTTCTAGCCTCCTAGACTGAGAGAGAATAAATTTCTGTTTGTTAAAGTCATCCACTTGTGGTATTCCCATTATAGCAGCACTAGATAACTAAGACATAGGTTAATATATACCTTTCCTATTCTTCCTATTCTATGTTCATATATTAACAAAATTTCATTTTTTTAAAAAATACTATAATATTATGCATACCATTTTTGTAAATTCTATTTACTTAATATATTGAGGACATATTTTATATTATATACTGTATTACATATTTGTGTTTGAATTGGGTTGTATTATATATCATTTAACATCCCAATGGTTATATATTTTAAAGATGTATATTTTATATACTAAACCTTTATTTTTCCATATTTAATTTCTTCCTGATATTTCGATCTCCTAAGCAATGGTGACGTGAGCATTCTCAAGCGCTATTTTTGTGCAAATTCATAAATGTTCCCTTAGGATGAATTCCCTAAAGTAGAATTGCTATATCAAGGCATATAATATACCTAGTTTTAAGACTTTTGATATAATTACCAAGATGTCTTACACAAAGACTGTACACACTTCTACATCCACTAGCAGCAACTGGCACTAATGCCAATTCCCCCATATCTTCTACTTTTTTTTCTTTTTTTTTTTCAATCTTGGCCAATCTGATAGGCACCAAAAAAATAATCATTTTGTTTAAATTTGCATTTCCTGTATTACTAATGAGAAGGTAGGGGAAAATTCATTTAAAAAATGAATAAAAAGAATTTCTCACTCCACATGTATTAATATCAACTGGCCATTTGCATTAGTTATCCTGATATGTCTATTCACATCCTTGCCAGGTTTTAAATTTGTTCTTTTTTAAATGTACTTATAAAAGACATTAATCTGCATCTGTATCAAATAAGAATTAAGCATATGATAAAGTGATATTTCAGATTCCCAGGGAAATGTTGCTGTGTTAGTTTCCTGTTGCTGTTGTAACAAATTAAGCCACAAATTTAGTGGCTTAAAACAACAAAAAGTGTATTATCTTAAATTTCTGGAGGTCAGAGTTCCAAAATCCATTTTAATGAGCTAAAGTCCAGGTATTGGCAGGGCTGCTTCCCTCTGGAAGTTCTGAAAATCCATTTTGTCGCCTTTTTCAGCTTGTAGTAATAGCTACCTGTGTTCCTTGGCTCGTGGCCCCCTCTTCCATCTTTGAAGCACATCACTCCAATCTCTGTTTTCTGTCATCACATCACCTTCTCCCGACTCTGATTCTTCTTACAGCCCTCTTATAAGGACTGAAGTGATTACATAGGGCCCACCTGCATAATCCAGGATAACCTTCCCATCTCAAAATCCTTAACTTAATCACATCTGCTAAGTCTCTTGTGCCATATAACGTAACATTCATCGGTTATGGAGACCAGGATGTGTACATATTTGTAGGCCATTACTCAGCCTACCACAGTTGTACTTTTGAACAGTGTTCAGAAAACTGAGAAGTCATTGGAAAAATATAAAGGTAGATAACTGACTAGTACACTACATCAAAATGTGTTCTAGATGGATTAAAGCAAGGGTTAGCACTTTCTGGGGTTTTTTTTTTTTTTTTTTTTTCTGGAAAGGGCTAGACATAAATATTTTCTTTTGTCTTTGTGGGCCAGATGGTCTCTGTCCCAACTACTCAATTGTGCCATTGTAATATGGCAAAGCAGTCATAGACAATACATCAACAAATGGGCATGGCTGTGTTCCAATAACATTTTATTTAAATTTGGCCTATCAGATGTAGTTTGCTAGCCTCTGGATTAAAGACACAAAGGGTATAGATAAATAAATAAAACAATAAAAGTGCTAGGAAACAAATAGGTAAACTTTTATATAGTCTTTGTATAGGAAAGAGTTTTCTAAACATGGATCCAAAAGCAGAAACCACAAGGAAAACATTTATAGATTTGCCATCATAGAGAACTGAAAATTATAAAAACACCAAAAGGTAAATGGCTAAGTGGGAAAGAAACAGGTTCTCTGACTCCCTATTAGGAATGTTAGAAAGAGCCACAAGGAATAAGGCCCACTTGGGAACCCAGAAGAACTTGAAGAAATCAAAACTGAGAAGACTGTTCCAGGGACCGGGAAGGTGTGTCTTCTGTTTATCTTTCTGCTACAGATAAGCATCAGCTATGTGTACACAAAACAGAAGTAAGTCTGCAAACATCTTAAACCCATGAAGAGAGTGGAATGAATATTGGTTACTTCCCCTTCTGGGTCCCAGTTTCAACATCTCTAAAATGAAAAGAATTGTCCGAGTCTTTCCTACTTTCCAGGGTTGTTCCAAGAGTTAAACGAGAGGAAAAACTAAGAAGAAGCTTTGAAAGTCATAAAATGCCTGGATCTAGGTAAAAATCCAGTTTTAACAAATACTGAATATAATACCCAATTCAATGATACTCTTCCTCCATGACCAGGCTGAAAGCAATACTGTTAGTAGTATTGCTTTGATGATGCATATGGAAGAATTCTCTTTGTAGGAAAATCATAAGCTCCTGCCTGTGCAGCTTCCCATGTCCTGAAAAAAGTTGAGTTTCTTTTGGTACTCAAAAATGTAAAAAATGTAAAATCTTTTTAGTATCTAGACTACATTAACCATTCAACAGACTACAAGAAAGGCTACTGAGACTAGGGCAGAGAGGAGGGGGTGTGGATGAATAACAAGTCAGCAGGGGTAGGCAGGGACCAAATCAGGTAAGGCCATATAGCTATGTTAGGAAGTGTGGACTTTATCCTGGGAGCAATGGAAAGCCAATGAAAAGTACTAAGCAAGGGAGAGATACAAACAGATTTATGTTTTTAAATGATAGCTTTGGTTCCAGGGTAAAGAGTGAATTGGAGAGGGGCAAGAGTGGCAACTAAAAGATAAATTAGAAAACTCACACAATAGTTCTGGCACTAGTCAATATTATCATGGACTGGAGTGATAATAGTGGAGATGGAGAGAAGTAGATGTGTTTATGAGTTATTCAAGAATTAAAATCAACAAGACTTGATGGTAGTGTTGATTATTTAGTGCTGCTGTAACAGAAATACCACAAGCGGATGGCTTTAAATAACAGACATTATTTTCTCACAGTTTAGGAGGCTAGGAGTCCGAAATCAGGGTGCCAGCTCTAGGGGAAGGCTTTTTCTCTCTGTTGGCTCTAGGGGAAGGTCCTTGTCTCTTGAGCTTTTATTCCTTGGCTCCTTGGTGGTCTTCATGTGGCATGGCATCTATCTTTCCCCATCTCTGCTTGTTTGCTTGCTTGTTTAATCTTATTTATATCTCAAAAGAGATTGACTTAAGACACAACCTACACTAATACTGTCTCATTAACATAACAAAGAAAACCCATTCTCAAATGAGATTATAACCATTACAGGGGTTAGGATTTACAACACATATTTTGGGGGCATACAATCCAATCCATAACAGCGGTGGTTACAATATGCAGAACGATAGCTATAGAAGTATCAAGAATGACTGCCAGGTTTCTGGCTAACAGATTTACTGGAATAGAATAAACACCATCCCAGTGTTCTTAGAATAATAAGACATTATCACCAAACCAAAACTGTAGGCATGCAATAATGACAACAACGATAAATAACATTTATGGAGTAGTTGCTCGATGCTTACCGTTATGCTAAGTGCTTTACATGTATTTATTTCATTTAAACCACGTAACAGCACCATAAGAAATGTTTTAGCATCATCTCCATTTTACACATGTGGAAACTGAGGCACTGAGGAGCTGACTTTTCCAAGATCCACCCACTAGTCAGTGGTAGAGATGAGATTTAAACCCAAGTAAACCCTGGTGGTGTAGTGGTTAAGTGCTATGGCTACTAACCAAAAGGTCAGCAGTTCGAATCCACCAGACACTCCTTGGAAACTTTGTGTGGCAGTTCTACTCTGTCCTATCGGGTCGCTAAGAGTTGGAATCAACTTGATGGCAACGAGTTTGGATTTCTGGTAGTCTGCTTCCAGAACCCAAGCTCTGGGCTCCAAAGGAAGATGAGTAAGCAAGCATTCCGCAAGTGAGCAAGGTCAAGCTCATCTGGAGAAGATGCAGAATGTCAGCAAAGGTTCTCATGCTCTAGTAGGAAAAAGGAAACCATAGAAATCCCAAGAAGAGATGGATCTTATTCCCCATGGAGAAGCTTTATGTCTATCTGGCACAGACAAGAAGGCTTGATACCTTTCTATACTGAGTATACAAGATATGATACAGAACCAGCTATAGAAAATGGACCTACTTTGGTGAGTTATTAGTACATTAATGACGCTACCAAAAGAAACTAGGGAAAACACTTTGGAACTATAAAGACTTCAACAGGAAATTTAAGGCCTTAAGTAGTATTTTCACTACTTCATTCTATCCACGGTCGAGATTTTAAAAGGAAATTATTCACAGTTTTAAAAAATCCATTGTTCTAATTTGAGAAATCTCCTCCCAATTTACCTTTTGTGTGGTCTAAATATTCTACTATAATACTTGTGATGTTTAATGTTATGTGTCAGCTTGGCTAGGCTATGATTCTCAGTGGTTTGGCAGACTTCTTCCATGTTGTGATCTGATGTGTAGCCAATCAGTTAAAAGGGGAGTTTCGCTCGGTGTGGGGCCTGCCTCCAGTATATAAATGAATGTTCTCACAAAGCTCACTCTCTCTCTACCCTGCCTGACCTCTCGTTCTTGGGACATAATCCTGCAGAAGTCTCTGGCCTGCCATCTGACCTGTGGGTTTTGGATTCACCAGAACCTGCAACCACATGAGCCAGTAGGCCTTCAGCCTGTCACCTGGCCCATGAATTCGGGAGTTGCCAGCCTCTACAACTGTGTGAACCATTTCCTCACAATTGAATGAGCCATTGCCTTGAAGTAAATTTCTCTCTATATATATGTATACATGCTTCACTGGTTTTGCTCCTCTAGAAAACCCAGATTGACAGTACTAACACTTATAATATTTATAACCCTTTGCTTTTGATATAAAATTGTAATTTTCTCATCATTAGCTAAGAGACACTCACCAACTCTCTTCCCCAGCTCCTCTCTTCTCAATCTCACAAAGAGGAAGAGTGTTGCAACAAATTGGTCATTTCTAGGATGTACTTGGCACAGTCCCAGGGAATGGAAAACTCATTAGGCCAAATGAAAGGAAGGTCTCTATTTTTACTGTTTTCCCTCACAAGGATAGGGAAAACAGGCCAGGAGGCAGCTCTCTAGGATCTGTCCCCTAGAAAGGCCTAAAGTAGGTAGCTAGACTAGGTCTCCCATGGGCATTGCAGTAAGTTTGCTCTCTTCTCTTCTTGGACTGACTGGCTGTGTTAGATTTGTCTTTCCTCAAGAGGTGACATTCCCAGTTTTGTGTATGGCCTTAAGGTAAAAAAGAAAAGCAAGTTAGCTGCCCATTCCTTTCATAAATTAAGTAAAAAGAAATTAGTCACATGATGCATCATTGCTCATTAGTGGTTCTCTAATGGGCCTAAATCCTAATATAGAGCATTGATATTTTTTGCTGACCATTGCCCTGTACATACATATTTGACTAAGAGACTTTACACAAAAGGATAAAGGGTCGGTCAAGATCCAGATGTACATGGTCCTGGGTCTTTGGACTAAAGCCTATCTTAAAGTCATCCTCACACTTTTAATAACACTTTCGAGATATAATCAAATCTAGAAAACATCACAATGCTATTATAAATATTTTAATCCTAATTTTTCTATTAATTGTGTTACCAAAAAAAAAATAAACCAAACCCATTGCCATCAAGTCGATGCCAACTCATAGTGACCCTATAGAACAGAGGAGAACTGCCCCATAGAGTTTCCAAGAAGCGCCTGTGGATTCGAACTGCCAACCTTTTGGTTAGAAGACATAGCTCTTAACCACTATGCAACCAGGTTTTCCTAACTGTGTTAAGGGCTTTGACTAGTGAAGTAGTTCATTGGGTTTTTTCCTAGCCAAACTAAACATTTTTGAAATGTATTATTAAAAACTGTCCAGTAAACTCTTATTAATTTGCACTAAGTAGAGGGAAGGCAATTCCAAATTAGTAAAAATGCTGGATTGTAAAATATTTTAAAAGTGGAAAAGCTATTATTTTTCCTGCCTGTTCTCTTTTATTATGATAAAAACACATCTATTTTAAGAAACCACCTCCCTCACTCACAGACCATGTAGTTATGAGATGTCCCCACTCTCTGGTTCCAGCAAGGGCCACAAGACCCATAGAGTATCACTTCCCTCAGGCAGGTAGTTGGTTCAGTGATAGGTTTGTGATCCACAGGAAGTCAAGGTCAATCCTGAGACTTTTGCTCAAGGTATGAATTCAGTTATCCATGTAACAAACATTTCTTGAGAGCCTACTATGAATCCAGACACTGCTCTAGGCATTGGGGATGTTGTAGATGAACAAAACAGGAAAATCCCTGCCATCATGATGAATATATTCTACTGGAGGAGGCAATAAAATAACAATAAATACGATAAACAAACTCTTGATATAAAATATGTTAGTACTAAATGTTAAGGGGGAAAACACAAAGGGAAGATGTGAAATGTTGACTGGGGGGAGTGTTGAAATTTGTTAAGGGTCGAATAGCCATTGGAAAAGAGGCACTCTCTTTTATATGGAATCACAGGGCCCCATTTCTGGCTCCATGAGGGGTGAGATTGCCTGAAAATGAAGCCAACTCAGGGGAAAGCAGAACCAAGAATTGCAGAGAAACAAGTCCTAATGACTTCACTGGAGAACCTGGATTCAGCTGTGCCTCAACTCAGACCTACCTGAGGACTTTTCAGTTATAAGAGACAATTAATGCCCTTATTTTTTGTTTGAATTGGGTTTTCTGCCACTTACAACCAAAACAGACCTGACTAATACCAACATTTTCAAGTATATATAGAAACTGAAGTACCTTACAATGTGTTTCTAAGTGGAGTTCCTGCTGTACTTGGATTATTGAATAGCTAGAACTCATTTCTAATTAGCAGTATACATTTACATGTAAACACCTAAAATCCTAAAGACCTTAAAAACAGCATGTTCACTTAAAATTACTTAAGCAAGTTCCTTAAAATTGATTTAATGAACTCTTTCCTATAGACAAAGTCATTCTTGTCCACATCAGGCAATTATAAATTCTAAGTTATCTGAGTTAAAAATGAATGAGATTTTACCAGATACATTTCTGCCATTGTGCCTAAAATGATTGCATTTTGAATTTTTTGAGGCATCATTTGACAGAACAAAGAAAACTCCCACCTTACGTTGGTTGGTGATGTTGGTAATACTTTCGAAGGACGTATAGTTAAAAGCCAGTCCTTATCTGCTCTGAAAGGAGAGTCAGTCATCTTATCACCCACCATATTACCATGCTAAGGGTCCCAAGTACACCAGAATCATGCTTACTAGCATTAACTCGAAAAGATCCCTGGTGGCACAACGGTTAAGTGCTCAGCTGCTAACCAAAAGGTCAGAGGTTCAAACTCACCAGCCGCTCCACAGGAGAAAAGACCTGGCTATCTACTCCAATAGAGATTACAGCCTAGGAAAATCTATGGGGCAGTTCTACTCTGCCACATAGGGTTACTATGAGTCAGAACCGACTTGATGGCACACAATGAAAACAACAAGTGTTAACTCGACTGTGTAATTATGATCTCCCACAACATGCCAGCTGACCAGAACCAATGCTGTATTGAAGCTTGCTTGAATTTAAGATTACAGAAAGCAACGAATAGGTTTTTAATTTTCCACAGTTCCCTTTCCTTTAGTTAACTCCATACTTCCCTTCAAGTTCATCTTTCCACCCCATCTTTAAATTGAAGCAAAACAAAATAAAGCATAGCAAATTAAAAAAAAAAAAAAAAAGCAGATGCTCTCTCCTTCAGTCAATGTCCCTTTGGAGTACCCTGCCACATATGTATCAGGTTGCTGAGTAGAACTTCTGCTCCCCCAGAACCAACCAGGAGGACCCAAGCAGGGGACAAGCACTCCACATAATAGTCAGTCATAAACAGTTAAGGAATAGATACCACCTGGGGCTTAATAAAATGAGGCTAATTTAGTTTAGCCACTCCTGGAGCCACCCCCACCCCAGGATATATGAGCAATAAGGGTGAGGAAGAGAGGAGGTTCAAGGGAATCCACCCCAGGCTACACGAGCAACAAAAGTGGGGAAAAAAGAAGATTCAAGGAAATCCTCAGAGATGGGAGTAAGTCAAGAGCCTGGGTAAGCTAGCCACTACCTTTTCTTCTCATACAGAGAGGTGTGATGGTATTTTTTATCCACTTAAGCAAAGAAAGAAGGCTTCAAAAATACCAATCACAGAGACAAGTTGCCTGCAAGAAGGGGAGACTGGCTTTTCTTTCCCTGTTTGGATGTCTGCATATGAAGCAGATTTGCTTGGCTGCCCATGCCTATATGAACAGGGGAAAAGAGAATTAGAGACAGAAGAAGAGAGAAAGGTGTGACGAGGGGATCATCCTTAGGGTGGAAGGATTTATAAGTTTCCCCTGGGTTAAGTGGATTCTGGGGAAGCTAGCTTAGCTTGAGCCAATTTGCTAGTACCCCATCCAAAGGGTGGACCCCAAGGTGGAAGCTAAGCGGATTGCAAAATCAGAGGAGCTTCCACACCGGGAAACTGTGCAGTGGAAAGGCCCCATAAGGGCCCCCATGATCTCACGCAGACATCTCATAAGAAAAGATCATCAGTCAGTCAGTATTATCTAGAGAGGTCACAACACCCAACAGAAAATACGATTGCACAGTTAACTAAAAAATACTTGTTCAACTTCTTGTCTAACCTCTTCTACCTGCCTCAACACTGGGAGAAGGAAGAGTAAGAAGGATAGGAGGAAGACTGAAGGAGGAAACCATGCTCCCTACCACTCCAAGTGTTCCAGCCTGGAGTCTTAAGGGGGAAGAAAGGGAACATTAAATGAATAGTAGACTGAAGTTTTGTACTTTTTTTTTTTTATATCTGAAATCAATTGGAAAGATGTTATCAAGGGACAGGAAAAAGACATCCTTCAGAATACGAGTGAAGATGGTAATTAGAAAAAAATTCTTCTCTGAGTCAGACTTCTGTCTGAAAGGTTCACATCTCCCAACTAAAACGTACCTCCTTCCCTAAATGTACATCTCCCTAAAAAGGTACCTCTTCCACTGGCTTAGCCCTGTGCCAGAGTTACACACCATTTCAAGTTTCCCATGTGTGATGGTTAATGTTATGTGTCAACTTACCTAGGCTATAATTGTCAGTGGTTTGGCATGTGTTTTTCCATAATGTAGTCATCTTTTATTTTGTGATCTGATGTGAGGAGCCGATCAGTTGAAAGTAGAGTTTCCTTGGGGGTGCAGCCTGACTCCATTATATAAATGGATGTTCTGGCAAAACTCACTCTCTCTCTCGACACTGTATTCTTCTCATCATCTGACCTCCAGTTGTTGGGACATAAGCCTGCAGAAGTCCCTAGCCTGCTGCCTGACCTGCAGATATTGGATTTGCCAGCCCCTGACAACCTCGTGAGCCAGCAAAGTTCTCTAGCCTGCTGCTGGATCCATAGATTTGGAACTTGCTAGCCCCTACAATTGTGTGAGCTATTTCCTTGAAGTAAATATATATATATATATATATATATATATATATATATATATATATATATATATATATATGTTTCACTGGTTTTGCTCCTCTAGAGAACCCAGACTAAGATGCCATGAAACTCCAGTAACATTTTGTGGTGATAAGTGTTAGGGGAAGACAGGGAACCTAATCAATATTGAAGAAATCCAAGATCCCTGGAAAGGAGATAGAAAAACTATAACATGTACTAGCATATTAGATGCCATAAGATCCCAGGATAATAGAGCTTTTTTACTTTGAGGTAACATTGCGAGGGATGTCCAATCAGAGCAAAGTTTTCAAGCTTTTTCTTTCTTTTTCTTTTTTAAACCTCTTCTGCTATTTGATGTTATCCTCCTATGTTCTAAGCTTTGGGCTGGGAATTTAATGGGCATTTTCATTTGCCCATTATCTCACCGGGTATTTTATTCAGCCTAAATGCAACCTAAATGACAACTAATTTCAGCCTAACACATTAAGTCTATATAGCAGTAAATATTGTACTTTATTTGAATATTTCTACCTATGGGTTTCAGTCATCCTAAGACCTCATATATAGAGTTAGAAGTCTAAAACCTAAGATTTTAGTTTAACTAGCTTAGAGAATCCGTATGGTTTTGTTTTCCCAGCAACACTTGCTTCTGGGACTGGCCACCTCCCCTCTTTTGGTAAACTGCTCCCCAACACAAACACACAACCATACAAATATGCATGTGCACGCATGCACACACAAACACCCTTCCCCAGCCAAGACAGAGTTACCATCTTCTCTCATGGTCTTAATGGGTGGTAAAGGAGTGAAAAAGTGACTTGAGCTGCAGCAATCATAGTGCCGTATTCCCTTGGACACTATCTATAGTCCAAAGCCTGTTAGGTGAATCAAGCTGGACTTTCTGAGGCCTTCCTTGCTTATTTTTTGGATGAATAATAGAAGACAGGGCTCTTTTCTTCTCTGGTAGAAATCCCAAGCCCATGTAAAACCAGGAAACTTCTCTAGCATGAATCCTAAACTCATATGAAACCACATGGAAGAAGCCAATAGGGAATAGGAGAGGGTGAAGCCAACCCATGCAGAGAGGTCCAGAGGTGACAGACTGAATCCAATTGCCATTTGGACGCCTGGATGCAGTCATGCCCCAAGCCAGTTGCCTTCCTGCCCATGCTGATGTTTGATTACAAGAGCTCATAGATTCCTTTGTTCTGTCAAAGTTTCTGACTAGGTTTCTATCACTTAGAGCCCTGTAGGTACAGTGGTTAAGAGCTCAGCTGCTAACTAAAAGGTCGGCAGTTCAAATCAACCAGCTACTCCTTGTAAGCCCTGTGGGGCAGTTCTACTCTGTCCTATAGGGTCGCTATGAGTTGGAATTGACTCAGCGGCAACAGGTTTGGTCTTTTTGGTTTTCTATCATTTAACCTTAACCAGCTGATGCTGTGTCAGTACCGACTTATGGCAACCCCATATATGTCAGAGTAGAACCGTGCTCCGTAGGGTTTTCAAGGGCTGATTTTTCAGAAGTAGACCACTAAGCCTTTCTTCCAAAGCACCTCTGGATGGGCTCGAACCTCCAACCTTTCAGTTAGCAGATGTCATGGATTCATTGTGTCCCCCAAAAATATGTGTAACAACTTGGCTAGGCCATGATTCCCTGTACTGTGTGATTGTCCACCATTTTGTCATCTGATGTGATTTCCCTATGTGTTCTAAATCCTGTCTCTGTGATGTTGATGAGATGGGATTAGTGGCAGTTATGTTAGTAAGGCAGGACTCAATCTACAAGATTAGATTGTGTCTGTCTTAGTCATCTAGTGCTGCTGTAACAGAAATATCACAAGTGGATGACTTTTAACAAAGAGAAATTTATTCTCTCAGTCTAGTAGGCTACAAGTCCAAATTCAAGGCATCAGCTCCAGAGAAAGGCTCTCTCTTTTTGTCGGCTCTGGGGGAAAGTCCTTGTGATCCATCAGTCTTCCTTTGGTCTGGGAGCATCTCAGCGCAGGAACTTCAGGTCCAAAGGACATGCTTTGCTCCCAGCGCTGCTTTCTTGGTGGTATGAGGTCCCCATGTCTCTCTGCTCACTTGTCTCTTTTATATCTCAAAAGAGATTGGCTTAAGACACTATCTAATCTTGTAGACCTCATCAATATAACTGCCACTCATCCATCTTATTACATCATAGTGATAAGCATTTACAACACATAGGGAAATCACATCAGATGATAAAAAGGTCGACAATCATACAACACTGGGAATCATGACCTAGCCAAGTTGAAAGATATTTTTAGGGGACACAATTCAATCCATGACAGTGTCTTAAGCCTATCTCTTTTGAGATATAAAAGAGAGAAGTCAGCAAATAGACATGGGGACCTCATACCACCAAGAAAGCAGCACCAGAAGCAGAGCGCATCCTTTCAACTAGAGGTCCCTGCACTGAGAAGCTCCTAGTCCAGGGGAAGACTGATGAGAAGGACCTTCCTCCAGAGCCAACAGAGAGAGAAAGCCTTCCCCTGGAGCTGGTGCCCTGAATTTGGACTTCAAGCTTACTAGACTATGAGAAAATAAATTTCTCTTTGTAAAGCCATCCACTTGTGGTATTTCTGTTATAGTAGCACTAAACAGCCAAGACAGCAGTCAAGAGTATTAATTATTTGCATTAGCCAGGGACTCCTTTCTATCACATACAACTCAAATATTTAAGATTAATACTGATATATATATATATTTGTTGTTCTTGTTGTTAGGTGCCATTGAGTCAATTCTGACTCTTAGTGACCCTATGTACAACAGAATGAAACACTGCCTGGTCCTGCACTATCCTCATGATTGTTGTTATGTTTGAACCCATTGTTGCAGCCATTGTGTCAATTTATCTTGTTGAGGGTCTTCCTCTTTTTCACCGACCCTCTATTTTACCAAGCATGATGTTCTTCTGCAGGGACTGGTCCCTCCTGATAACATACCCAAAGTATGTGAGATGCAGTCTCACCATCCTTGCTTCTAAGGAGCATTCTGGCTGTACTTCTTTCAAGACAAATTTGTTCATTTTTCTGGCAGTCCATAGTATATTCAATATTCTTCACCAACACTGTAATTCAAAGGCATCAATTCTTCTTCAGTCTTCTTTATTCATTGTCCAGCTTTTGCATGTATATGAGGTGACTGAATATACCATGACTTGGGTCAGACACACCTTAGTCCTCAAAGTGACATCTTTGCTTTATCAGTGTTTAGGCATTCCATTTCATTTTTGACGATTTCCAGTTTTCCTAAATTCATACTTGTATGTTCCATGCTCCTATTGTTAATGGATTTTGCAGCTATTTCTTCTCATTCTGAGTCATGCCACATCAGCAAATGAAGTTCTAGGATGCTTTATTCCATCCATGTCATTAAGGTCAACGCTACTTTGAGGAGGCAGCTCTTCCTCAGTCATATTTTGAGTGCCTTCCAACCTGAGGGGCTCATCTTCTGGCACTATTTATCAGACAGTGTTGTGCTGCTATTCATTAGGTTTTCACTGGCTAATTCTTTTCAGAAATAGACCACCAGATCTTTCTTCCCAGTCTGTCTTAGTCTTCCAGCTGAAACCAGTCCACCATGGGTTACCCTGCTGATATTTGAAAAATATATTGATATATAGATACAGATACACGCACACACACACAAAAAAAAAGCCATGCTACAGCTATGGATAGAAGGAAAGAAAGGAGTAATGATCCAGAAGAAAACAGGCAAGAAGAAGAAGCAACAGATGTTATGGATGGAGAAGAGACAAGATTGGAAAGGACTCATCAAATGATAAAAAAGCAGAGATCTCAAAAAAAGCAGGACGAAACAAACAAATCTACAATCAATAAACAAGGAAAATAACCACTGAATGCCCCGAAGACAGCAGACAATATCAAAACATATACAAAAACACGGTTCCAGTAGGTGTCCAAAATAAAACACCAGATGACTTTCCAGTAGAAGAAAAGGCACTAGAACTACCTGATGAGGAGTTCAAATATCTAATATTCAGAATTATCCAGAGTTGAAGCAAAAAGCAAACAAAAACAAGGAAAAAATGGACAAATTCATGGAAAAGGAGGACAAATTCATGGAAATGGAAGACAAATTCATGGAAAATACAGACAAAAAGTTGAAGAATACGAGAAAATAATACAGGAACAAAATGCTAAAAGAAATTCACAACTAGAAATCATACAAAAACAACAATTAGAAATCCAAAAGATAAAAAGATTTCAGAAAATGGAAGGGCTGAGGAATAGGTTTGAAATGATGGAAGACAGGATCAGCAAAATTGAAGACAAACACTTCGATACAACTCTGAGGAAAATCAGAAAAAAGAATGAAGAAAAATGAAGAAACCCTGAGAATTATGTGGGATACAATCAAAAGCAAAAATCTGTGAGTGATCAGAGTTCCAGAACAGGGGGAGAAAACAGAAAGCACAGAGAGAATCACTGAAGAACTGCTGACAGAAAACTTCCCCAATATCATGAAAGATGAAAAGCTGACCATCCAAGAAGCTCAACAAACCCCATATAGGATAGACCCCAAAAGAAAAGCACCAAGTCATGTCATAATCATACTCGCTAAAACCAAAGACAAACAAAGAATCCTGAAAGCAGCTCGAGAAAAACAAGAAGTCACATACAGAGGAGAAACAATAAGACTAAGCTCACATTATTCGGCAGAAACCATGCAGGCAAGACGGCAATGGGATGACATATGTAAAACCTTGAAAGAAAAAAATTGCCAGCCAAGAATAATATATTCCGCAAAACTCTCATTCAAATATGATGGTGAAATTAGGTCATTTCCAGAAAAACAGAAATTGAGTGACTATGTAAAAACCAAACCAAACTTATGAGACTTATTAAAAGGAATCCTTCAATCTGAGAACAAACAACATCAGACCACAGGCTGAATCTAGGACACAGGATTGTACTAGCCAGATACCAACCTAGGAAATGAACTCTTAAGGACTATCTAAAACCGAAAGAATTACAACAGGGAAACAGAAGTTAATCTGTAAATGACAACAACATCAGAACAATAAAAGAAAGAATAAACAGTGTAGGTGTAGAACCTTATAATGGAGAGGAAGGTAAGGCAATACCAAGTAATAATAGACTGGTTCAAACCCAGGAAGATAAGGGTAAATTTCAAGGTAACCACAAAGAAAGTTAAAACAAACCTACTCATCAAAATAAAGAAGAAAAACATAAAGTCTCAGTAAAAACAAAACTTACAAAAACAAAAGAAATGAAAAAAAATATGCACAAACAAAAGGAATTCAGCACAGGACAGCAAGAGGAACAAAGAAAACGTCAGCACCACAAGAAAAAGCACTACAAAATGACAGCAATAAACTCATACCTACCAGTAACTACACTGAATGTTAATGGCCTAAATGCACCCATAAAGAGATGAAGAGTGACAGAATGGATAAAAAAACAGGATCCATCAATATGCTGTCTACAAGAGACACATCTTAGAAACAAAGACGTAAATTTATTAAAAATCAAAGGATGGAAAAAAATATATCAAGCAAACAGCTACCAAAAAAGATCAGGCATGGCAATACTAATCTCATATAAAATAGACTTTAAAACAAAATCTGCCATAAAAGACAAAGAAGGACACGATATAATAATTCAGGGGACGATCCATCATGAAGACGTAACCATAATAAACATTTACGCACGCAATGACAGGGCTCCCAAATACATAAAACAAACTCTAACAACATGGATGAAACTGGAGGACATTGTGCTGAGTGAAATAAGTCAATCACAAAAGGACAAATATTGTATGAGACCTCTACTGTAAAAACTCACGTAAAAGTTTACACACAAAAAGAAACAATCTTTGATGGTTACGAGGGATGGCAGGGGGAACTAAATAGACAATAGATAAGTGTTAACTTTGGTGAAGCGTAAGACAGTACACAATACTGGGGAAACCAGCACAACTTGTACAAGGAAAGGTCATGGTAGCTCCATAGACACATCCAAACTCCCTGAGGGACTGAATTGCTGGGCAAAAGGCTGTGGGGACCATGGTTGCAGGGAATATCTAGCTCAATTGGCATAACACATTTTATAAAGACAATGCTCTACATTCTACTTTGGTGAGTAGCCTCTGGGGTCTTAAAAGCCTGTGAGCAGCCATCTAAGATACTCCACTGGTCTCATGCCTTTGGGAGCAAGGGAGAATGACAAGAACAGGATGCAAGAAAGAAATTAGTCCAAAGGACTAATGGACCACAGCTACCACGCCCTCCACCAGACTGAGACCAGTACAGCTAGATGGTGCCCGGCTACCACCACTGACTGCTCTGACCAGGATCACAACAGAGGGTCCTGGACAGAGCTGGAGAAGGATGTAGAACAAAATTCTAACTCACAAAAAAGACCAGATTTACTGGCCTGACAGACTGGAGAAACCCCAAGAGTATGGCCCCCAGACACCCTTTTAGCTCAGAGGTAAAGTCACTCCTGAGGTTCACCGTTCAGCTGGGGATTGGACAGCCCCATAAAACAAAACGGGACTAATGAGGCACAGCAGTCCAGGGACAAGGACTAGAAGGCAGTAGGGGACAAGAGAGCTGGTGATAGGGAACCCAAGGTTGAGAAGGGACAGTGTTGACATGTTGTGGGGTTGTTAACCATTGTCATAAGGCAACATGTGTACTAACTGTTTAATGAGAAACTATTTGTTCTGTAAACCTTCATCTAAGGTACAAAAAAAAAAAAGAATTATCTATGTGAGATCAAATTGACAACAGCAACCCAAAAGGTTTGATGGGAAGCCCAGGGGCCAGTGAGTTGAAGATAACGGTGATGGAATAATTGGGAAAAGGATAGTGAGAATAGCAGCACAACCGGAAGAATGTAATAGATGTCACTGAACTGTACATGTAGAAATTTCTGAAATGGTGTATCTTTGGCTATGCATGTTTTCACACACACACAAAAAAAAAAAAGGTCCCCCAAGTCGAGAAGGGAGAGTGTTGACATGTCGTGGGGTTGTTAACCAATGTCATAAAACAGTATGTGTACTGACTGTTTAATGAGAAACAATTTTTCTGTAAACCTTCATCTAAACTACAATAAAAAAAAATTAAAAAAGTAAAAATAAATAAAGAGCTCTATTGCAGGAGATTTGCCCAATGTAAAAAAAAAAAAAAAAAAAAAAGCAGAGATCTCAAAATATATTGTTGGATAAAAAGGAATGATTATAAAATGAAAATGGGCTCTGGAAAGTTTCATTCTACATCAAAGAACAGACCTTATAGAAAATGTTCAGGAGCTCAATCAGTCTTAGGGAAAATTGGAATCATGCAAAGAGAGGCCCTGGACTCCTCAACCGGACCCATACATACAGTTAAAAGGATGACTTAATAGAGTTATTCTTAATCACTATTTAGCAATAGAACTCTTTCTTTCAATGAAATATTATTTTGAATACCAATACATGGGAGATAAAATCAATAAATGAATTATTTCAGCAATTTAAACTTTTATTGTTTGACCCCCAAATACTTCCTTGCTTGTGGAACTCCGGAAGCCCCTCTAGGAAACGTCCAGATTTTTCGGAGCGCAACATGAAAACCACTGACCAGAGCAACACTGCTACAGGCATACCTACTTCACAGGCACTATCCTGCGCTCCAAGACAGCCTGATATTCTTTAGCAACTACAATAACAACGCTGGCAATACAGTACTTGTGAGAAGTGTAAAACTTAAATACAGATACTTGCGACTTTTAGAAGGAAAACAAACTATAGACTTGCCTGTTTAGACCACTTTTTCTTATTTATTCCTACCAAATTCTTAGGTTCACAACAACTGCATTAGTGTTTTCTTATATCACGTCCCAGCTACTAGTTCTTCTGAGAAATCTCAATTTATATTTAATGCCTGTATGTTGTAATTTCTTGAAAAGGACAAAGACATAAGTCCAGTCAAGGCCGTAAGACTGCTTTTCTCCTAAGAAACTGTCAGCCAAATTTCTCGGGGAGGAACTGGAAAACGAAGCGAGAGACATTGATAAATTTCCCTGCTGAACAATCAATAAAACCCCACCATCCTGCTCAGACTCCCACTGTGGAAGCAAGGGCCATAATTACATTGTCAAAAATTCAAGTTGCTCGGGCTGACAGCGACTCCCTTGAAAAGTGACATATGATTGGCACTCGGTTTGGAGTGGCGAACCTCGACTGGCAAACAGGGTAGCAAAAGCAAAAGGTAAGAGTGAGATTTCCTTATTGACAACAACCACTCTAAACCCCCAGACTGCCACTTGGGAGGAATCCTGCCACCCTTTGTCATATTAACATATCAAAATGAGCAGCTGACAGAATTTACTAAGCAATCTGAACTCTACCAGAGAATCAGAACATGCCCTGTCCCTACCCTCACAGAGCAGACAGAAAGACAGCGCTGTGTGGGGTGTTGTGTACTGTAGGTGTAGGTGTAGGGGTCTGAATGTGTGAAAGAGAGAGTGTATATATATGTGAGAGTTTTTCTACAATAAAAGACATGAAAAATGCTTTCAACTCCATCTTACCTTGTGACAGCTGAGCAGCAAAGCCTGTTTGTTTAGCAGTTTTAATCTATGATAAAAATCAGCTGGATTAGAAGGGTTCCAAGGGGCAACAATGAAGAATGAGGTGGGAGGGAGAAGTGGGGAAAGTGACATTACTGATGCACAGAGCCATTTGGGATTCCATATAACCCAAGCTGGAGTTAAATTAGAATCCATCCGTCCTCTTAGGGCTGGATGTTAGGAACAAAATGCATGCAATAGGCCTCGCTTGCTGGGCAGCGCTCTGCTTCTGGCTATACTGGGGCTCATGCAAATGGTTTCCAAGAAGCCTTTATTGTAACCACGCCCATCATGGTGGTTACCCACTGCTAGGAAGCAGCTGTATCAAGAGAGATTAAAATCAAAAGGTGTTGTTCACTCAGTGGGTGGTGGGAACAGAGCAAAAGATGTCTGCAATGTTGTTACCTCATGATCTCCAAAGAAAAAACTCTCTCCTGCTCTGATGAAAGGAGATAGAGAAGAAAATTACTAATAAGGGACTTCTCTAGCTAGAGCTGGTCCCACCCCAAATACTGAAATAGAAGTTTCCCTTCTCCACCCGCAAGAGAAGGAAGTATGAGATAATTGGTGCTGGTGCTCAGTGCTTTTGGGAAAAAGGATGTCATCAAAATAGCAATAATGAATACTTACTGTTTACTGTGTGGCCAACACTCTGGAGCACTTCACAACAAGCAAGTCTCTGAGGTGGGGGCTGATTTTTCCTAATTTTATAGAGATTCATTTGCCCAAGGTCATAGATGATAGTGGCAGGACTGGACTGATTTCTGATTCCAAAATTATTAACCACCAAAACAGTGCTTCTCCAAGTGTAGCCAATGGGCTACCTGGATCACATCACCTGAGGGGTCCATTGACATGCACATGCACCTCAGGACAACTGCACCAGATTCTGGAGATGAGGCCCAGAAATTCAGATTTTAGAAATTTCCCCAGAGGAGTCTTCAGTCTTCCCGTGAATACTCATCCTGGGAAGCTGAGTGAATGCTGGGTCATTAGGGACTTTCTGGGTGCAAAGCAGTGAATCGAGTCATTCACTGTTTTGCATACTTGACATCAAAAGAAAATTAGTTTTTCCCTAAAGCCCCAGTGTCACCAGGCCCACCTTTGGCCCTGGGAAAAGGCCAGTGAAATTACTTAACGATTTTAACCATGATATACCACCATGCCAGAGGGGAAATCTGTTTGAGACATCAGATGGTGAAGGAGTGGTGAAGGGGGAGGACTGAAGAACCACACGGTGTGGTTGCAGTTCTTTGGCAGAGACAGCAGGAAGGGAATCCTGCTCATCCAAGTGGCTGAACTCTTTTCTACATAGTATTTCTGTTAAATGAATGAGCAGCACCTCAGAGAGGAAAACAGCTTGCTTTTGCCTGAGTTCACCAGGCAAGTTTTGTGTTTCCTGTAAGATCCTGGGCACTCCTACATTGGGAGGGCTTTGGGGAATGGGCTAAGCAGTTATTTGATGACAACCTAACCCTGGGAAGGGAAGGGAAGGAGAGAGAGGTAGAGAAAGGAGATTGGGGAGTTGAGGAAGAGAAGGGAGAGGGGAAAGGAAGGCAAGAAATAGGAGGGAAGCAGAGGGAGAGGAGGTATCTGCCCTCTCAATATCCAGTAACATCACAAGATTAGAGTAGCAATCTCTCTCTCTCTCTTTTTTAACTTTCAGAATTCTCAAAACATGTTAGAAGTATCTACTTTGTTTTAAGGAGCCCTGGTGGCACAACAGTTAAGTGCTCAGCTGCTAACCCAAAGGCTGGTGGTTTGAACCCACCCAGCAGCTCCGCGGGAGAAAAGACCTGGCGATCTGCTCCCATAAAGCTGACAGCATAGAAAACCTTATGGGGCAGTTCTACTCTGTTACATGGGGTTGCTATGAGTCACAGTCAACTTAACAGCACCTAACAACTACAACACTTTGTTTTAATTGCCCAGTATTGATTGCAATCAATGGCACTAGGAATTTTCTTAAACTGACATTTGTTTAAACATTAAGGATCATGAACACAGGTTACATTTAAAACATTAGCCCATAAAGGCATATTTATGAACTTTTTCACTAATCCTTCACCCTAGAGCATGAGAATGAGAAGCGGTTGGAATGAAAAGTGGCAGAGTAAAATTAGGAGAGTTTGCATTCTTCTTCATTTGAATTTCAATTTCTGGCAAAAGTTGTGGCATCGGCATCATATGTAAGTCCAGCAACTGGAATTGACTCGACGGCAATGGGTGACCAACCAGTTACTTTTGAACTGCTTCTGACTCATGGGGACCCCATGTGTGTCGGAGTAGAACTGTGCTCCACAAGGTTTTCAATGGTTGATTTTTCAGAAGCAGGTCACCAGACCTTTCTTCTGAGGTACCTCTGGATGGACTTGAACCTTCAACCTTTCAGTCAGAAGTCGACTATGTTAACCTTTTGTACCGCTGAGGGACTCCTCATATAAGACAGCAGTTCTCAAATCAGAGGATCCCTACTAATCCTCGGCGTCCTTCAGATGGTCTATGGGCTGGTTTAATCACTGATCTATGCCCTCTTGCTGTCCTTCTGTAGTTTCCAGTGATAAAAAGCAACATGTTGGGTTCGTGACTAAGTGCCTGTTGGACTAGAGCAAACACTTGAAGACCATGGGTAGCATATGAATAGACAAAAGAGCCTCACGAATCCTGGGCTACAAGATCAACAGAAGTGCTTGCAAATAAAGATAGGGGAAAAAACAACCAACCAAACAAACAAAAACCCTTGGAAGCAGAACATAAGTCAATATTCTAAGCATTTGGTATTTCTATCCCAGGTAGTTACAGGTGTTTTAAATCTTTTGTATACAGAATGTGATCCCCAGTGTCTAGCACATTGCCTGATCCACATTCAACACTTAATAAATGCTTGAAGAAAAACTGGATGTCATGGTTTGAACTATGTCCCCCAGAAAATATGTATATCCGTTTGGCTGGGCCATGATTCCTGGTACTGTGTGATTTTCCTGTATGTTGTAAACCCGCCTCTATGATGTTAATGAGGGAGGATGGGTGGCAGTTGCGTTAGTAAGGCAGGACCTGATCTACAAGACTGGATTGTGTTCTGAGGCAATCTCTTGAGATATAAAAGACAGAAGTGAGCAGAGAGACAGGGGGACCTCATACCATCAAGAAAGCAGTGCCGGGAGCAGAACGCGTCCTTTGGACCGGGGTCCCTGTGCAGAGAAGCTCCTAGTCTGGGGAACACCGAAAAGAAGAAGGCCGACAGAGAGAAAAAGCCTTCCCCTGGAGCTGACACCCTGCATTTGGACTTGTAGCCTACTTTGACCATGAGGAAATAAACTTCTCTTTGTTCAAACCATCCACTTGTGGTGTTTCTGTTATAGCAGCACTAGATGACTAAGACACTGGAGAAGGAAAAGTCTGTGTTAATCACCTACATACCTCCTCTCATAGTAACTGTAGTAGACAATTATTTTAATAGAACCCGGACAGAGAAAAACAGCAGGCTCCTCAGCAAAGCTACATGCCCATATCTATAACAATTATTTTATGATAGGTGGTGGGGTTTTAAGGAGCCCTGGTGGTGCAGTGGTTAGAACACTCAGCTGCTAACCGATCTCTATGGGGCAAAGTTCTACTCTATCCTATAGGGTCATTATGAGTTGGAATCTACTCGACCACAATGGGTTTGGTAGGGTTTTATTTTGTTATGCCAATATAGAAATGCCAAAGAAGATGACATCATGTTTTCTGGGGACTGGGCCACTATTTGGAGTCCATATTTTTTTATCTGCCTTTGCTTCATGCTATGTAACCAAAATTATACTAGTATCCACTGAAAGACACAAACTTAAAGCTCAGCATTTTCCAGCTATGACTAAGGGTTATCCAGCCACATTTCCAGCTATGACTAAGGGTTATCCTGCCATATTTCCAGTTGTGACTAAGGGTTATCCTGGTAATTTCCTGAATCTGAAGGAAAAAAAATATCAGTTTTGCAAAGTGGGATTAGGTGATCAGCAGGCAGACAGAGTTAAGCAGAAACACATTGTAGCATAATGCCTGTCCTCTCCCAGGAATCCACAGACACCCAGCCCATCTATAAATGGGCTAAGCAGAACCGTAACTGAACCTTATTCACACAAGGGAAAACAGCAACAACAATAAAATGAAGCTGTCTCTGTCGGGTTTGTGATGTCAGGCTATAACACGTCGGCAACGTCAGTGTATGCTGGGTAATTGTATAGTCAGTTTTCACTAGGTTATGCTGCAGTGACAAAAGCAAATCTCAACGGAATATGACTGTGAAGGTTTATTCCTCACTCACATGCCTGACAGCAGTAAGTCAGCTGCAGCTCTGCTCCAAGGTGTCTTCATTCAGGTTCCCAAGTTGAAGGAGCTGCCCCTATCTGGGGCAGGCTATTCTCAAGCAGAAAGAAAAGAGCAAAATGGCCAATACATCATAACAGCTCTTAAAACCTCTGCTTGGCCATGGGTTATATTATTTCTGCTCACCTTCCATTGACTAAAGCAAGTCCATGGCTAAGCCACTCTGAATGGGGGCAGAGAAGTGAGTTCCAACCACAAGGAGGCACTGCAAGTCACATTCTGACTCAGAGTGACCCTAGAGGGCACAGTAGAACTGCCTCATAGGGTTTCCAAGGCTGTAATCTTTATGGAGCATACTGCCACATCTTTCTCCTGTGGAGACACTGGTGGGTTCGAACTGCTGACCTTTCGCCAGCAGGAGAGTGGGGTGTATAATCCTCTTATAGGAAGGGGAATGAATAAATGGGAACCATAAAATACTCTTTGACAGGAATCAGAACAATTATATAAGGATATATTGCCTGTGCCCTAGTTGACCATTGACCTTGTTGCCTCAGAATCTAGTAGCCAAGAGGTGTTCTTTTTTTTTTTTTTTAATAGCTTTGTAATTTTCCCTGCTGCCCCCACATCGACTAGACACAACTCTTAACTCATTTTCTCTGGTCAATTGCCTCACTCACCATGCAGGGAAAGAGTTCCATTCCTCACAGCCAGGAACTTGACTCCATATGGAAAGAAGGGGGTAGAGTAGGCACTCCCGTAGAGTTTGATCTGAGCTTTGCCTTGGAAGGGCTTGTCCTTGGATCCAATCCGGAGTTCTCCACCATGAGACACAAGGATAGAGTGGGCCCTGAGCTCAATGAGCTCAGTGGGTCCTGGATCCATGAAAAGCAGCTTGCCTCCTAAATAGTTGAAAAGAAAATTGTCAGTCTCTGGGAGGATGAGGCTCATCTCTTGACAGTTTCAAAGTGGTGAAATTCTCTTCATTTTTGTACTTCTGCTGGGATTTAAACTTATTTTATCTTAACCTCTCTTTTAGAAGCACAATAGGGTGGATCAGACACCTGAGAGTAGAGGTACTATATTATTGAGCCAATTTAGGTTAGCTATCAAGTGTGGGTAATCCTACACTATGTCTTCCTTCCCAAAGTATTCCTGATGATAATAAAAGAGACGTTACAGGGAAATCCTCTTTAGCTCGGAGATATTTCATATATCAGCCCTCCAAATATGACACACCAAAATGCATTAGGACTATGTTCTCTCTTTCCCTTGGACCTCACAATCAAATAATCATGAGATACATTCAGCTTCTATTCATCTCTGATAAGGACATAGTACAAAATATGGAATGAACTATATGTTTAAATATTCAGAGCTTTATTTAGAGTATTTTTATAACAATAACCTAAATGCCCAACATTCTTGGACTGGTTAAATAAGAGATGTGAAGGCTTCTATTTTTACCATTTAGCAAGAGAGAAAAATGCTTATAAAATTAAGTGGGAGAAAAACCTAGGAAACAAGTGTACGGAAAATATAAACAGAGGACAATGTACCGAAAGTACAAGAATTATGACAAAAAGAGGTGTAATAATGGGCTAACACCATGGCATTGGTAGCATTTTAGTTGACCAGCATCTATTGTACTTTATTTAGATAATAGACCTTAATTTCTTCAAGGAATTGCTCTGCTCCATTGAATACAGCTGAGTGGGACTGTCAATCAAGGTGCCATGTCTTATCATAATTTGAGACACATGCTCAGATTTCCAAAAGGATATCTGAAGCAAAAGACTGAAAAGACTTAGACCTCATTAATTCCTGTGGTGCCATCCTAACTAGTCTGGGAAAAGCTCCTGCTTCTGAAACACCCATCAGCACCTCCCTCCGAAATGTAGAAGTGTCTACTTCTGCGCCCAGTTTTCCAGACTTCCTATTTATTCTATAAGCTATGCAATACCTTTCCAATAAATTTCCTTTTTTAAAGGAAAGTTGATTTCTGTTCATTGGAACCAAATAATCTGAACTGATACAGATACTATTTTGCTCTAAAGTTCAATTTTTCTGTAACAGGGGAATATGATTTTAAAAAATTATTTTATATTGTGAGAGTAAATACTTAAGATAGTAAAAAGATAATTTCATCTTTATAATATCTTTATTCAAAAAGATTTAGAATATTTACATTTCCCACAGATTTTCTCAATAACACCAGAATAATCAAAGCATCTCATATAAATAAACACTTTTACCTGAAGGAGCAATTCTTGGTCATCTCCCTCCTCTAAGTGGCTTGCAAAAGCACTAGACTAGACCTTCTACCTCACACCAAAGTTTTCAGAGTTGTGACTTTATAGTACAGACACCAGGGGTCTAAAAAAGCCTAGAGAGGACAGTCCTCAGACCAGGTTCCAGTTTAGCTTAGATCACAGTCCATATCATTAATCTTTTGGTTTCACACATGGGTATTACTCTTACCTGCTTTAAGTACCTGAATTTCCTATATACACATATGCACAGACACACACACACATACACATTTTCTCAGAGAGGATGTTGCTATTACACTTAATCTATAAGCCTATATACTGTCTCAGTGATCTAAAGGTAGACAAAGGATGTGGAGAGAGCAGGGTGTCAGAAATGGCACCACAGTATCTACTGTCTTGGTAAGGGGCAGCAGAGAGCAAAGACTCTTAGCCTACTAAATCCACTCCCAAATCCAAAGTGCGCAGTTATCAAGTTGGACTGGTGTTGCCTTCCAGAAATCACGACTGGAAGTAGCTAAACATGCACTTGAGAAGAAAAAGGCTAAAACGCCTTTAGTCATTTTTGTGACCCCCATCTTAGTACAGAGATAGTGATCAATAAGTGTTTGACCCCAATAGTCAGATTTGGAGGCCACTTCTTCCCTGACCTGTTCTAAAATTTCTCTTCAGCTTTCTTCAGCCCTCTTCATCAAACTCTCTAGTCTTTGATCCTAAAGCCCAAACCACACACCCTCAGTAACAACCACAGGATGTTTACTTAAACGGTTTGTGCTCGACTTCAAACCTAATAGTTGGCAGTTTGAACCTACTCAATGGTGCCATGGGAGAAAGGCCTGTTTGTTGATCTGCTTCTGTAAAGATTATAGCCAAGACAACTCTGTGGAGCAGTTCTACTCTATAACACATGGGGTTGCCTTGAGTCGGAATCAACTCAACAGCAACAGGCTTGGTTGTTTTTTTTTTTCCTTTCAGCCACAATTTAGAATGACACACCCTACCTGGGTATCCAGTTTTTCCGTCTGCAAAATGTGAATGGTAAGAGCTCCTCCACCAAAGAATTATAGTGATATTTATTGAAATAATGCTTGTAAACCTCTGGTACAAGGTTTGACACCTATTAGGCATTTAATGCAATGGCGTCTACTGCTATCATCACACTCATCCTCATCACTTCTCCCATTATTTCTGTTACTGCTCAATTTCGACAGTTGCTCCATTACTTTGGCACCACTACACCATCTGCCTCCAACTTCTCACTGTCACTAGTCCTGACTTGTCTTATGAAATATGACATGTACATCATACTCGAAGGTAAACTATCCAAGAAGTGAGAGACTATCCTTTGGTAATCCACAGGCTCAATGCCAGAGGGGCGCCCTACTGCTCACCAGACATCCAATGGGCCCACTAGCAATTTTTTAATTTTCCCCTCCATTGTCAGTATACATAGAAATGCAATAATAGTCATGAATCCTGCTGTGAACAAGAAGAAAGAAATGTGACCTGTGCTCCAGGTCAAAGTGTATTCTGTTTAGCAACTCTTTTTCACTCACAGCCACATAACACTAGTGTCCCAGCTAATTATCTTCAACTTCTGGGCTATGGGTTTGCATGGCAAGACTCCCCCTATTAAAAATACTCGGAGAATCTGAACTGACCTTGATAAGTAAGCAGTTGAGGCAAGGTCCCTGCCCGGACTCTGCTATTGGCCTCTGAATGACCCTCATTAAGTCCCGTAAAATTGCTGGACTTCAGTTTACCCAGGTCCCAAAACTGCCCTACTTAGCACCTAGCAATGGTCTCATCCATAAAGCGGACAGTAGAACTGTATGTTCGCTGAGGCACCTTCCAGCTCTAGAACAATGTGACATCTACTCCTTTAAAAATGCAGTCAGGTGTGCATCTGACAATGACGAAGACATGTACTCGAGCTTTCCTGACACCCCCTATGCTCTACTGAACTTGGAATTTCTCTTGGGAAAGCTATTATATGCACAGTCAGGGAAAACAAGGTGATCTACTTTGGAAAAATCAGCCATCGAAAACCCTATGGAGCACAATTCTACTCTGACACACATGGGGTAATCATGAGTTAGAATTGAATTGATGACCACTGGTTTTAACATTTATTAGACTCGGCTGCTAACCAAAAGGTTGACTGTTCGAATCCACCAGCCGCTCCTTGGAAACTATGGAGCAGTTCTACTCTGTCCTATAGGGTAGCTGTGAGTCAGAATCAACCCGATGGCAACCCGGGTGGTGCAAACAGTTTGCACTAGACCGATAAACAAGGTTGGCAGTTGGTACCTAGCGGCTCTGCAGAAGAAAGGCCTAGCAATCTGCTTACATAAATTTCAGCCAGGAAAACTCTATGGAGCAGTTCTACTCTGTAGCACATGGGGTCACCACGCTTTGGTGACTTGGCGGCAACAAGTTTTGTTTTGTTTTTTTACTATGTGCCAAAATCTTTAGTTATGTTGTCTGAAATTATCTTCAAAACAAGCCTGTGAGGTTGATCTCACACTCCTTATTTCCCAGAGCACAGTATGGGCTGAGAGAATCTAACCCTTCCAGCTCTAGAGCAGGCAGCAGCATTAGAACCCAGAACCATCTGACAGAACAGCTCATATTCATCCACTTCCCCAAACCCTCCCAGGCAGCTTTTTCATTAATTAGGATTGTTTTCATAGTTACATTTAAGGAAAAACATAACATAAGCAAGTTTGCCTATGGCTTGTTTATAAATGATTTAGTTTTGTTAATGTAGATATAACTTGTCTCATTCCACAAAGGATTTGAGGCAGACTCCAGGGATTAAACCTGGGCTTTGTCCCTGTATCACCAAGCAAAATATTAAAGAATGGAAGCAAATTTGTAGAAATTTAAAAACATCATTTACTGACAGGAACTAATAATGATACTAATGATGGCAGAAAAGCTCAGCCCAAACAAAATGGATGTTTTGTGTTGGCAAGAGTATTAAAACAGGACTAATTAATTAATATGATAATTGTTATTCCCTGCTAAAAAGCATTCCCTCCTCACTTTATCAGTGATATATATAAGGAAATCTAGGTAAACGAAGAAGAGAGTAGGATGAGGAATTCAGCTATTTTTGCCTGATATAATTGCAAGAGATAATCAAAGTATTAGCTTCATTGTATGAAAGAATGTGAAGTTTATATTTAATCTAGCTCTGTGCCAAGGCCCCAAGTTTTTCAGCCTCCCCATTTTTAGCTTAAAATAGATATACAGTGGAATGCTTTAAAGAAGAGTGACTTGAGTATGAGAGGGAAGTGAGAGGACTCTATTTCTTCACTTTGCAGAGCTTGACGCCATTTCTGAAAGCTGAAATAAAGAGCAGGGCACCTTTGGCTGTGACCCAGAAATTGCTTGTTACGAAAGCTGAGCGTGCCCAACAAGTGACCTTGAGTAATTTTATAAAAACCAATCAACCATCATTGTTTTTACTTCCCCCTTAAAATATATAAATGAACACAACTTTACATGTAATCACTTCTTCCCATTAAACATCTCTTTTATTTATTGGAAAGGGAAGTAAAAGAGACTTTTAGCAGCTAGCTAATGTTTGCAAAGAACATCAAAACCTGCTTTTGGCTAACCCTACAATTAGCCATCCTCTGTAATAACCACAAAATAATTTGCGGTGTGTGTGTGTGTGTGTGTGTGTGTGTGTGTGTGTTAAGAAAAACAAACGCACAGTCCTAGCTTATTTTCTCCCTTGCAGAAAAAAATTTAAAGTGTAACTATTTTACCATATAATAAGATTCTTCAAAAACATCTGGCTATACCTGCTATCTTCAATTCTTTCTTTCCATTCTCTCTTGAACGCTCCCTGGCTGGGCCTTTGCCTAACCTCTCCACCAAAACTCCTCTTGTCAAGATCACAAATGGCCAACCCATTGCTGAATCTAAGGCCCTTTGCTCAGTCCTCACCTTCCTCGAGAAGCTAGAAGCATTTGACATACTTGGTAACTCCCTCTTTCTTGAAACTCCTTCTTCCCCTTGCTTCCCCAGCACTGTACCCTCCTGGTTTTCCTCCTACCTCCTGGGTTTCCCCTACCCAGGTACCTCTGTTGATTCCTCATCATCATCCCAACCTCTGACACTTGCAGTGTCCCAAGACTCAGTCCTCTGACCATTTTTTCTTATCAGTTTATATACACCACTTTGGCTGTCTCATCTTGTCTTATGGTTTTAAACACCATCCTAGGCTAATGCCTGATAACTCCCAAATGTATAACCTTGGTCCTCAACTCAAGGCTCATATATCCAACTGCCTACACAAGATCACTACTTGGGTGTTCCATAAAAAACAAAAAAATCAAACTCATTGCTATCAAGTCAATTTCAACTCATGGCGACCCTACAGGACAAAGTAGAAATGCCCCATAGAGTTTCTAAGGAGTGGCTGGTGGATTTGAACTACCAACCTTTTGGGTAGCAGCCATAGCTCTTAATCACTACTACACCACCAGGGCTCTTAGCCTTCTCAGTTTAGCATGTCCAAAATATGAACTCCTCATATTGCCCCGCAGATCCTTCCACAATCCTTCCCAACTCCATAAATGGAAATTCCATCCTTTCAACTGCTCAGTCGAAAAACCATAGAGTCAATTTTCCCTCTCTCACCCAACAACCAATCCTTCAGAAAGTTTTGTACATTCTACATTAAAAATATCCCCATAATCCAACCACTTCTCACTATTTCCACATCTGTCTCTGTGGTTTCAGTCACTCTCATCTCACCCCTGGATTATTGTAACAGCCTATGAACTCAGCTCCCTGCTTCTGCCCTTGCCCTTCACTGCAGGGTCTATTCTCAAAATAGCAGCCAGTGTGATTTTTTTAAAAATGCAAACCGGATCATGTTACCTCTCTGCTCCAAAGTCTCCAGTGGTGCCCCTCACACTCAGAAAAAAGCCTACCAGACCCTACAGGGGTTGTCCTCTCTGACCCAATCTCCCTCTACTTCCCCCTTGCTCACAATGTTGCTGCCACATTGACCTTCTTGTTCTCCCTGCCTCACAGCCTTTGAGCTTACTGTGTGCAAATCTCCCCACAAACAGTTACCCCCACCTGCCTTTCTTGCTGAATTTTTCTCCATACTACTAAGTAAATCTAACAAACGATATAATTTGCTTACTTATATGAGCAAACTCCACTAGACCAGAAATTTTTGTATATTTTGTTCACTGCAGTAGCCTCTGTGTCTAGAACAATGCCTGGTACATGGGGAACATGACAAGTGCTCACTCAATATTTGTTGACTGAAGGGAAGTTGAAGTTACGAAAGTAAATGAAGTCTCTTATGGAGGACATGTAGCAACAACAGAAAAGAAATTAAGATAAAAGGAACTTTAGAACATCAATATTTAAAGACTAGAAGAAAGAAAGGAAGTAGCAAGATTCTTGAGAATGGGCTGAAGAATTAGGAGAACGAAAAGAAGACTCAGAAGATTATGGAAACACAGGCTCCAGGAAGAGTTTTAAGAACTTTGAAGGTTGTAGTTGATGGTGTCAAACACTTCATGCCATTGTCGGTAGGGTCAGGGAGGAAGAGGGCAGAGCTCGACTGTGCTGAGTTAGGACGTGAATGACAGGGGGTGAAATGAACCCAGAGATAATGACTCCATTTTTAAGTGGAGGGAAAGCCAGAGATGGATGGAGGCAAAGCCCAGTGAGGGATCCAAGGACTCCAATTAATATGATCAATCTGTGTCACCCAACTGGATAATTCATTTACCCGGAGCTTGAACTATCTAAATTTTAGATGTAAATTATGCAATTTACTATCTCTATTGATTACTCTCTAATCAACTTCCGTGTCAACCCTAAATAATTCCTTTAAAATTTTAGCAGCCTGTATCTTGTACATTTCAGCTGTTAAATAGTCAAATGGATAGTCTAGGGAGACTTTGGGATTCCCTTCCCCTGGAGAATTGTAGGTGATCATTCATTCTGGGATACTGCTCTGCCTGGACAAGAAGGGCCAGCAGTGTGATCTGGGCACATGTGGGGTACACTGCTGTAGTCTACTGCCCTGTGCTGTTGTGGGGTGGGGGCCGGGAGGAGGTGAGGCAGAGAAGAGTGGCATGTAGGGAAGGCAGCTGCAGCCCACAGCCTGCATGGTGATGGGGATGCACATAGCTTCCTTTGTTGGCAAGATCCGGATTAGACTTGTGCCTGATCCACTGGAGCAGAGTCTGGGAAGCCTTCGAGGTGGGCTTGTCCCCAGCCAGAGAGGCGGAAAATCAATTTGGCTGGCAAACGAGAGCCCCCAAGAGCTCAGTCCACGCTCCATAATCCTATCCACCAGCAGCTCAGGATATAGATGCCTCAGCCCTCACATATTCATGGTGGATGTGAGGCATAAATCAGGCTTTAAGGATTGGGGCAATGAGAATGGACTCTCTGGCTGGCTACTAATTAATCAAGCACAGAACACCTAAACCTAGCAACCTGGGGCCGAGCCACGCACACACAGGCACAGGCTGCTCTTACTGGTGCTGCGTTTCCCATTTTTTTTTTGTTTGTTTGGTTTTTTTCTTTCTTTTTCATTTCAATTAAAACAGATATCGGATGAAATTTTCCCCTTTAGCTGGTGCTGCTTACGCACCCCCCTGTTCTTCCTTTAATTAAAAAACATGCTTATTGCAATACTTGCCAGAATCACTTCAACGGTATTTTAATTGTAATGTCTCTGCCTGATTAAAAAAAGAAAATATGAACTAGAAAGTGTTTGCAAAAATATTCTCAGGATGCAGGAAAAGAATCAGACATCTCCCTGGAATGGATACCACATTCGAATTCCTTAATTAGCCTGGTACTGCCATCAAATGGGCAACATAGAGGGAAAACATATCTGAAATAAAATCACCACTCAAGAGTTGCAAACAGCAGTTGGGAGAAACTGTTTTCATCAGCTCAGATTTCCCTGACAGGACAGGGAACCACATCCAACTAAAAATGCCGTGCTCAGGATAAGCACATTTAATATGGCCAGCCAAGTTCCACTGTTCTTTGCAAAGGGCCACATAGCCTTTGGGAGAAGCGTAGCTGGGTTAGGTGAATTGGTTTCCAGTCCTATACAGTTTCCTTGATTGTTTTAGGTCAGTGATCTCTCAGACTGCCTCAGAATCACCTGAAGGGCTTAAAACGTAGATTGCTGCACCCGACACCCAGAGTAGGTTAGGTGTGTTCCAAGAATTGGCATTTCTAGAAAGCTCCCAGGTGATGCTGATGCTGCCTATAGGGGCCCACACTTTGAGAACCACAGCTATAGGTAAATAATACAGGTAAATAAAAGTAAATAAAAGTGATTATGTATCCACAGTCTTATGACATTTGCTATCATCTAAAACAGGCTGAGAACTACAAGGCTGGAATTACAGATTAATTCATTTATTCCTTCAACCAACATTTACTAATGATCTCTTATTTTCCAGACCCTCTAGTAAGTGCTGAAATAAAGATGTAAAAAATACAATCTCTGCTTCCAGAAGATCACAGCAAAGCTTAATTTTCCAGGGGGATGGAAAGACCCTAGTTTCAGTGAATTGATCAACTTTATAGATAACTGAGAAAGAAGATAGAGATTATAACTCAGCCTTTTGCTTTTTTAATAAAAAGAAAAATTCATTAAGTTAACTTTTTAAATGAATTAACTCTACTAATTACTAAGTGTAAACATGTCCATGGAAGACAAAGTGTACAGAAATATTCAGAGAAATTCAAATGCTGAGATGTGAACATATGCCTTTGTTATTATAGCTACTGTTATCAGTTACTATTTAACTAAACCTTGATTTCCTTTCTGCTTCCAGAAAACCATTACTTCCTTTTCCCAACAGCGCTTTAAGGTATTTAAGTGCTCACAGTGCTCAGCCATTTCTTGGATTTCTAAAAAAGACATTTCAGACTCCAGAAAGAAAGCTATTTCTAAACAGAAACAGGTTGGAAGAAAAAAAAAGAGTGCTGTCTTTTCCCCAAGGTCTGTACCAGCCAGGTAAAACTCTCCCTAGCTACCACATTACTCGATCATTCAAATAATTTTCCTACTTCTCTTTATCAAAGTTCCACTAGCATTGACCAATCACATTCTGACCACTCCTACAATCTGATACACTCCTCTGAGCAATTTGTTTGTTCAAAAGGTCCCTAGAATAATTTTTCTCTGAATATTGTTAACGTGAGTTGGCTATAACATAATAATTTCAGCAATGAAATATAATAGCTGTTTCCTCATAACATTTATTTATTTTTAAAAAATGAGAATATTCCTACCTTTACCTGACCCCAGGAATATTTATAATAAATGAGAAATAATAGTAATTAAATCCTCAGTCTCCAATATATTTTAACCTGCACAAGAACCCCATGTACACAAGTATTCCAGATTTCTAGTTACATGCCCAGTTCTGGATAAACCGAATCTGGGCATCAATAACCAACAAAGGAGATCCAGAGGTAAGGAGACACCCAGTCCTCAAGGACTGTATAAACCAGACTACAGAGTTTAGACCTGCTCTTAGAAGCCAGTGAGGGGAAGTTTTAAGTAGGGAAGTTTGAAACAATTATCTTTCATTACTGAAAATATTATAGCTTCTGTGCTAGGAAAGGACTGGTCCTTTTCAGTAGCATTTTTCATGTTACAATATCCAAGTTGTCAAGACATGAAACTGTAAATTGTTTAATATCTATCTATCTGTCTGTGTGCCCATCTACTGAAAGCATGTCCTTTCTCACAGCAATGGCTTATCTTTCATTTAAGGCTAATCAAGTGCGTCTGGGACCGTTCTCTGGAGGTAATAACGTAAGTCATTGTCTGCTGGGGAAAAATAAGGCATTTCAGAGCCAAGTGTCCCCCACATTAAAAAGCCCTTGTCTCTGATCTCCTGATACACAAATACTAAACGAAACTAGTCACTGTCTGGGCTACTCCACTAACATCTGAGGATAGCAGGAAGGACTCTGATTATAGAGAAATTCTTTGAGTCCAATCCTACCTCTTCAGATCAAAAACTCATTCACTGATTCATTTAACAACTCTTTGAGTGCCTATTACTTGCCTGGAGATGCTGGCAGTATCACGGTGAACAAAAGCAGACCTGGATCCTACCTTCTTAAGCTTATAGCGTAGATCACACCTTCCCCAAAGGTAGAAAGGACAAAAAAAAAAAAAAAAGGCTGAATACTAAATTTGTAAATAACTGATTTAAGATTAATTCAAGTTTTAGCCAATTAAGTCTATCAACATTGCTTAGCTTTTAAAAAACTAGTTAATTCTTTCTGATGCTGACTTCTTAAAAAGGCTTCCACTTTAAATTAAATGATCTAAATTACTGCACAGACCAGCCCCTTATAGAGCACCATGCTTACAGATATGGGAAGAAAGTTTACTATTTTACTGCATTGCCGCCATGGGGTTGCGCATACAAAGAATATTAATGTCTACTAGAGGTATATACAAGCCACTCCCTTCCAGCAATGGGAAGAGAATGAACACCATTTCTATTTTGCGCGTTGATTTAAGAAGTACAGCTTTATCCAAAGCCACAGGAGAGTCTGTGTTTGCCTCAAATTTGAACTCAGGCTCCCAGTTTGCTGACCAAACTTCAGTGAATCAAGCTCGCTGTATTACCTGTGCATAATCCTCCCAACCCTTGCCTTGAAGGGAAGCTACTTTTCAACTGAGAGAGAAGGAAATTGAACTAATCTCCTTTTATAACCAACTTGCAGATAAATTACTTTTTTTCCCTAAATTGCATTTATTTTGTTGTTGTTGAGAATATACACAGCAAAACATACACCATACAACATTTTCTGCACGCACAATTGTGGTACAATTGATTACTTTTCTATATGGCCTTTCTAGCCATGGTCTTGTAACTCCCACCCAGGTGATTGTGTGATAGGGTAATTGTGGCCTACTAAGAGGATTGGTCAGTTTTGCCTTAAAAGAGAGCCAATTTCAGAGCAGAGAGGGCAGCCCACAACCACCAAGGAAGGAGAGGCCAGCAAGAGAGACCTAGCAGCAGGAGAAGGTGCGGCGGGCTTCCTGGCCCACAGAGAAAGCAAGCTGAGTGCCTTTGGGCAGAGACTGAGGGCCAGGGAGAGGTATGCCTGGGAGCACAGCTGGGGAGAGGTTATCCTTATGGAAGAACTATATCCTGAGTGTTCTTGAGCCTGAATTGTAACTGTTACTTCCCTAATAAAGCTCATAATTGTAAGTATGGTCTGTGAGTTCTGTGTGGCCATCGCAATGCAATGAATAATCAAACCCAGTAAAGAGCGCTGTGGGAGGGACAGTTGGTGTCAGAATTAGTAAAGATGGCAGAGAGAAGAGACTTGTCTGGCCTTCACCTCATAGGAGTCAGCTTTATGCTGTGATCTTGGTTCTCTTTCCCCCTGATGGGGCTGGAGGAAGTCAGACACCTCCCCATGCCTTTTTCACAACAATTCAGTGACACTGTTACATTCTTCCAGGTGTGCAACCTTTCCCTCTTTTCTGCGTTGTTCCTCCCTCATTAACATAAACTCACTACAGATAAATTACTTTAAACTTATCAATTTGCAACAAACTTTTCCAGCCACAAAACTCTCTCATGTTGACCAAGATATACTAATAGTTATGAGAGAAAGAAATGTTTGGACAAAATATTTCATTTTTATCAAAACTCCAAGATGCCTTCAGTTGGATTTCCTTTAAATCCAAGCTAGTATTGGTGACGCCTTGAAATTAAGCAGAGAGTAATCTGCCTAGTGACTCACACAGGCCTGATGCACAGAAGCCAGAGTTCCCAGTTCCCAGGGAAATCCTGCTTCATAGCAGTCCCAGGTCCTTTCATTGTAAACATTATCTGAAGCAAGCACCTACTGATTCTGAGGATGGTTCAGACCTAACTAGAAGGAACCAAGAATATAACCTCTGAGATAAAAAAGACTGTGCTGGACACAGCACTTAATACTTTCTCTGAAATTTTCAAATACTTACTAAGAACAAAAAAACTCTACAGTGAACCTGATGGTTGATCAAGAGAAGATGTTCCATCTCCATAAGCAAAGAATATGCATTTCTACTCTGTAGAAATCTCAAATATAATAGACTCAAAAAGATCTGGGTGTCTTCAAAACTGTGGACTAAAAAAAACAGTTTAGAGAAAATGAGACCACTTTCCAAATTGCACCAGAAAATCATGCTTCCATGAAGTCAAAGTAACAAGCACCATGAAGGCAACAAAATGGATCAACTCTGCTACTTCCACCTCTCTATCCTTCCCCCTTTTGCAAGAGAAAGAAAAACACTTCAATACACATTCTGAAGATAACTGAGACAAGAACAATGTAAGGTGTTTATTATCTAACTAATTTTATCAGTAATCCATTTTACTTTGTACATAGAAGCAGCCACTACCTGTGAATAAAATAGAGAGTTAGGCCTGATAATCTGCTATCGCTTCTGTTACCCTGTCAGTCCAAAAGAAATAGCAACAAGCATTAATTGAATGCTTACACTGGAGCAGGCCCTGTGCTCAGGGCTTCACAAATATCCCCTCATTTAATACTCAAAACACTCGTAACAGGTGAGCAACATAGTTTGATGCTGGCACACAATAATGAACAATAAATGCTAGCTATCATTGTTAATGTCTCTGTTATTATAATCAGGCATTATCCCAATTAGGAGAAACCTGAGGTTTACGGAAGATGTTGTGTATTAAACTGTGTCCCCCTAGAATATGTGTTGGAATCCTAATCCCTATCCCTGTGGATGTAATCCTGTTTGGAAATAGGGTTTTCTTTGTTATGTTAATTAGATCACACCCGAGTAGGGCGGGTTCTAAATCTAATCACCTCCGAGTTATAAAAAAAGCAGATTAGACACAGACCCACACACACAAATGAGGGAAGACATGCTATGTGAGGATCGTCTACAAGCCAAGGAACCAAGGAACGCCCTGAGCAACTGACAAAGAAGAAATCAAAATGGCCGAGACCCTGATTTGGACTTTTAGCCTCCAGAACTATGAGAAAATAAATTTCTGTGTTTTAAAGCCACCCACTGGTAGTATTTATGTTACAGCAACACTAGGTAACTAAGACAGAGGGTAAGCAACTTGCCCAAGGTTGCAAAGCTAGTAAGTAAATTCAGACTCAGTTCTTTGTGGCTTGAAAGCTTGCCAAGCACTTAACTGCTTTAGTATACACCACTAGACCAAGAAATAGAAAATCACATTAAAGGAAACCAGTACACTATCAAGCAGCAATAGAGACTGGATACAAGCTTCTGCTCAAGCATTTTAGAGAGATGGCATTGTGAGTAGTAAAAAACTATAAAATGAGTTCCTTTTGAAAGTCCAACACCAAAGAGAGAGGAGTTTCTAGAGTTCATTCTCCCTGATCAACCCTTTATTAATCATTCTCTCCAGGCCACTTTACATCCAACTGCTTGACCACCAGATCAGAGAGCGACACATTGATTAATTCAGGAAATATGAATGCTTTCCAACTACAGACCACAAGCCTGAGATCCTTGCCTGGGATGCTTAATGGCTATGACGAGAGGGTAACATTCCTTCTTTGTTATTATGGCTCATCATAATTACTTGGAATAAAAATAATAAATTTTAATTCAGCGATGCTTATGGCCGTTGGGCATCTTAACATAAAAGAACGAAAAATATAATTAACTAAATCAAGGCAATATGCCTATTTCCATCCCAGCTCATTAGTATTAATTGATTGGGCTAATTCTCTTTTGTGTTTAACAGTACCCCTAAATAATGGGAAAAAAAAGAAAAGGATGGAGGCAAAAAGTAGACAAAAGTTCTGGATCGTACATTAATTAAGGTAAAATCATAATAAATATAGCTGAAGATCTTATCATGGTCACAAAATAATCTGCCATTTTTTCAATAAAGTTCAAGGACACTACACATAGCACCATAAATAATGTTGTCTCTGGTGCCATTTCCCCATTGCCTCAAAGAAATTTACAACCCTCCTTCCTACTACGTAAGTTGCACTTCTAAGAAAGAAACATCAATTCTATTTTATAGATGGAAATATGAGTAAGGTGCAGATAGAGTTCAAGAATTTTGAAGGCTCGTATGTAGAAGTGTTGGTTTTCCTGACGTAAGAGCCTGGTCCTCTATAATAAGGATGCTGGCTTCTGTGAATGGAAGACTATTAGAAAGGATGCAACATCTTCATAAAGTAGTTTCAAATGTAGCTCTTAGGTGATCTAGTTTCACTTTTATTTAGGACTAGTCCTTTCCAAAGTGTATACATACTTCATGGAGAATGTATTCTTTGCAATATTGTGGAAATGGCCAAAAAAAGCCCTTCCACTATAATACTCTGTATTTGGCTTGAAATGTTTCATGCTTTTTCTCACCCTAAAGAAGATATCAGAATAATAACGAAAATTCTAGTCAGCTATTTGTCTGATACCAAAAATGGATATGAAAAAGATAGAGAGTAACACAGATATTCAAAGAGTGAATTGCTGTTGATGATGATAATGATACTGATTCAGTCTTACATCCGAAAATCTTTTTATTATCCGTCAAGTGCTTTCACATGTATTACAGACCAGGAGAAAACGTTAGAGATTTCGAGCTACACAATATCAACAAGATATTCATGAGTTGGGGTTCTTTACCAGTGAAGTCATTCTCCAAATGCTTTTTAGAAACACACAAACAAAAAAACTTACCAATGGATTTTATATTCCTAACAATTCATAGTGCTCTACACACATATGTGTGCATGTCATATATGTATATATGTATGTGTATGAGTCAATGAGAATAAGTGAGAAGAGTGAAAGTGTAAGTTAGTTGAGAAAAATGATATTTAAGAGAGCAAAGGTTTGCAAAATATACTTCTTCAATTTCATCCGGGACTGAATGCTACACCTTGTGACTTTTCTATTCATTCAATAATCTATATTTTTTCAACCTTCATCATGTATCAGGTACTGTTCTAGACCATGAAGTGAGAGTAAATAGTAAAGAAATTGGCAAAAGCCTTTGCCTTTTTAAGCTTATTCTAGTGGAGGAGAAACACTTATGAAAATAAAAAGTAAATGTTTACATCATCTGGTGATAAGTGCTATGAAGAAAAGTAAAGTAGACTAAAAGGATAAAGAGTGACAAGGAGTGATTAAATTTAGAGAAGATGGCCAGCAAGACCTGTGTGATACAGTAATATTTTCTCAAATTGCTGAATGAAATGAGTGAATTAGCCATGTGAATATCTGGAGGAAGAATATCCCAGGCAAAGGACATTACATGCAAAGGCCCTGAGGCAGGTATGTGTCTAGGGTATTCATGGAAGAGCTGGATCAGAGTGAATGAGTGACAGAAAAGAGGAAGATGAGGTCAGTGAAAGAGATTTGATCATGGTAAGGACTTGGGCCAACATGCATCTGTCAGTTTGTCATACTGTGGCAGCTTACGTGCTGCTATGATACTGGAAGCTTTGCCACTGATATTTCAAATACCAGCAGGGACAGCCATGGTGGACAGGTTTCAGTGGAGCTTCCAGACTAAGCTAGACCAGGAAAAAAAGACCTGGCAGTCTACTTCTGCAAAAAAAAACGGCCCCTGAAAATCTTATAAATAGCAGCAGAATATTGTCTGATATAGTGCCAGAAGATTAGTCCCTCAGGTTGAAAGGCAGTTAAATGGTTGGAGAAGAGCTGCCTCCTCAGAGTAGAGTCAAACTTAATGACATGGGTGGACTAAAGCTTTCCGGACCTTCATTTGCTGATATAGCACAACTCAAAATGAGAAGAAACAGGTGCAAACATCCATTAATAATTGGGATGTGGAATGTATGAAGGATGAATCTAGGAAAATTGGAAGTCATCAAAATTAAAATGGAACACATAAAGATGATCGATATCCTATGCATTAGTTAGCTGAAATGGACTGGTATTGGCCATGTTGAACCAGACAATCATATGATCTACTTATGCCAGGAAAGACAAATTGAAGAGGAATGGTGTCGAGTTCATCAACAAAAACAAGACTTTAAGATCTATCTTGAAGTACAACACTGTCAGTGATAGGATAATATCCATAGGACAAGGAAGACCAGTTCATACTATTATTCAAACTTACGCAGCAACCTCTAACGTCAAAGATGAGGAAATTGAAAATTTTTACCAACTTCTGCAGTCTGAAATTAATCGAACATGCAATCAAGATGCATTGATAATTACTGGTGATTGGAATGTGAAAGTGGGAAACAAAGAAAAGGGTCAGTAGTTGGAAACTATGGCCTCGGTGACAGAAAAGGCACAAGCGATCTCATGATAGAATTTTGCGAGACCAATGCCTTATTCATTTCAAATACCTTTTTTCAACAACATAAACAGAGACTATACACATGTACCTCACCAGATGGAAAACATAGGAATCAAATCAAATGCATCTGGGGAAAGAAGACAATGGAAAAGCTCAATATCATCAGTCAGAACAAGGCTGGGGGTCAACTATGGAACAGACCACCAATTGCTCATATACAAGTTCAAGTTGAAGCTGAAGAAAATTAAAACAAGTACACAAGAGACAAAATACGACCTTGAGTATATCCCATCTGGATTTGGAGAACATCTCAACAACAGATTTAACGCATTAAACACTAATGACTAGAGACCAGATGAGTTGTAGATGACATCAAGGTCATCATACATGAAGAAAGCAAAAGTCATTAAAAAGACAGAAAAGACCAAAATGGATGTCAGAAGAGACTCTGAAACTTGCTCTTGAACACTGAATAGCTAAAGCCAACAGAAGAAATGAAGTAAAATTGCTGAACAGAAGATTTCAAAGGGTGGCTAGAGAAGACAAAGTAAGTATTATAATGAAATGTGCAAAGACCTGGAGTTAGAAAACCAAAAAGGAAGAACATGCTTGGCATTTCTCAAGCTTAAAGACCTGAAGAAAAAAATTCAAGCCTCGAGTTGTAATTTTGAAGGATTCTATGAGCCAAATATTGAACAACACAGGAAGCATCCAAAGAAGATGGAAGGAATACTCAGTCATCGTACCAAAAAGAATTGGTCGATGTTCAACCATTTCAGGGGATAGCATATAATCAAGAACTGACGGTATTAAAGGAAGAAGTCCAAGCTGCACTGAAGGCACTGGCGAAAGACAGGGCTCCGGGAACTGACAGAATAACAACTGAAATGATACAACAAATGGATGCAGCACTGGAGGTGCTCACTCATCTATGCCAAGAAATTTGGAAGACAGCTACCTGTCCAACCAACTGCAACAGACCCATTTTTGTGCCCATTCCAAAGAAAGGCAATCCAATAGAATGTGGAAATTACTGAACAATATCATTAATAACATACACAAGTTAAATTTTGCTGAAGATGATCCAAAAATGGTTGCAGCAGTACATCAACAGGGAACTGCCAGAAATTCAAGCTGGATTCAGGAGAGGATGTGGAACCAGGGATATCACTGCTGATGTCAGATGGATCTTGGCTGAAAGCAGAGAATACCAGAAAGATGTTTACCTGTGTCTTATTGACTATACTAAGGCATCAGACTGTGTGGATCACAACAAATTATGGACAACACCGCAAAGAATGAGAATTCCAGAACCCTTAATTGTGCTCATACAGAACTTGTACATGGACCAAGAGGCATTCATTCAAACAGAACAAGGTAACACTGCTTGGTTTAAAATTAGGAAAGGTGTGTGTTAGGGTTGTTTCCTTTCACCATACTTATTCAATCTGTATGTTGAGCAAATAATCGCAGAAACTGGACTATATGAAGAAGAATGTGGCATCAGGATTGGTGGAAGACTCATTAACAACCGTTATATGCAGATGAGACAAACTTGCTTGCTGAAAGTGAAGAGGACTTGAAGCACTTACTGATGAAGATCAAAGACCACAGCCTTCAGTATGGATTACACCTCAATATAAAGAAAACAAACATCCTCACAAATGGACCAATCAGCAACACCCTAATAAATGGAGAAAAGATTAAAGTTATCAAGGATTTCATTTTACTTGGATCCACAGTCAATGTCCATGGAAGGAGCAGTCAAGAAATCAAAGGATGTATTCCATTGGGCAAATCTTTAAAGTGTTAAAAAAGCAAAGATGGCAGTTCGAGGACAAAAGTGTGCCTGACCCAAGCCATGATATTTTCAATCGCTTCATATGCAAGCGAAAGCTGGACAATCAGTAAGGAAGACAGAAGAAGAATTGAGGCCTTTAAATTGCGGTGCTGGCAAACAATATTGAATATACCATGGACTGACAGAAGAATGAACAAGTCTGTCCTGAAAGAAATACAGCCATAGTGCTCCTTGGAAGTGAGAATGGGGAGACTTGTCTCACATACTCTGGACGTGTTATCAGGAAGGACCAGTCCCTGGAGAAGGAAAGACATCATACTTGGTAAGATAGAGAGTCAGTGAACGAAAGGAAGATCCTTGATGAGATGGACTGACATAGCAGCCGCAGTGAAAGGCTCAAACTTAGCAATGATTGTGGCGATGGTTCAGGACTGGGCAGTGTTTTGTTCTATTGCACAAAGGGTCGCTATGAGCCGGAAACAACTCCAGGCACCTGACAACAAGGACTTTAGATTTTATTCTTAGTAAGATGAGAGGCCACTAGGAGGGTGTCAGGATAAAAGTAGTAAGTTCTGACATATTTTTAAAGGATGTGGATGATAAACTGTTTGGGGTTTATTTTAGCATACAATTCGAAAGCCAAACACCTGTGACTTAAACACAGGAAGGTTTATTTTTCTATCACAAAAAGTAGCTTCAGAGTTGGTCAGTCCAAAGCTGGTCTGACAACTCCATGGTCAGCAGGGCCCCGGGTTTCTTTTATTTTTCTGCTTTCCCATTCTTAATGAGTCACCTCATGGTCTAAGATGGTGGCTGACAATGCAAATACTGTATTTATATTCCAGGAAGGAAAAAAAAAGAAGAACAAAGAAGGAATACTTCCTCCTAGGTCAGCTCTACTGTAGGAAAGCTCCAAGATGTCCCATACTTCCTCTTATATTTGATTGGCTAGCTCTTGCTACAAGGCTATGTGTAGCTACAAAGGAGGCAAAGAAATACAGCTCTTTAGCTGCATATACTGCGCTCCAAATAAAACTGGGATTGTGCTATTAATGAAGATAAAGAATTGGAAACATAGAAACCAATGAAGAAGCAATTTGAAATGGTCTGGACAAAAAATTATGGTGGTTAGAGCAAGGTTGGTCACCAATGGAAGTGTTGCTATATGAAACACATGTTGAAGATCCAGCCACCAGAACTCACTGATTTGGCGTGAATTATTAGAAAAAGATAAAGGTTTAGGATGCTGTCACACTTATTGCATGAGCTGCAGAATACATGCAGTTCCATTAACTGAGATGGGAAATTTCCACAAATTTTGACTTGTGTGTATAGTGATATCTATGTGATAAAAACACATCTTAGACAGAAATAATATGCTCTTTGCCTGCTCTCCATTATTCAACTCTAATCTCCCATCCTCGATGTCCTAATCACTCCAGTCTACATTCTGCCTTTACCACCTGCAATGCTTATTTTAGAACTAGAAATTATACTGTCTTATATTTGTCCTCTAATTATTTTTCTTCAGTGATATTGTACATTACTGCCATTAAAATATTATTCCTTTTTTTTTCTTATACTTTACACGAAGAGTTCCTAGGCCACTTTAATAAGCACTCACAAATCATCTATTGAAATTTGATCTGTATTCTTTCCTGGTTCTCATTCTTTCTAGAAGCCATGAACCATATCTCCATGACAAAAATCTCAGCGTTTCACTCTCGGCAACCCTGCTGCCTGCCAACACCTCCTGTAGTCTATTTGTACAGAAACTGGTGTCCATTACTTAGTCTCACAGTCCTACCAACTGTCCCACTCCCCAAGGGAGGAAGGGGACTCTTCATTTAATTCATTTTTCCCCTCCACAGGGTAAGAATATTTTACTCTCATATCCTAAATAATATAAGGATAAAATATTGCCTAAACCAGGAATATTCAAGAAAAACACTATTGGGAGGTGACAGGTTTGGGCAAGTGTTTGGGTTGCTAAGATCTTGATTTCTGTAAGAATGAGAAGCCACGTGTATGTTGTACACATACCCCAATCTTTCTCCTACCCTTTTCTCTCTCTCTGATCCCTCTTTTCCATCTTTGGTTTCTGGCCCTCTCAACATCGTTCCTTGATTGAACATTTACCTGGAACTAACAGTACATCCCAAAATTCAGCTGGGCAATTTTTACCTGGGAAACGTCTTCCAAATAGTTGCATAAATACAAGGGCAAGACCCTAAACTACTGAAGGACATGCCATCCTCCAGCAGAATTTGACTCTTGTAGGTACAGCCTTAGTTAAAGGCCTGCAATGAGCAACTTTTCTCTAACCCAAGGCTTTAAGTCTATGCTTTTCCCTTGTCATTGTTATGTTAGGTAGCTTATGGGTGTCAATAAGGCAACATTCCTCATAGCCACTGGCTACACACACATATACACGCGAACACACATGCACACATACATACACATGTAAACACATACATGCAAGCACACACATACACATCACAAACACAGGGCAAAGGCTGAGCTGACGTACCAGTTTTTCCCCTCAAAGGGCATTAATTAACTGATTTAGCATGAAACTTCTCCTTGATACTGGAGAACAACACAGCTTCCAGAATATAGATGGACAAAACACCTAATCAACCCCCGAAGACGTGGGCCCCAGACTCTCTGTTAGCCCAAAACTAAAACCATTCCCGAGACCAACTCTTCAGACAAAGACTAGACTGGACTATGGGACATAAAATGATACTTGTGAAGAGTGTACTTCTTAGCTCAAGTAGATACATGAGATTAAATGAGCAGCTCTCATCCGGAGGCAAGATGAGAAGGCAGAGAGGGTCAGGAGCTGGTTGAATGGACACGGGAAATCCAGAGTGGAAAGGAAGAGTGTGCTGTCACAGTATAGGGAGAGCAACTAGGGTCACATAACTATGTATGTATAAACGTTTGTATGAGAGACTAACTTAAATTGTAAACTTCCACTTAAAGCACAACAATAAAAAATTTTTTTAAAAAATGCCTAATCAGAAAAAAAATATTTTCTTTTGCCTTCATGTAGTTGTGCTTTCACTTCCACAAGAACAAATGCTTGTGTAAGTATTAAATATATTTATAGTAAAGAACAGTGTTTTAGTGCAGAGTTTTATAGGTAGCCACAACTAATCACATTTCCTAAGCAATTTTCATTTGCCCATGAAGACAGACACTTTGATAATCATTCCTTATCTTCCGCCATTGAAGTAGACTAGTTTTTATTCTAATTTAACAGATAAGGAGACAAATGAACAAAGAGGTGAAATAACTGACTTAGTCATTTGGTGATATGGTGGAAAAGCTGAAATTTGAATTCTCAGTCTCTTCCAACTTCCTAGACCCTAGAGCTATGTGACCGATTTTGCAATAAGAAAGCCTGTTTATATGACTTTCCATGGGACCAAAAAGTCAAAACCACAACAGGGTAAAAACAGGAAGACATTGCTTTCTTGGCAGGGAATTTCAAAGGCAGCAGCATTAACCGATTTCAGGGCATTTTGGTATATTGTGGGAGCTGCCCTGGATAAGCATGACTACAAAGTGCTTGAATAAAGAATAAAGAAGCATATTCTTTGAGAAGGCTGTTAACCTTCTTGTTTTGAAAAAAATTAAAATAATCAAGCTCTGTGCTTATAAGAGTCAAAAGAAACAGCTTTCACTTTGAACCCTCTGACCACGTCTTCCTTTTCATAGTAAGATCTCAATTTGATCTACAAATAAATTGTTCAACCAAGTTCTGGAACTTAACCAAAAAGCTCCCCCCGCCCCCGCCCCCGCCCCCAAGCGTGGTAGAATTGCATATATAATGCCAGCAATCTGTAGACTCCACAGACCTTTAACGTGCAGGAAGTTGAGGATGCTTGTGTTGGTGTCCAGCAGTAGCAACTGGCCACTCTCCACCGTGACGCTGTCGCCATCTTGTGGCACTCTTTCAGGAAACCAGCTGTGAGCCCTCGACCATCTTTGGCAGAAGTGAAAGGAAAAGTTGGCCTGGAAAACAGATAGTTTTTTTTGTTTGTTTTTCTCTTGGTTGTGTTGTTTTGTTTTGCATTTGTTTTAAGTAGGATAGTATGGGTGATCCATCAAGACAGAACTTCTTAAAGGAAAGTTAAATACAACTTTAAAGGTCTCAGTAAAATTAGTTTCCCAACCCCTACTTCCTCATACAACTAATCCAAACAGGGAAAACTAATGAAGCGGCGGTTATACTTGAAGTGCCTCCGTGTAGGACCCCTGGAATTCTCCAACGACATGCTGTTGCGTTTTCTTACCTCCCCCTCCCCACATCCCCCCGCCACAACACAGGGCCCACTTCCACCTAACAGATGGGGTCGATTCCATTTTTTATTTTTACAGACAAGTGTTGAGTCTTGGATAAAAAGTCACAAATAGACTGGAATAGGAGGAATTAAAATGTTCTGCTTGATGGGTGGTATTTTGCATTATGTAATTGGTATCATTTTTCACTGGCTCTACTGCCAAGTGTCCCTGTTTTATAGGAACATTCCCCTTCCCAAGCGCTCAGATCCATCCTCCTACTCCTCTTTTTTATATTATTGCTGCCTTCCCCTCTATGCTCAGTGTATCAGTGCTAAACAAATCTCGTGCACAGGTGAAATGACCACTGACTTCAGATGACAAGTAAACAGCATGGAACCTTCCAGTCAGGGGCAGGGAGTGAGGCTGAGAGAAGGCACCCAGAGGAGGAAGCAGCCCCTCTCCATCCCAGCCTTCAGTCCTCTCTCAGAACTTTTGGCTTTCCTTTTAATTTGCGGTCACACTGAAGTCATGCGTTTTTCAAAACAAGGATGGAAAACCTCATAAAGCACTCAGCACTCAGCTCCTGCAAGAAGTCGAGAAGATGCCTAAATGTCCTGTGCAGCTCTGGAACTATAATTATGATGTTAGCTGCTGTCAAGTCAGCCCCCAACTCATGGTGACTCTATGCACAATGGGATCAGACCATTGGGATCCACAGGGTTTTCATCAGCTGATTTTCAGAAGTAGGTCACCAGACGTTTCTTCCCAGTCTGTCTTAGCCTGGAAGCTCCACTAAAACCTGTTCAGCATCACAGAAATACACAAGCCTCCACTGACAAACAAGTGATAGCTATGCTTGAGGTGCATTGGCCAGCAATTAAACCCAGGTCTCCTGCATGGAAGGAGAGAATTCTACCACTGAACCACCACTGCTCTCATAAGTATGACAAATATATTGAAATCAGTATAAACCAAAAAACCAAACCCATTGCCGTTGAGTCGATTCCAATTCATAGCGACCCTATAGGACAGAGCAGAACTTCCCCATCGGGTTTCCAAGGAGCAGCTGGTGGATTTGAACTGTTGACTTTTTTGGTTAGCAGCTGAATGCTTAACCACTGTACCACCAGTGCTCCAACTCATGATATAGGCCAAAAATTTGCATCATTAATAGATACTATGCAACTAAAAATAATAATATTCTAGTTTGGTTTGATTTACTTGTTATTTCCATATAATTGTGTTTACTTGAATTATCCAGCATTTTAATAATTCAAGAAATCAGTATAGAGAAGGTGATTCCCCCAAGGTAATACATACAACATGTGTATGTCTCTCTACATACAATTATTCCACCCTGCTTCCATCCAAATGTGAAGCTTGATTTCCTATAAAAGAACTGCCTGCAAGGCCCTCTTATGAGGTATTAGATGCAGATGGGAAACCATTAAGAAGGGAAGGCATGTTTATAATACCAACAACTTCACCTACACAGAGAATAGTGCCCTGGAGTATTTTTGAGAGAGAAAATAAAAAATATATTGCCAGAAGAGCCAGGAGACTTTCTAGGACCCCCAGGACAATAATCCCAAGTACTACCCTCAACCCAATCACCTATAAGTTTTTGGAATTAGGAAAACCATAGTCTTTTCATTTTCTACATCTACAAAAGAGAAATAAAAGTCTATGGCTCCTCTAGTGTAAGAGATGGAAAGACATAAGACAGTGATAACCAATCCCAACACCACAGAGAGAAGAATGGGAACATCATCGTGAGTCACACGAACTATGTCTCTATGATGACTATCCATAGACTCAAAAAGTAGTAGAGCATTTTAACTCTAGATGATTTCACACTGAAGGTGGTTATGTTGCTGTTGTTGTTATGTGCTGTCAAGTCGATTCCGACTCAGTTATAGGGAGGTAACATTACAAAAAGTGTCTCTAATAAGGCTATATATTATACATTCTTATAATCCCTAATTCACTCCTGTAGAATGTATAAAGAGGAAAGGGAGATGAACAGGAGGAAACTAGAGTGGAATAAAGTGGTGAAAGCATGGAAAAGGCTGAAATGGATAAAGAAAGGAAATCACCTACACAAGAGGGTGAATATTTGAAGAAGCCTGGATTTGTAGGTCAGACTCCAGAGAGATTCTATCTCTTCATTTAAGGATGCTGTTTCAGACAGTGCTTCTCAGCTTAGAGCCATTTAAAGTACAGATTCCTCAATGCCATCGCAAACCTACAGAACCAAAAGCTCAGGACGTGGGGCCCAGGGATCTGTAATTTTAATAATCTCCTCAGATGAAACTGATACATTAATATTTGAGGACCAATTCAAGAAAACGGGCAAGAGGGGAGAAAAATATATCCAAAAACAGAACCAAGATGTTTTCTCTAAGCTCAAGGGTTTAATGGAGACCAGCAAGCTGCACAGGGTGGTGTGTGGATGGGCTATAGGAAGTATGAAGAATTCACCAGCACAGCTCTTTCTGAGACTCTAACTTGATGGTCATGTCCACAGCCCAGCACAGAACTACACAGATAATCAAAGCTCATGGCCCTCAGAGTGAAAAGATCTAGAACAGTCAGACATTAATGAGCTATTTAAGGGGATCAAAGGAAGATCATCCCATTGTGTCTTTCATTAATTAATTTCATAACATTTTAAATCTCTTGTAATTAGCATGGATGCTTACTATCTAGCTCTATATATACTTTAAGGACTTGATCTCTTATTCTGAAGCACCTGTGTATAATTAGGTACACTCCATATGTTACAATCAGGGCTTCGAACTGGTTTGTTCTGGTTCAATCCCTTGTTGAGAATTTGCATTTCCACCCCAGATATACTGAATCAGAATCTACATTTTAACAGGATCCCTCTACTAGTGGTTCTCAGAACTGGTCCCTAACCAGCAGCATTAGCTTCGCCTGGGAACTTGTTAAAAATGCAAATTCTCAGCAGGGGTTCAAAGCATAACGAACCTGTTCAACGCCCTGGTTACAACATCTTGGCCGGGTCTGTCAACCTTCAAAAACTGCTATCTTCAGGGAAGAAGACAAGGATGCCCTTTACCACCACTCTTATTTAACATTGTGCTGAAAGTCCTAGCTAGAGCAGTAAGGCAAGAAAAAGTAATAAAGGGCATCCAAATTGTAAAGGAAGAAATAAAACTATTCCATTCACAGATGATATGCACAGAACCCCAAAGATTCTACAAGAAAACTACTGGAACTAATAGAAAGATTCAGTAGAGCAGCAGGATCCAAGATCAACATACAAAAATCAGTTAAATTCCTGTACGCCAACAAAGAGAACTTCTAAAAGGAAGTCAGGAAAACAGTACCATTTATAATAGCCCCTAAAAAGATAAAATACTTAGGAATAAATTTAACCACGGGTGTAAAAGACCTATATAAAGAAAACTACAAAACACTATTGAAAGAAACCGAAAGAGAACTATATAGATGGGAAAATATACCATGCTCATGGGTAGGAATACTCAGCATTATGAAAATGTTAATTTGACCCAAAGTGATCACATATATAACAAAATCCCAATCCAAATACCAACAGTATTCTTTAATGAGATGGAAAAACTAATCACCAACTTTATATGGAAAGGAAAGAGACTATAGATAAGCACAGCATTACTGAAGAAAAAAACAAAGTAGGAGGCCTCACACCACCTGATCTAAGAACCTACTATACAGCCATGGTAGTCAAAACAGCCTGGTACTGGTACAACTACAGACACACAGACCAATGGAACAGAATCAAGAGCACAGATGTAAATCCATCCACCTACGGTCAGCTGATCTTTGACAAAGGACCAAAGTACATTAAATGGGGAAAAGACAGCCTTTTTAACAAATAGTGTGAGCAAAACTGGATGACCATCTATAAGAACATTAAACAAGACCCATAACTCAAACCATACAGAAAAACTAATTCAAAATGGATCAAAGATTAAGAGGGCAAAACGGTGCTCTAGGCAGAAGCATCACGCAGTCCCTCCACAGCAAAGATCTGAAAAACTAAGCCAATGGAGAATACAATGATCCTGAAACCCTAAAACATCAAATGAAGAGATAAAGAACTCAGCCAAGCACCAAATGGAGTGATAAAACTGACAGAGAACAGAGAGCAAGGAGAGATTCATGCAGAGGTCCCCTACCAGCTAACGCAGCGCTGATCCGCCATCTCGGACTCCTATCGGAGACCAGCAAACAGGGGGTATGAGAAAGCAGCCTCACGGAGCTTCCAGCGGGAGACAAAACAACCAGTAATTGATGATATACGTTTTCCCACCCCCCACCCTTCTTCATCCCGACTCAGCCTCCTCTACTTCCCATGGCCACAGTCTCTTGACCAGGAAACAGCAGCTGCTTGGATTCCACACACCCGAACAAGTGGCTGTCTGAGTGCCATTTGTTGGCTGCTGGTGTTGCTTTTTTCCGCTTCTTTTTATTTCTTCCTTGCCTCTCCCCACCTCCCCCTCCTTTAGCTCAAGTACCTCGCTCCATGCGCCATCTTTGCTTCTTCCTGAGGGGCTGCAGAGCTCCGGTAATTTGTGATATACGCTTTCCCACTCTCTACACTTCTTCACCCACACTCGGCCCCCTCTGCTTCCCAAGGACACAAGTCTCTTGTCCAGAAACACCAGCCCGCACTAGCTGGCTCTGACTGCCATTTGTTGGCTGCTACTGTTACTTTTTTTTTTCCTGCTTCTTTTGACTTCTTACTTGCCTTTCGCCACCTCCCCTTCCCTTCGCTCAAGTACCTGGCTCCGTGCGCCATCTTTGCTTCTTCCTGAGGGGCTGCGGAGCTCCATTCGAGTATGGAGCTGCTTCCTGGTTTGGGCTGCCGTGCTGGTGGCATCCCGGGGCTTTTGTTCATTTGTTTGTTTTGAATTGTTTGTTTTCTTTTCCTTTTCTTGAGTTGGGAGCCCTTTCTGGCCAGGCTGAGCTGCGTGGCAGGGAGATGCCCGTTCGGCTTCCATAGACGTGCAGAGGGATCCCTGAGGGCGTTTTTTTTTTTACATTTTTTTTTTCTTTTTTCTGTTTCTCTGGGGGCCTTTCTTGTTTTTTTTTTTAATTTGTTTTGTTTTGTTTTTCCTCTTTTTCCCTTTTTGTCTTTCTTCATTGCTCAGTTTCTCATCTCTCTCTATCTTACTTCTCTTTCTGTTCCCTGAATACCTGGCGTTGTATAGCTCTACGCCTTCTACCCAGGCTGTACGGCAACACCCGAGAGCGACTTCCCCAGACCTCATAGCTGCATCG